>NW_020945437.1:13676570-13838603 GCF_900497805.2 Vombatus ursinus
TTTCTTTCTTTCTTTCTTTCTTTCTTTCTTTCTTTCTTTCTTTCTTTTTTTTTTGTTATTTACCATATAACAGAAAAGAAGGCTCTGCACTTGACTTTAGGAAATTGCATCTATGTTGTCCATTGTGTTTGACCTGAATTTATTTCCATTTTAGATTTTGTTTACTTACATTGCATTGTTTATCATGTAGCTTGTTTGACAAGCCATACTTTCTTCCGTCTGAATAACTTCACAATGCCCTCTAAAGTTTTTCTGAATTCACTGCATTTGTCTTTCCTTATGGCATAAGTGCAGTTTAACCTAAGTATTTACAAAATTTAAAAAAAACTAATATTTTGGGAATTGCATTAATGTCTGAAATGATGAAGAAAGGCCTGTGTCTATGACAGTCAGGACAGGATTTAGAAAAAGTGCAATATGAGAAGGGACAAAATGGTATGGCAAATAACATTTAACAAACAAGTATGTTTTCTTGGAAGGCCTATTCGAGAAGGAAGATATATGTTATCATTTATATTTTTAGTATTTTCGTGAAACAAGGGGAGGATGTTCTCTTCAAATCATTCTCTTTTTCAACTGAATTATAGCATTCAAATGGACTCAAATATTTTGCATACACATACTTTGCTATCTAATCTGCACTTCAAAGAAGTTAATCTCCTGGCTCTTCTCAAATACTTCACAGTGAGTGGGTTTCTACCTCAGTGCCTTTGCACATACCATTACTTATGCTTGTAATATGTACCTCTCCAGCTCTGCCTGTGGTCAACATATCCACCCTTCAGGGCAAGACCAGGTTCTCTTTTTTTTTTATAAAAAAAGAAAAACTTTCCATCTTACTGGACCCCCACTTGAAGTGACCTTTTAAGCCTCTGAATTCTTATAATACTTTGATCCTTTCCTTTTGCACTTATTAGAAGCTGTTTTGTATTAGTTAATTCTGATTTTTTTCTCACTATTAGAAGAGTAATCCAATGGGCAAATCACTACTTCTACTATTCTTATCTTATCTCTAATGGCTACTATCTCTGTTACTTTAGATAAGTCATTAAAACTCTTAGCATCTATTTTCTCATCTATAAAATAAAGCAGTTGGGTTAGATATCCTCTTTTTCTCCTTCCAGATTTATAGCTGTGGTCCTTTGATTTTGTCTTCTGCTTTCTTGGGCGAGGAAATGTGCAGTGAGAGTCATAGCTTCCAGAACCAAATTGATGATAGTACCTCAGTATTCTTCCCTGTCCGTAAAGCACCTGGTGCATTATGTTGTCAAGTCCCAACATTTTATGAAGGACAAAGATGGCATCTAGGACAATGAATGAGGTGGAGGACATGATATACGTGGATTGGTTGCAAGAACTGGAGACTTAGCCTAGGGAAGAGATGACTTGGGTTGGGAATCTGGCATAATAATTGTTTTAAGTATAGCAAATAAACTGAAAATTAAAGATACATTCATTATTTGTATTTATATCCATACCAATTAACACAGTGTCTGAAACAGAGTGGTTAATAAATAAATACTTGATGATTGATTGGTTATTGTATATAAGAGAGATTTTCACTCTTGTTTGGTATGCCCTAAGTGGTAGAACTAGAGGGATGAATGGGACTTGTAGAGAGGCTGGATCTGATAAAAATGAACCTCTTAAGAAGCAGCTAGGAGGCAAGGTGTAAAGAAGGCATAACTTGAAGTTAGGGAGACCTAAATCAAATCTGGCCTTAGATTTGAGTCACAAAAAAAAGGAATATCACCAGTCATCACAGTAGAAGGCAGTTGTCCTGAACTTTAATAAATTTACCTTTAACTTAGGGGGTTCATAACCTGGTGTCTAGAGATTTCCCCACCCCAAAAACATCTTTGTATAGATTTCAGAATGTCTTACAACTTGGCTATGGAAAAAATGCATCTTTATTTTCCCTAACCTCTAACAGATATTTAGCGTTTCCTTCAAATATTTAAAAACATTATTTGGAGAAAGGGTCCAAAAGTTTCATCAGATTATCAAAGGGATCTCTGGCATTATATCACAACTGAGAGAATAATAAAATTTAAAGGGCACAAGAACTTAGGAAGACCATGTATTATAATGTTGAGAAGTACTAAGGTTTGGAAAGAGTGGCTATAGAATCCAAAGGCACCTAATTTAAGAATGATATACAAGTAATTCTTGATCATTGCAATATGGATTATCAATCATTATAGATTATTCTAAACAAATCTTAATTACCTTTGAGCTAGACATCATCACCTTCTCCACTAAATAAAGGTTTTGTTGACTAATTCCCTACCCTATCAATACTGAAAATTAGCTGAACCTACAGCTGTGTTGTCTCCAGTAAAATTGCCAGGGTGGGGTGTGAGTGGAAGATATTGACTTGCTTTACAAGCTACTTCCAAAAAATGTTGCTGCCATGAGCTAATTCTTTTTAATTATATTTCATTTATTTGAATTGGGAAGTATTTATTTTATCTCCCTCCTATTTCTACCCTCTACCTCCTCTGGCCCCCAGAAAAAAGAGGAAAGGGGAAAAAAAATAAAATTGAAACAACTATACATAATCAAGCAATAGAAGCTTCCATATTGGTCATATCCCAAAATATGTGTTTTATTCTGTTTTAATCCATCACTTTTCTATCAGAAGTTGGGCACTATTTTCCACCATTAGTTCTCTGGAATCATGGTTTATAACTACAAGGAATGGAGCTCTTTAGTCTTTCAAAATTGTTCATTTTTACAATATTTTTTACTGCATGATTGTAGTATATGTAAGAGTTTTTCTTCTTTATATTTATATACGTGGATATATATGTATGTGTGTGTATATTCATATATATACATATATATGTAAAATTATTCCATACATGCTTTAATTTATCAGTTCTTTCTCAGAATGTAGATAACATCTATCTTCATATGACCTTTATTTTAATGTGTGTTTGTAATAGTAACAATGATTTAGTTCCACAAAGTTGTTCTTAATACAATATTGTTGTTACTGTATACAATGATTTGTTGGTTCTGCTCAATTCACTCTTCACCATTTCACGTAAGTCTTTCCATGTCTTTCTAAGATCATTGAGCTCAGTATTTCTAATAGCACAGTAGTATTCTATCACAACCACATGCCATAACTTGTTCAGCCATTCCCCAGTTGATAGGGATCCCTGCAATTTCCAGTTCTTTGACACCACAAAGAGAGCTGCTATGTACATCCCATTCACATTCAGTTATACATATTTTTTGTGAATTTCCTTCCATCTTATTTTTACTCACTATTTTCTTTCTCAGCCTCTCTTTTTACCCTATCCCTTTCCCCCCATTCTCCCACTCCCCATTCCACTCACTCCTTCAATAGTCCCCCTACCTTCTTCTCCGCCTTCTCTGTTCATCTTCAACCCAGATGAGGGTAAGGTTCCAACATTACCAGCCCTCTACCCCCACCTCTTCCTATTAGTTCTTCTTCCTTTCAAGCCCCATTTTAATAATATAATTGCTCCCTTTTACCTTTCTCTTAGCCAATTTTATTTTTTTAGAATCACTCAATCATATACATCTCAGCCCCAATCTTTCCTTCAAACTACCTTAGTAATGATGGCGATTTTAAGAATACTAATATTTTCATATGCATATATGTACATATAGATATATACATATGCACACACATATGCATGTATGTGTGTATGCATGCATGCATACACACAGTTTGTCCTCAATGAGTGCCTTATAATTAGTCTTTAATGTTCTCCTTATATTTCTTCTGGATCTTTTATATTGAATTTTCTATTGAGTTCTGTTTTTTTTTTTTTGTTGCAAACACCTGAAAGTCTTTCTGTTTTACAAATATCCATTTTTTTTCCATTCAGGATTATACTCAAGTATACATGAATGTAGTATATGCATGAAGCAAATTGTTATTAGTCAAGCTCCCATGATTTTCCTTCTATATTCTTTTCTTGGTTTTGCTCTTTGCAACTATTTACCCTCTTCTTTGCCCCACCCATTCAATAAGCAAACCTTCTAAAATATTTTTGAAGTCATGCATCCCTAACTCAAACCATATTCTCCTGCTTAGTCTCCTGGACCTGTCACTTTATGAATTATAAGCTTTGATCTCTGTCTTGGTTACTACTAACTCTCTTTGATCCTTAGACTGGGCCATGGACTTGTATGGTCTTGAAAATCTTAAGAAGCAGTGTCATATAGAAAGAGCATTGGAGTTAGAGAACAGGGTTTAAGTCCCACTTTAAATACTTAGTAGTTTTATGACCTTTTGCAAATCATTTCTTCTCTCTGAGTCTGTTTCCTCCTTTATAAAGTGCAATTAATAATATTTACACTTTTTTGTAAAGAGTCACTATTATTTTAAAGTAGATAATTATAGCTCTTTATTATGCCTTATATCTAAAGCCCTAGTCCTTGGGTCATTCTGTGAAGTGATTGAGGTCCCAGGCAATAGGGTTAACTCTAGGCCTTTGACAGTGATTCTAATCATTCTTTCTTTCTCAAACAGAAAACCCATGACAAAAATAACTAATCTATAACTCTTTGAAAGAAATATATAGTTAAGTTTTTCTGTGGATTGTTTATTTTTTTCCTTTTAAAAGTCACGAAGTTTTCATGGTGTCATATTTAACTTTAAACTAACACCTTTCAGTCTTTGAAGAGGCCTGTGCAGTTTGATATAGCAATGACTTTAGGAGGCGAGCAAAAACACTCCTGGTGAAATCAAAACACATGAGCTGAATGGGAGGAACTTTTATTCCTTCAGGAGGACCAACCTGGAATTTGTAAGGAGCCTTATTTACCAAGGCAATTTCCCTGCCCTCACAATATTGGAAATGAAATCCCAGAAAGAAGAGCCGTCAAATCCTATGCATTTTGACTGACCTCACTTATGCCCTCTCTCTCTTCCCAGCTGTTCATAAGACTTTTCTTCTCTTTTTAATGTCATAGTGAGGGAAAATAAATATTTCAAATGCTTCATACTTCCAAAGATCTGTGATTTTTCTCGGTATTGGAATTCTTTTCAACTATGCAATAAATGACAGATCTAGGCCTGAAAAAATTGGAATGTGAAACAAAGCCTTTGATTCCCTAGTTGGGCTGCAGTGAGTCTAGAATAATGGCTTGTATCTAACAAGGATTTAATAAATATTTGTTTAATTGCACTGAATTAATGTAGATCCCATGAGCTCCATGACTTAGACATAAATTCCTCAATATGGCAAATTTCTATACCTGGTTAACATCTATGAACTTAAGTATTGGATAAAAATGAATAAAATATTTCAAGGCCCATTTCCAAAGCCTTTGCTGATTAGAGAAAAAACTTCCAGAGATTGAATTTGATGGCATAGCCTAGTGAATAATGACTCACTTCCATGCCATGATTTGCCATGATACAGAGCTAGAGTGAAAAGTAGTGTGACAGTGTAAGTATACCAAAAGATTTCAATAGATTAGAAGAAGTTGAATCTAACAGGGTTAAATGGAATGCCCTATGAATATGGTCCAAAAATCCATGCTTAGGATAGAGGTGGTGTGACTACACAAAGTTTCCTGTGGGAGAAAAAATTATAGTTACTTTAGTAAACTGCAAACCCATTGAGAGTTAGCCAAAATGATTGCTGTTATCTTACCTGGTAATAAATAAGGAATTGTGCCTTGTTAAAGGAAGTGATTGTCTCAATTTATTATATTATGACCAAACTGTAGTAAGAATATTGTGTTCAGTTCTGGCACAACAGTTAATTTTAAGTAGGGTAGATACTTTTGCTAGGATGACAATAATGTAGGGTAAATATCACCAGTTATACACCCTGCTCCCCCTCCCCCACTAGTTACCAATGTTAAGATTATCAAAGTCTCAAATTAAATCCAAGACTGTCAGCAGCTTCTAGGAAAGATGATGGGAGTAGAAAACAAAATAAATAATTATTCATCTTGGATTTAGGTCTAAAACACTTTCTATGGGGGCAGGGTATTAATAGCCTACTTGAGTGACTCTCTTATCTATCAACTGGTTATGATGAAGCCTTTCTAATAGAAGCTAAAAAATACTGATTCTTGATATGCCCCACCTCCTCTCACATGATGGTAGAAACAGAGCATTGTCACACACACACACACACACACACATACACACACAAATATACAATAACACTTTCTCACCTAAGCCTAAAGAAGAAAACTCCACCATGGCAGGCAACAGCCAGAGCTGATGGCACCAGTTGCTAGGTAAAAAGGTATAATAAGGCAATAATGGCAAGCAGAGCTTTGGGACACTATGAAGGGAGTTTTGAGAGTCAAAGTCAAGAAGTGGTGAGGCACAGCTGGTCATCGTAAGCAATGATCTTACCCATGATGCAATCTTTCCTCACTTCAGAGTATATGTTGTCAAGAGAGCATTATTTTCTGAAATGAAATCTGTGGGAAATTGTATTAATTAATTGTATGAGGGGGCTTTTAGTTTGGAAAAAATGTTTTCAAAATATTCTTTGTTGCTGATTTGATGTTCTGTCTTAGCTACAGCTTTGTTGTTTGACTAACAATGGCTGAAATCTATTAGTAGAAAAGTCAGTAGATGAAGCCATATTTTCATGAGTATGAAGTTATTATGATTATCCAAAGCATTCCACAATGAACCATGGGCAATGGGATACTACCAGTACATTAGGAAGGACTGATAAAGTGGAATGATTCCAGAAAAGAGTGACTAAGATGATCAGAGAGCTAGAACCCATATTATATGAGGATTGTTCAAAGGAAAGAGGGATGCTTAGCCTAGAGAAGAAAAGACTTGGAGGTGCAGGGATGGGTGAGTGGGTATGACAACTTTCTTCAAATATTTGACTATTGTCTTGTTTTACAGGAGGAGTTAGGTTTTGCTTAGTTACAGAGAAATGTAAAAGAAACAGTGGCTGAAAGATACATAAAAGCAAATTTCATCTTGATGAAGGAAAAAAAATCCTTAATAATTAGAACTATCCAAAAATGAAATGATCTACCTTGAAAGGAGGTATACTTTCTATCACTGGAGTACTGTATTTTCTAGTTGGATGATCACTTATCAGTGAAATTGTTGGCTGGGATCTTGGTCAAGGAAGATTTAGAGGAAATGATCCCTGAAATTCTTTCCAACTCTGTGAGTCTCAGCTTCATAGAGACAACCTTAATGGATAATTTCAAACCTTGAAAACTCAAGTCCTTTGCTATAATATGGTAGTGATTTTCAAACTAGTGTCTAGGATTCAGAAAACCCATCTATCATATTAAGTCAACAAGCAATTATTAAGTGCTTACTCTGTGCCAGGAATTCTGTTAAGCATTTTAAATGTAAATTCAAGTAAGAGATAAGACATTCCCTTACATGTTGTGAGAAAAGCTTGTAATTACAGAGGAATGGAGGAAAAGGGAAAATTTTGGGAATAATTGCTGTGGGGAGTGTGAATAGGATCTACCAGAAAATAGCAGAAGTATTGGCATGCAGTAGGAAAGGTATAATTAAGATTAAATAACATAAATATGTAGGAGACACAGTAAGCTTGATGATATAGCTTCCTCTAGAGACATTCAGCAATTTCCTTTAAGTAGAGAATGTGGATGTTGGGATCATCTAGGGCTGAGACTTAGAAGTTTGTGAATGGATGAAGAGATATTACTAGGAAAGGAATCACTAAGAATAGTGGTTGAACAGAGCAGAGAATGAAGAGGACTGGCAGTCATGATAAGGTAGTATTGAATAAGTCAGACAACAAGCATTTATTAAGTACTTACTCTGTTTCAGGCACCATGATTAAGTGCTAGGGATAAAAAGAAAGGCAAAAACATGGTCCCTGACTTCAAGCTTATATTCTAATTGGGAAGACTTATACATAACTGGGGAAATTATGAATTAGTCCAGAGTATCAGGAATGACTTGTTTGGGGCCTTCCCCATAATGTAATATCCCAGAAAAATTCTTTAATTTGAGAAGAGTCCCACAGGAAATAGAGTAAAGTCATGACAGTGCAGTCCAAAGAATTGAGAATGAATTGAGGGAAAGAGAGATAGAACATGTGAAGGTAATTATGATTTTCATAATAATCAATATATGTGTAATTAATATACTAATAGATTAAATTTTTCAGAATTGCCTCCCTTGTGAGTCAAAATTAACAATGAATCTTGAAATGATCAATCAAACCTTGACAATGTTAACAATCACTGGCTGTGTATCTTAAGTGAAGTGAATCAAAGATTGTAGAACCTGTTACTGTCAGACAAACTTCTCTGGTGACCCACTAAATAATGACCCCCATGGACTCAAGCAATATTGTTCCCATAGGACTCCAGAATTATTGTATTGTCTTCTATTTGTTGGCTCATCATGGTTGTCATGGGAAACTACTCTCTCTCTGTATAAATATATATATATATATATATATATATATATATATTTACACACGCACACACATATATATATGTATATATATATATATATTTGTATTACAATCTCTGTCTTTACTTCAGCAAAGTGGAATTCTGATCAGGAGAATTGAAGATTTGAAATATGTTCCTCATAACGAAATTGATTAATTTAACAGTTATCTGATTACATGCACTTTGTCTCTGGCCTACTGTTTTGCCATTCTCAGGTTGGAGACTGACTCACTAAAATCCTGAAAACAGAGGGCACTAGTTATATGAAATTATCTTAGAGTTTATTATTATAATGTTAAACTACAAGCCAGTGGTGTCAAACTCAAATGGGAGTGGTCCATTAAACTGTACATAAGGATTCCTGTAAGCAGTACACTGACTTAGAAAACCACATAGTAACACTAACTAAATTCTATTGTATTCTTATTTTGTTAAATATTTCCCAATTAAATTTTCATCTGGTTTGGAGCCCCACTCTGGAGCTTTTTGGGGAGCATTCCAAATTGTTTCTAGTATCAAAAGAAAAATCTTATTTTTCATTTAAAGCTGTTCATAAACTAGTTCCTTTCTATCTTTCCAGGATTTTCAACTTATACTTTCCATATAGCGTACTATTTAGTGACTTCTTGATGTTCCTTAGAGAAGATGCTCCAACTCCACATTTTAACTGACTATCCCCCATGCCTAGAATACTCTTCGTCTTCATCTACATTTCCTTGTTTCCCTGGCTTCCTTTAAATCTCAGCTAAAATCCCATTTTCTACAAGAAGTCTTCTTCTCAAAACATCCTTAATCTTAGTACTTTCTCTGTAAGATTATCTCCAATTTGCCCTGTATATAACTTGTTTGTAGATAGTTGTTTGCATGTTTTCCTCCTCATTAGAAAGGGAAAGGGGAGTGGAGCCAATGTGGCAGAGTAAAAGCAGTGACTTGCTTGAGCTCTCCCCCCAACCTCTCCAAATATCTATAAAAATGACTATAAATAAATTCTAAAGCATCTAATGCATCAGAACTCACAAAAAGACAGAGTGAAACAAATTTCAAGCCCAAGACAACCTAGATGGTTGATTGGAAAGGTCTATGGCACCAAGCAGGGAGAGGAGAGCAGTTCAGTGTGGGCACACAGGCAAGGCAGGCCTCAGCGACCCTGGAGCAGGCCTCAGAGGACTGAATCACAGGCAGCTGTGGCAGTTTCCAGACTTCTCAACCCACGAACACCAAAGACAACTTAGAAGGTCAGTGGGAAAAGTCTACGATTGTGGTGAGAGAGGAGCTAGGTCTCAGCCTCAAGTCTAGAGTGTGGCCTGGGGCCATGGTTTTTTCCTGAGCTTCTGGCCCACAGACTGAGGGAGAATCAAGTGGCTGATAAGAGGGGGATTGCAGGGATTTCTTTGCCTGTGCTGAGGCAGGAATCTCTTGCTTTACTAGTGCTTGGATTTGGGTCACAGTTCTGAGGGGCGGTCCTGGGGTGAGGAGAAGCTCTGGTGCGATGGAGCTTTTTGTGGTGGTGGAGAGATAATACCTCACCCCTTATCATAGCACCTTGGAAAAACTGAAAATTTGCAGGTCCCTAGAAGTACCTCTGAAAACAGCTGTACAAACCCCTGAAGCTTGGGACAGTACACTCTTCACATTGGAAGCAGACTTTTACTTTAACAAAGAGTTTAAAACTCAAGTAATTGGCCTGGATCATGAGTAAGCAGTGCAAAAACAGTCAGATTATATTATCTTACTTTGGTGACAAAGAAGATCAAAACATACAAGCAGAAGAAGACAACAAAGCCAAAGCTCCTACATCCAAAGCCTCCAAGAAAAATATGAATCAATCCCAGGCCTTGGAAGAACTCAAAAGGGATTTTGAGAAGCAAGTAAGAGAAGTAGAAGAAAAACTGAGAGTGATGCAAGAAAATCATGAAAAGCAAGTGAACAGCTTGCTAAAGGAGACCCAAAAAATACTGAAGAAAATTACACCTTAAAAAATAGCCTAACCCAAATGGCAAAAGAGGTCCAAAAAGCCAATGAGGAGAAGAATGCCCTAAAAAGCAAAATTGGCCAAATGGAAAAGGAAATCCAAAAGATTACTGAATAAAGTATTTCCTTAAAAAAATAGAATAGAGCAATTGGAAGTTAGCAACTTTATAAGAAATCAAGACACTGTAAAACAAATCCAAAAGAATGAAAAATTAGAAAACAATGTGAAATATCTCATTGGAAAAACAACTGACCTGGAAAATAGATACAGAGAGAGAATTTAAATATTATTGGACTATGTGAAAGCCATGATTAAAAAAGAGCCTAGACAATCATCTTTCAAGAAATTATGAAGGAGAACTGCCCTGATATTTTAGAACTAGAGGGCAAAATAGAAATTGAAAGAATCCACCGATCTCCTCCTGAAAGAGATCCCCAAAGGAAAATTCCTTGGAATATTGTAGCCAAATTCCAGAGTTCCCAGGTCAAGGAGAAAACATTGCAAGCAGCCAGAAAGAAACAATTCAAGCATTGTGGAAACACAATCAGGATAACACAAGATTTAGCTGCTTCTGCATTAAGGGACCTCAGGACATGGGATATAATATTGCAGAGGGCAAAGGAGATAGATTTACAACCAAGAATCACCTACCCAGGAAAACTGAGTATAATCCTTCAGGGGGAAAAATGGTCATTCAATGAAGTAGAGGACTTTCAAGCATTCTTGATGAAAAGACCAGAGCTGAACAGAAAATTTGACTTTCAAATACAAGACTCAATTGAAATATGAAGAGGTAAACAGGAAAGAGAAATCATAAGACATTTATTAAGGTTGAACTGTTTTCATTTCTGAATGGAAAGATGATATTTGTAACTCGTGAGTCCTTTGTCAGTATTAGGGTAGTCAGAGGGAAAAAAATTAAATATATATATATATATGTGTGTATGTGTGTGTGTGTGTGTGTGTGTGTGTGTGTATAGATAGATAGAGAGGGGGGTAGAATGGGGAAGTGGGTAATCAGAAGCAAACACTTCTAAGGAGGGATAGGGTCAAAAGAGAAAATAGAATACATGGGGGGCAGGATAGGATGAAGGGAAATACACTTGGTTTTCCACAGCCTGACTACTATGGAAGTGCTTTGCATATACATATACACATGTATAGCCTGTATCAAGTTGGTTGCCTTTTCAATGAGGTTGGGTGGTAAGGGAAGAAGGGAGAATATTTGGAACCGAAAGTTTTAAAAACAAATGTTAAAAAAAATTGTTTTCACATGCAACTGGGAAATAAGAAATACAGGAAATGGGGTATAGAAATCTGTCCTGCCCTACAGGGAAATAGAAGGAGAAGGGGATAAGAGAAGGGGGGGGGAGAGAGATAGAAGGGAGGGCAGATTAGGGGAAGGGGTATATAGAATGCATGCCATCTTAAGGTGGGGGTAGGGATGAGATGGGGAGAAAATTTGGAACTCAAAATCTTGTGGAAATGAATGTTGAAAATTAAAAATAAATTTAAAAAAAGATTTGAGGGTGTGGAATACGATATTCTGCAAGGTAAATGAGCTTGGATTACAACTCAGGATCAACTACCCAGCCAAATTGAGCACAATCTTTCAGAGGAGGAGATGGACATTCAATGAAATAGGGGACTTCCAAGCCTTCCTGATGAAAAGACCAAAGCTCAACAGAAAATTTGATCTTTAAATACAAGACTCAATAGAGGCATAAAAAGGTAAACAGGAAAGGGGGGAAAAAGCACATGTTATTCAATAAGGACAAATTGTTAATATTCATACATGGGAAGATGATACTTGTAACTCTTGAAAAAAAGAAAGGGAAAGGAACAAGCATTTATTAAGCACTTACTGTCTTTCAAGCACTATACTAAGTCAATCTATTGGCAGCTAGGTGTCAAAGTGGGTAGAGCCCTGGGTCTGGATATGGGGAGATAAGTTCAAATCTGGTTTAAAACAAATCTTGTGGGGCAAATCACTTAACTCCTGTCTACCTCAGTCAGATTTTCATAAGCAGCTGAAGAAAGAAATAATTTTAGTTGGAAAAAAAAAAACTATGATGAAGGAATCTGTTAAAATAATAGTGGTGTTCCAGTTGTACAATGGCATTGTAGGGCAAAAGAAATAATGAATGTATAGGGGTAGGCCTTAAATACATTTAAGAGTTAGCAGGTAACAGATAGAGTTACCAGGGAAAAGAATTTTCATCTCAACCTATGGCAATTCTTATTCATAATATTAAGTGATGTGGAGTTTGGAGAATACCATTCTTTGCCTAGAGGGAGGGGAGATAAAGTAGTTTGGAGGTGATGCCTTTCACAACACTGAGATGACTGGATAGCTTTTTTTTTTCCAAAGACAAGATTTAAAGAATCTGTCATATTGGCCAGACTCTTAAGAAATCTAAGCATTTGTATAGCTAGTGCAAGGGGGCCAGCTCTTAAGAATCTGAACCTTTGGCTAGACTCTTAAAGAATGTGAGCACTTTAATGGAGACAAGAAGAATCTTATATACAGAAATACAGTGAGAGGGATCCAGGAGTGGCCAAGTAGTTTGGGGTTACTGCACAAGGGATCTGGGGGAGGATCTGGATGGGAGTGGCCAGTAAGCTGGAGTGAACATAATGCCGGGGACCTGGACCATGAGACCAAGGGAGACTGGAGTCTAGATAGGATGGCACAGGAAGTAGCTAGAGGTGATTGGGAGGTAACAGAATAGAATTGGGAAATTAGGCATGGCCACAATGAAAGGTCAATTAAATGGATTACAGCCTCTAGCAAAAACCAGGGATTAGGGAAAATCCAGGGATTTTCCTTTTTAGGGTTCAGATTCCATTCCCATCATTCCTCCTCAAACAAATGGGACCCAAATTCTTTTGGTGTAAGGGTCAAAGGTCTTGGCTTCTGAAACTGCTTCCATCTGACAAGGGGCATAAAGCTGCCTTTGCCTCGTGGGGGTCCCGAAAAGGAGGTTGACAGGAATCAAGCATAGGCTGCATTCAGAGGATCATGGGGGAGGCGGAGCATTGGCTGATACCCACTGTTTGCTACCAACTGTAGGTGAATGGCCTATAGTTTGGAAGACACAGATCTGACAGAAAAGACTGCAGGGCCCAAATACAGCGAAAAGTAAAAGTGTAAGAACCCCATTAAAATCATTTACATTTGACCTGCAGGATTGTCTGATCTTCTTACTTTTTCTAAAGTTTAAGTAACATTTTTTTGTAGGTAGAAGTTTTCCACCCCTGGGTTCAATAGTTACACAAAATAATTTGCAAAGAGACTGATTTTCACTTCAATTATCACTGAAATTTTCCTCCCCAAACTGAACTGAAAATGTTTCTGATTTAATTCCAGTTGTTTCAGGGTATTGAATGACCACACATACAGGTCAAAACAGCAAGATCTCATACACTTGCATTCATCTTTTATCTTTTGCTGTCTATTTGCTCTGACTATAGAAATTTGCCATAACAGGATAAATCAGGGACAAGTTTTGGGGCCAAATATGACAGGATAAAACATCCTTAGCTCTGTTTGGATTCAGATAATTCAGTTTTTCAACCATGCAGTATCAAATCCACCTCATACCCAAACTCAAGAATAGCCTAGTTGGTAGCATTCTTTTTTCAAAGGAACATAATGGGGTAACTGAGCTAGGATGATCCCATCTTAGACTGGGGTTAAAATTGTCCTCTCAGCTTTTCTCAATGTAGGCTTCCCACCTCAAATTCTTTCTGAGTAGCTTGTGACATTTCTCTCAGAGATGGTGGATCATTGATTATTGATAAATATTATTGTGATTGATTATTGATTATCGATGGATTATTGTGATCTATCACACAACTCAAAATAAAATCCCATGAGCTTTTACCTCATACAGTAAGACTCATTAATCACAGCTTAGGAGAAAACTTTTTTTCTGGATTTACTTCTCAAATTTAAATTTGTCCTGATGTTTAAAAAAAAATTGTTAGAGATTATTTCCATATACTTGCAAATTCTCCAAAGAAGCTTTTTGACAAGTTTACACATTAAAACAATAACCAACAATAGCCAGATTGTTTTAGCTGTAACAAATTATGAAAAGTTGCTTGACATGACTGATACAAAAAGTTCACCAATTTGAAACCTGAAAAAAATCTATTACCAATCAGGTGACTTCAATTTTGTTAAATGCATTTCCTAATTACTTTACACAGATCATCAACATCTCATCATTAACACTTAAAACTACAACTTTAAAAGAGTGGGCTTATCCAAGTTTGGAGGGTAGCTTTTTTACCTTAGTTCATCCCTCTTCCCTCTCTCCTCACAGCTGCTGGGGGTTTAGGTGGGGGGGTGAGCAGGATGTGATGAACCTGGGTGATGCTTCCAGGCAAAGGTTGCCCCAGGGCCTAAGGCCATTGCCAGTGGAGCCCATTATATACCTGTTGCCCCTCCACTTTCCTTCCTTTCACCAGGTGGGGGAGGGCAAATTCAAAGGTGAGAGAGGATGGGTGAAACTCTCTCCCACTGGAGGGGTTAACAAAGATACAGTCGACTCAAGGGAAGGGAGTGGGAGAATGGAATGATCAGGGTTGTAAGGAGGTATTTCAAAACTCCTTAATGATCTATCATGAAACCTCCCAAATCTGCTAAGATGTTTTTAGCTGTTCTAACTTTTCCCTGTAGCCTCCATGAAGGAGGATTTGGGGTGTAGAGGGAAGGAAGGAAATAATCCTCAGGGAATCAAAAAGCACCTGCAGGTTTCCCATTTCCCTAGTGCCCAGAGAATTGACAGAATTGGGCATATGGTTTTGGATAGGGTGTCTGTCCTTGTCCTCTATGCTGTGAAAGATGTACTCAAGTCCATGGCCTCAAACTGAACCAGTGGACTGAGAGCCTGAGAGTGTCAGACCAAGTGCGAGACAGCCTTGTAACTGTCTGCCCAAAAAGCACCTCCAAGCCTCCAAACTGCAGGGTAAGAAAGAAGAGGGGGAGGCTTACATACCTTCCAGTCTTGGCTGGGGAAGTACTTGGGGTTAGGCAGTTTCCCCGTATGGGCCACCAAAATGTTGACGTATAGAGGGTTAGGGGTGCTGAGATCCCCAAAATTGCAACACACAAGTCCTGCCCAAATGAATTCAACCTAAGCCTTCTTTCAGCCAAAGACAAAGTTTATTAGAACATTATTCATATTGGGCAGACTCTTAAGGGATCTAAGCATTTGTATCGCTAACATTAGTGGACCAGATCTTAAGAATCTGAGCCTTTGGCTAGACTCTTAGAGAATCTGAGCTGATTGGATAGCTTCTGGAGTTGCCCTACATCTGGGGAAAAGGGGAAGGTCTGATGGATCTGAATCTTTTTCAGCAATAGTCTTATAATGCCTATTACTTACAGGGAATCAAAAAGAAAGGAGACCAATTTCCCAAAGGTTGGAACTTTGATGTAAAAGAAATTTTCTATCATATCAATTGTCTATTAGTCAGCATTTATTTTTTTCATTTTTTTGTTTTCATTAATTCATTTTGAATTATCAACAATCACTTCCATAAGCTTTTGAGTTTTAAATTTTTCTCCCCCTCCCTCCCCAAGATGATGCACAATCTGATATAGGCTATATATATATATATATATATATTCCTATTAAACATATTTTCACATTAGTGATGCTGTAAGTAAGAATTAGAGCTAATGGGAGGAACACCAGAAAGAGGAAACAAAACACAAAAGAAAAAAAATAGCAAATAGTATGCTTCGATCTGTATTCAAACTCCATAGTTCTTCCTCTGAACGTGGATAATATTTTCCATTATGAGGTCTTTGGAGATAGGTTAGATCCTTGTATTGCTTAGAAGGGTTAAGTCTATCAATATTAGTCATCGCACAATGTGACTGTTACTGTGTACAACATTCTCCTGGTTCTGCTCACTCAACTCAGAATCAGATCATACAAGTCTTTCCAGGTTTTTCTGAAGTCAGCCTGTTCATCATTTCTTATAGCACAATAGTATTCCATTATATTCATATACCACAACTTATTCAGCCATTCCCCAATTGATGGGCATCCTCTCAATTTCCAATTCTTTGCCACCACAAAAAGAGCTGCTATAAATATTTTTGTACCTGTGGGTCCTTTTCCCATTTGTATGATCTTTCTGGGATATAGCCCTAGAAGTGCTATTGCTGGGTTAAAGGATATGCATATTTTTATTGCCCTTTGGGCATAGTTCCAAATTGCTCTCCAAAATGGTTGGATCATTTCACAACTCCACCAACAATGCATTAGTGTTCCAATTTTCCCACATCATGTCCAACATTTATCATTTTCCTGTTTTATCATGTTGGCCAGTCTGATGGGTGTGATGCGGTACCTCAGAGTTTTGATTTGCATTTCTCAAATCAATAGTGATTTAGAGCATTTTTTCGTATGACTATAGATGGCTTTAAATTCTACATCTGAGAACTACCTGTTCATTATCAATTTGACTTAATTCTCTATGTATTTTAGAAATGAGGCCCTTATCAGAGAGACTGTAAAAAATTTTTCCCAATTTTCTACTTTCCTTCTAATCTTAGTTGCATTGGCTTTGTTTGTGTAAAAACTTTTCAATTGAATGTAATTAAACTTATCCATTTTGCTTTTCATAATGTTCTCTGTCACCTGTTTGTTCATGAATTCTTCTGTTCTCCATAAATCTGATAGGTAAACTATTCCTTGCTCTCTCACTTTGCTTACAGTATCAGTCTTTATATGTAAATCACGAGCCCATTTTTACTTTATTTTGGTATATAGTGAGAGATTTTGGTCTAAGCCTAATTTCTGCCATACTCTTTTCCAGTTTTCCCAGCAGTTTTTGTCAAAGAGTGAGTTCTTACCCCGGAAGCTGGGGTCTTTGGGTTTATCAAATAATAGATTATTATAGTCATTGACTACTGTGTCTTGCATACTTAACCTATTCCACTGATCTACCACTCTATTTCTTAGCCAGTACCAAGCAGTTTTGATGATTGCTGCTTTATAATAACAATTTAAGGTCTGGAATGGCTAAGTCACCTTCCCCTGCATTTCTTTTCATTAGTTCCCTTGATATTCTGGATCTTTTGTTCTTCCAAATGAATCTTCTTATTATTTTTTCTAACTCTATAAAATAATTTTTGGTAGTTTGGTATGGCACTGAATAAGTAAATTAGCTTAGGTAGAATTATCATTTTTATTATATTAGCTTGGCCTACCCATGAGCAACTAATGTTTTTCCAATTATTTAGATCTGACTTTATTTGTGTGAAAAGTGTTTTGTAATTGTGTTCATAGAGTTCCTGGGTTTGTTTCAGGAGATAGACTCCTAAATATTTCATAATGTCTATAGTAAATGGAATTTCTCTTTCTATCTCTTGCTGTTGGACTTTGTTGGTAATATATAGAAATGCTGATGATTTATGTGAGTTTATTTTATAGCCTGAACTTTGTTCATTATTTCAAGTAGTTTTTTACTTGATTCTCTAAGTATAACATCATATCATCTGCAAAGAGTGATAGCTTTGTTTCTTCTTTGCCTATTCTAATACCTGCAATTTCTTTTTCTTCTCTTATTGCTAAAGCTAACATTTCCAGTATGATATTGAACAACAATGGTGATAATGGACATACTTGTTTCACCTCGATATTATTGGAAACACCTCTAGCTTGTCTCCATTTCATATGATGCTTGCTGAAGGTTTAGGTAGATGCTATTTATTATTTTGAGGACAACTCCATTTGCTCCTATACTCTCTAGTGTTTTTAACAGGAATGGGTGTTGTATTTTGTCAAAAGCTTTTTCTGCATCTCTTGAGATGATCATGTGGTTTCTGTTAGCTTTGTTGTTGATATGATCAATTATGCTGATAGTTTTCCTAATATTGAACTGGTATTCCTGGTATAAATCCTACCTGGTCATAGTGTATTATTCTTGTGATAAGTTGCTGTAATCTATTTGCTAATATTTTATTTAAATTTTTTGCATCTATATTCATTAGAGAAATTGGTCTATAATTTTCTTTCTTTGTTTTGACTCTTTCTGGTTTAGGTATCAGCACCATATTTGTATCATAAATAGAATTTGGTAAGACTCCTTCCCCTAGTTTCCCAAATAGTCTATAGAATATTGCAATTAATTGTTCTTTAAAGGTTTGATAAGATTTGCTTGTAAATCCATTTGACCCTGGAGATTTTTCCTAGGGAGTTTTCCTGAGGCACTGGGAGACTGCTGTAGAATGCAGAGGCACCTGGTGGTTTTCTGAGTTGGTTTTTGCTGGTTCCATAGCACTCACTGAGGTACTGTGTGTGTGGGGGGGTCCAGGTGTTGGTGTTTGCCTGCTCCACCACCTAGGTTTCAGGATGTCCTCCTGCTATGCTGAGGTGGGGCTTTCCACTAGTTTGCTGGGATGCCTCCGGTTCAGTACTCCTCCCTTTCCCACAGGACCAGAGGGGCCTTTCCCATTAATCCCCCAAGCTACATGGACTACTGGACTGCTGCACCCTTTCTTTCTTCTGGTTCAGCTGTTCCAGAGTTTTTCCTGGGGTGATATTTTCTGGGCTTTCAGAGGTTGATTTGAGAGGGTAAGAGCAACTTACTTCTTACTCTGCCATCTTAGCTCTCAGAAGTAGAAGTCAGTCAACATTTATTAAGCACTTGCTATGTATATACACTTTGTGAGGTGCTAGAGATACAATGAAAATAATTAAGTTATCCTTATGGATGGCTGATTAAACTAAACTATCTCAAAGTACCTATACCCTAGATGGAGGACAGATACATAAGCTTAGAGAGGAAAAATATAAATATAAATATAAATAAATACTAGCTAGTCATGGAGGGATGACATTGGCAATAAATTGAGTTCAGGAAAGTTTTAATGTAGAAAATGGTCTTTTAACTGTATATTAAAGAAAGAGAGAGTTTTGTTTCAAAGTGGAGATGAAGAGGGAGTATATTCCATGCATGAATGACAGCCATTGGAAAGGCTTAAGTTGGAAGATGACAGGAGAGATTGGGTAAAATACAGTGCACAGAAAGGTAAGTAACATAAAGCAAGATTGGAAAGATAAGGTGGTGCCAGGTTGTGATGGGCTTTAAATGCTAACTGGAATAATTTATATTTTCCTTAGTGGTAAAACGGAGCCACTGGAGTTGGTTAAGTAGGAGAATCTCATGGTTAGATCCTTGATTAAGGCAAATTACTTTGGCACTTTTAGATTGGAGTGGGGAGAGATGTGGGGCAGGGATCCCAATTAGGAGTTCATTGTGATAATCTAGTTTAATTTAGGTGAGAAGTGAAGAGGGCCTTCATACATACATACATACATACATACATATATATATATATATATTAAAAAAATATATATAGACATTTGATGCAGAAAATATGGGGATAGAAATGGCAAGAATCAGCAACTTGGATACCATTTAAGTTCCCGTGTGTAATATAAAAAGAGACAAAGCTGCATTGGAGGAGGAGATACAGGCTCTGTCACATATTTAAGTGGTTGCAAGAGATAATTAGAGCGAGGAAAAGAATAAGGAAATATGAGTGGAATTCTCAAAAGTACATTTTTTTGTCACTACTATAGCATGCTTTGAGATTCATTAATTAATGTTTTTAAAGGTTTTGAAGAAACATAGAATATTGTTACAAAATGTAAGGGAAGAACATAATGCTTTTATTTTCCATACCGTGAATTTTGTGTGACATACCAGGTATAAAAGTCTATTGTTATATCTACAGTGGTCAGACTTTTAAAATTTTTTTATGTATCGGGAAGTGAAATGGGCCAGTGATTAGAGCACTAGACCTGGAGTCAGGAAGAAGTGAATTAAATTTCTGCTTCAGACACTTATTGTGACCCTAGACAAGTCATTTAAACTTTGTCTGCCCTAGTTTCCTCACCTAAAATGGGTGTGAAATAGCATTTACCTCTCAGAGTTGTAATAAAGATCAAATAAAATAATATTTGTAAAGTGTTTTGTAAATGTTAAAGAACTATATAAACACTAGCAGTCATTAATATACCTTTGACCATTATGCTTGACCATGCCATGATACGAATTAATGATTAATATATCAAAAGACTAGAAGAATAACATTTAGTTTCCTTTGTTGTCTGTATATAACAAATATTTTTCTAACACTTTGAGAATTACTATACATTTTCCTCAACACAACCTCATGAAGTAAGCTTGACAAATATTGTTATGTCTGTTTTACATAAGAAAAATTGAAGTTCATAGAAATAATTAGTTTTACAAGGAGGCACGACTGCCAGATATTAATTGAAGCCTTATACCATCGCATCTTTTTTTAAACAAACAAACAAAAAAAGATTTATTTTCAACATTCATTTAAAAAATTGAGTTCCAAATTCTCTTTCCCACCTCCCCCCACTGAGAAGGTATGTACTATGATATCAATTATTCATGTAAAGTCAAGAAAAACATGTTTCCACATTAGCCATGTTGCAAAAAACAAAACAAAAGCATGCTTCAATCTTCCCTCAGAGTTCATCAGTTGTTTCTCTGGAGGTAAAAAGCATTTTTCATCATGAGTCTTTTGGAATTGTCTTGGATCATTTTATTGATCAGAGTAGCTATGTGTTCCATAGTTGATCATCATTAAAATATTGCTTTTATCTTCTGGTTCTGCTTACTTCACTTCGCGTTAGTTCATATAAATCTTCCTAGATTTTTTTTGAAACTATTCTGTTCCTTATTCCTATCAAAATCATATCCTACAACTTGTTCAGTCATTCTCCAATTGCTGGACATCCCCCCAATTTCTAGTTCCTTGCCACCAACAAAAAGAGCTGATATAACTATTTTTATACAAATAGGGCCCTTTTCTTTTTCTTTCATCTCTTTGGGATACAGACTTAGTAATGGTGTTTCTGGGTCAAAGAGTATATACAGTTTTTTAGCCTTTTGGGCATAGTTCCAAATTATTCTCTAGAATGATTGGATCAATTCACAACTCTAGTAGACTTCCTTTTTGATCATGTTGCTTCTCTAACTTGTCCATATTCTCTCTGACCATGTCTACCTGATGACATTTTTGTCCAACTGTCTTTCTGCAGCCTGAATAACTGGGACAGGATATAGACAGACACTATTTTTTCCCCAAAGGCAAGATGCTATTGACTTCTTCTTTCCAAATTGTTTCACCATCATTTTGTGACTGAGCTCATTAATATCATTCTTCCAGACAAATATATTAGGCTGCTATGCCCTGTAGAAATATGCCATCAGAAGGTCCTTTGTGTAGGCCCTGCCAGGTAAATCAGTATTTTTTTTTTATTAGATCTTGAAGCCTTTCCTGGTAGCTGTCAAGGAAGTTGCATTTGCCACTTTTCTTTGTGATCTTCATAGCTTGCTAGCAATGCCTCCTCCACTATTACACAAAGACCTCATTGACATTCAACAAATATTTCTAAGGTGTGTACTATGTGGCAGGCACCCTGAAAAGCACTAGGGATACAAACTGAGGCAAAAAATGTCCCTGCCCTCAATGAGTCCATATTCTAATGTGGGAAATAAAACATAAATAAATAAATAGGTACATACAATATATCTACAGAGTAAATAGATGGAAATCTTGGATTGGAGATTTTTGAAAAGCTTCTTACAAGAGGTGGGGGTTGGGTTAAATCTTGAAGCTAGGGAATATAAGAGTTGGCATTGGGATGGCAGAACATTCCTAGCATCAGGCAAAGCCAGGACAAAGGCATGGAGACATAACTGGAATGTAATATTCTACAAAGAACAAAGTTGGCTGATATGGCTGGAACACAACATGAATGGAGGTGGGGTAAGATGTTTTAAAAACTGGAAAGATAATATAAGGGACAATGTCAAGAGTTTTAAATGCCAAATAGAGTACTTTATACTTAATACCATAAGTAATACTAAACTACTAAAGCTCACTGAGTGAAAGTGAGGACAAATCAAGGATGGCACGTAGTGGTGACAGTCTTCAAGGGACAGGAGCAAAATGTCATTGGGAACACATATGTTAGGAACAGAGGATAGGTTGATTATATATGGAGGTCAAGGGAAGACAGGTGGGCAGCTTAAATATTCCCTTGATGTATCCATGATACCAGGGAAAATTAGGGTGAGGGGAGCCCCTATGGTAAGGATATGGAACAGCATGGACAAGAATCATGGAAGATACACAGGCAAAGTGGCTGGGCAGATACATTTAAGTATTTTGAGTAAGGAAAGAGTACCTTACTAGGTGCTAGAAATATAGAAAAAAACATGAAGAAGAAAAATAAAGAATTTGCCCTAAAGGAGCTTATTTCTACTTGTAAGGGCAGGTTATGGTCAAAATAAGATAAATTAAGACATAAGATTCTAAGCATGATCAATTTATTAGTAAAGCATGAATTTGCCAATAAATAAAATCTTGGCTTCCTTGGCAAATCTGAGACACCAAATGAGGGAGACAGCTGTCTGTTATAGTTTTGGGAAATACAGACCAAAGAATGGGACTTTGTAAGTGAAGAACAAGTTATAATTGGTTAAAAGACCTCAACATCATGAATGGAATATTATTGGTTATAGAGCTGAGGAGTGGGGCGGCAATATTATTGGTTGGAAATTGGAAATAAGGGGCTAGCAACACCCCCTCCTTTCCTTCTGTGAATAAGAAATGTTCATTGTTTGAATCCACCTGCAAGATTAGACATAGTGGACCAGATTTCTTTGGATAACAAAACCAGGCATCCTTGAAAGATAGCTTGGTGATGTAAAGATATTAGACCAGACTCTCTGGTTCCACATCCCTCAGGCATAGCAGATTTCCTTGAGGCAAGAATAGAACAGTAATTAGTAGAAGAACTGGATTTCTAAGCAACTCATTATAGGCCAGCTGAATTTCTGGACTAAGTTCAGAGACAAAGAACCATGACATGGGCAACAACAGGATAAAATCAATTAATTAGAAATAGAATCAATTAAAATATGATGTAATATCAATCTGATTATTTCAGTCAGGAATCATTTTCTTTAATCAGCCTTCTAATTACAAGCTTCTCAAAAGTTAGCATATGACAGTTTTCTGATGTCATACATCTTTCATTGCCAGACTATAGTTTAAGTCTTTCCAGCTTGGTGTAACATTTGTCAGAGCTAAGAATCTTCTGTGTGAGGCTGGAAGAACTCATTGTCACTTTCACAGAAGAAGGTATCCAAGTAAGGTTTAAGTGGAGGATGTATACTACCCACATTATACCATTATTAATTCCCCAATCAGCAAAATATTTAAATTATCAAAATGAGATCCTAATTAACATTAGCTTATCATTTATATAACATTTTAAAGTTCACCCAGTGATATCTCCAACTCTACTCAGTATGGATTATGTAACATGACTATCATTATACCCACTTTGCAGTTAAGGAAATAGTGTCAGAGAGGTTAATTGTTTCAGTTAGAACCAATCTAGTTACACAGCTAGAAAGTCTCAGAAGCAGGATTTGAACCCAGATCCCCTGCCTACTCCATCACTCTTTCTATCACACCATTCTGTCTCTCAAAAACCAAAACACATTACTAGGTACATATTGGCTTTAAAGCATTTTGGATCAGTAATCAGAACTAAGATATGGATGTATTGATATTAGCATGATAAAGGTTATTAGTCAGAAGTTTGAAATGCCTCTAGAAACTTATATGTACCATGCAAAACTTACACAACAGTCATGTCTGAAACTTTACTCTAAGAGAAGGGGTTGGCAATATGTTGCATGTATTTTTAAAAACACACAAAGTAGTTTAACATCACATGGGCTACTGCCCAACCCTCATCCCCACCCTCTGAAAGATTCAGTACAGTAGAAACACCCCTTTTATCACCATATTTTTAAGAGTTGGCACTTACCACTCCAATAAAGTAAAATCACTCTTTCTATATTTGCACACCTTTTGTAAAACATTGTCAACTGCTTCCTAGGAGAATGTTGTTTTTCATTTTTAAACTTATTTTCAAGATGACAGTAAGTGTAATTGTTGAGGGCTTTTATTTCCTTTCCCCCTTTTCCACCTTTTTCATATTGAAATGAATTTTGTAAAGTAAACAACACCTGATATAGAATAAGAGATTTGTTTCCTGACCACATTCCTTTCTTTCTCTGTCACAGATTACAATTAACTCAATGTTCCAAAGCCTTAGTTTCTTTATCTGCAAAATGGGCAAGGATTGGGATCTTTAAAGTCCCTTTCAACACCAGAATTTTATGATTCATAATCTGTTTTCTTCCTCTGAATTATAGCACTTTTTACATTTTTTCATTGCATTTTAAATTTCTACCTAGGCATTATTATCTCCATTTTACAGATTAGGAAACCGAGACTCAGAAATGTTATATGACAAGTAATATAACACAGCATCATAGACACAGACTAAGGATCAAAGGCAGGATTTGCATTTAGATAGTTCTGACTCCAGATCCAAGACATTAGTAATTAGACCACAGATTTTCAAAGATGAGAGACAAGGTCATTGTGAAGAAATTACCATCTGCAGCAAAGCTGTCCATTACTTCCCAATCTGTCAGCTGGCTGTTCTTTAGATATATTGTTCCTGATGCAGGTATATGTTACAAACTATTCTGACTTATTTAACTAGAAAACCAAAATGGAAAATCTGAGAATTATCCATCATAGTTGATGTAGACAAACAACAAGAAAAAAATGAGGAAGAAATATTCAACTTTTCTTTGCATGATATGAATCATATTGATTTGCTACTTTAGTCAATGAATTCATAAGTAAATTATGTAGTGGATTTTTTTGGGGACCAGGAGAAGAAGCATTGACTATAACAACCCAAGACCATAGTTTTGCATAGTTTTACTTATTCCCTTAAAATGTGTTATGCTCATAAGGAGGATGCCTGTACTGTTAAGACCCCAGGGTAGAGCCAGGGAACCAAAGGGACTAACTATCTCATTTAACAGCACCTTAGAGACTTTCAAGTTAAAGAAGCTTAGGAAGCTCTGTAATCTGTAAGGAAGAAAAACAGAACCACAGAGACAACCTGGCTCAAGGTTGATGGCTAAAATATTGATAAAACATATGATTCGGCCACTAGAGACATGAGGGATATTAATGAATTTTCAGATTGATCCAGGTCTTTGCTCAAAATTTGGGTGCTTCAAAAATATCCTTTAAATCAATTAAGCCATTTACTTCCTGGTATTCTCATCTGTCTTTTTTACTTGATGATTCTGTCTCTGTTGAATAACTGCAGATTGCAAATCATTTTAATGTTTATTTCCCCAATTGACTTTCTTTTCAGATGTGAATAATTCATCTGTGCTTTTTTTCCTAGAGTCCCCAGTGCCAGATCCTATTGTATGAAATGCTAATGTAATCTTGATCATGTTTTGTAGTCAAAAGAACAGAAAGCAAAGCAAATTCAAGTCTTTTTGAAAACATGACCTTAGTTGAATGATTTTTTTTTAAAGGGAAAAAACAATAATGAATCTAAAAAGACCTAAGTTGTTCAATAGTTCCTACTTTATTAAAAAGTTACCTAGTATATTTCAGGGAGAAGGAAAGGATAAACATTATTACTATGTAAACGAATGTGAATATAAATGATAATTATTTGTTAAACAAAAGAAACCTTTGAAACTTTTCGGAAAAAAACATAATTTATTTTCTGAAAAAGGCACTGAAACAAGTACATTTTAACGTGAAAAATCCCAAATAATAGCCATGATTATAATAGTAGGGGCAATTGTAATAATAATAATAAAATAATATATTTTCATTTGTGTAAACATCCATGGAATATTGAAGAAAAGAATAATAGTGACTTATCCTAGGAGTCTTTTTATCTGAATGCCATAGAATAAAAAAAATATTTTCTTATAATAAGAACAATAATCATCTTACAGAAAGATTTGTCCAAGTTCCACAAGTTGTTAGTAGTAGAGCCATGATCTGAGCAAAGCCCCCACACCAAAACCATTGTTCTTTCTACTGTTTCTGTATTTTATAGGACCTAATTCCACAACATCTATTTCTGTTTCCTTATCTCTGTTCACCTAACTTCTAATACATCTGAAGGGCCTCTATCAAATCTTGCTTGGAATATTCAATTAGCTACCATTGGTCTTCCAACTTCAAATATTTCTCTTCTTCAGTCCATGCTCCACACAGTTGCCAAAGTGATTTTTCCTAAATACCAATCCCTAAAAATCATATCTCTCATATCTACTTATATGATATGATTTAAGAGAAACTTTTATGAAATCTCTCTTGCCCAAATGTATTCTTTAACATCACAACCTAATATTCTTCACTTTGATTTGTCATCCAATATGAAATTATTTGAGTTGATTTAATTTGACTCAATCTACTATATATAAGAGAATGCATTATTCCTGGAGGAGATTAAAAAAAAAATAAACAAGAAGCTTCTACCCTCATGAAGCTTCCAGGCAAGTAATGGAGATATTTAAAAATATTAATTCTAATATTGATATTAATAATATATGTTTTTAGATTCATCTACCAGAATATATATTTTAAAAATTTGATATTAAGTTAATATGCAAACATTTATAGCTTGGGAAGAGATATCCAAATTGGCATGGTGCAGATGCCTTCTGATATGACTCAGGTAACATATATAGGAATCTTTAATAGGGAAAAGATCCTGATACGGAAAAATATAGTTTAAATTAACATTCCAGAGTTGCTGAATAACAATTCTACTCCCTTCTGGACTATTCTATTCACTCTCAAGGTGAGAAACCTCCTCCTTGGGACCTTCATCTAGGTGGTACAGTGTACAGAGCTTTGGACCTAGAGTCAAGAGGACCTCAGTTCAAATCTGGTCTCAGATAACAGCTAGTTATGTGATTTTAGTCAAGTTATCAAACTTTTTTTTGCCTCAGTTTTTCAGTCAGTACGATAATAGCTTCTACCATCCAGGGTTGTTGTGAGGATCATATGTGATAATATTGTAAAACACTTTTTTCAAATCTTAAAGCATTATATTAATTCTGTTGTTGTTACTTGTTAATAGTAAGACCGTAGAGAAAGACACCTCTTCCTCTGAATAGAACAAGGGAGAAGCAAGTAGGGATGTTGGGGTGAATTGAAATGTATAATTGGGTAGATAATCAGGGGAACAGGAAATCACCAGTTTCAGCATCTTTGGAATCTAATGTTCTCCAATAAAGTTCTTCAGTTTTGTGAAAGTGAGGTTGACTGGTTTATCATCTAGGAGCTCTAGCTCAAATAGTATGTTGTTGCTGTTCATTTATTTTCATTTGTGCCTGACTCTTTGCAACCCCATTTGGGGTTTTCTTGGCAAAACACTGGAGTGGTTTACCACTTCCTTCTTCAGCTCATCATTTTACAGATTAGGAAACTGAGGCAAACAAGATTAAGTGACTTGGCCAGGGTCACACATCTAGTAAGTGTCTGAGGTCAAATTTAAACTGAGGAAGATTAATGTTCCTGATTCTAGGCACTCTATCCACTATTCCACCTACCTACTCCAATGCTCCTATGCATTATACTTGGATTTAGAAAATTTGGACTGCAGTTCTAGCTTGGTTCCTTACTAGCTGCTGGTGAGTCACTTTCTCTTTCTCACCTACAAAATGGGGATCATATGGTCATGAATTTAGAGCTGGAAAGGATCTTAGTTGTCACCTAATCCAGCCTCCTTATTTTATAGAAGAGAAAACTAAGGTCCAGAAACTGAGGTCTAGGGGAGCAACTTGGCCAACACACAAATAACAAGAGTGCAGCCATTCTAAATCCAGCCTTCTCCACTCTAATACCACAAAAACAATTTTGCTACCTACCTCATATACATGTGTGAAATTCAAATATAAGCATGTAAAATTCTCTGAAAACTTTAAATTGTTATAAACATACATTTTTTTTTATTATTGTGTGGACCCAAAATAATATATCCTGGTGTCATTAGGAAATTAATGCTGTTAATAATGATTCTGTTGAAATTTTTGGGAGAGTCTCTCAGCTTCTTCAAAATGGAGCTCATCTATTTTCTAACATCTGCTTTTTATTATTATTTTTGAAGCTCTAATTGTTGATTCAAGAAACACTTAATTGCATTTCAAATAAGAAATCCCCCAGAAGCTCTGTGATAAGAAAAGGCCTAGCTGGTTTCCATAGAAATGTACTCGTATTTGTTTTCTTCTTGGCTTGTATTGTTTGCTGGAAGATATTGACAGAGATAAGTTTGTGTTCCAGTACATGGAACTGCACACACAATAATGACCAAACACAAAATATATGCACAGAAAATGTGCATTTCAGAAACCACAATTAGAAAGCAACATTAATCTTTGTGTCCGTCCAAGGAAAGTGGTACTCATTATAATGTGGTGTATGTCCCAGGATGCTTTTGGTTCATTTTTTTTGGCATTTCATTCAGGTAGTGAAAGTCAAAAACATTTAGTGTGTGCAGATTTTTTTTTTCACATATGGAACCATTAGGGGCAAGAGGAATGGCATACGCATTTATTTAGTTTAAGTGACTTGCCCAGGATCACAGAACTAGAAGTGTTGGAGGCTACATTTGAACTCAGGTCTTCTTGACTTCAGGCCCAGCACTCTATCTATAATGCTACCTAGCCACTCTAGAATATGCTATCATATACTCATCTTAAAGTGGCAATCCTCTTAGTAAGACCACAGAAAGATACTTTAAATAGAAGTCAGGAGAACTAGTTTGAAGTCCTGGCTACAGCATTTCCTAGCTCTGTGACCTCAGTAAGTTAGTTGACTTTTTTGAGTTGCTACTTCCTCACTTGTCAAAATCTGTCCTACTCATTCTAATTCCATATCATATCCTGAATATGTCTCTTATCTCAGTTCACTCTTTCATATTTCTAGTTCAAGTCCTTATCATCTCTCATGTGGACTGGACTGTTGCCTTCCAACAGATTTCCTCATCTCTATTCTATACTCACTCTAGTTCACTCTTCCCATAGCTACCAAAATAATCTTCCTAATGCAAAAGCCTTTTTCAGTCTCCTGCTTAAAAAAAATGAACTTCTTAACAAGTTCCTTTCTTGCCTCCTTTCCTACTTCCTTCTTTCACTCCTCCCCTCTTTTCATTTTCTCTTCCTTCTCTCCTTCCCTTCCCTTCCTTCCTTTCTTCTTTTCTTCTTCCATCCCTCTCTTCATCCCTCTCCCATCTCTTCCTCCCTTATTTCTTTTCTTCCTTCCTCCTTCCCTTTCTTCATGTCTCCTTCGTTTTCTCCATTCCTCCCTCATTCTTTCCTTTTTTCCTCCCTCCCTCCTTCCTTGCTGTCTTTCTTCTTTCTTCCCCCTCTCCCTTCCTGACACTGACTTCCTTGATAGACAATAAGCTATTTAAAATGGAAATTTTCAAGTACAAGCCATATGACCACTTGTCAAGATATTATAAAGTGGATTCATAGGTGGGAAAAGTGATTGCATTACATGAATCTTAAGTCTAGCTCCAGGATATATATTGGAAAACTTGGTATGTATGTGGTTGGGGTCAGGGGAGGGGGAGAAACTCTTGCCCTTCATAACACTCCAAGGTATACATTCGTTGTTTCCTTTGTGGTGATGTTTATATTGAGGTTATGGTGAAAATGGACACTTTATGAACGCTTTCCAAGTTTAGCAAGGTTTTGGAATCTTTAAATAGATTCTCTTTAAATATAAAGGGGAGAAAGAGTGTGTTTGGGACCCTTCTTCATAATTAGAGCACTTTAAAAATGACTGGGATTTAATTGAGCTCTTGTGCCACTCTAAATTGTGTTAATAATAATCTTGTCAGCTACATTAATGAAAGCAACATATAGACAGCTGCAAGAGCAAAGTATGTGTGATCTTGAAAATTTCAATCCAAAGTTTTGGGAGAAATGGAACAACAGCCATAGTATATTTGCATAAAGAGAAGGGTTTTAAGGACCTTTTCAGAATATAATTGTCCATCCTTAGTAAAACATGAAAAGGAGAAGGGAAGAGGAAGAAGTAGCAGCAAAGGTGGAGAGTTAGGTTGGGTTTAATATACCCTAGGCATTCAATTGCATGTTAAAAAATCAGGTGGCCTCTTAGGGAGCCTACTATAATAGCAGTAGAAATATTGTTCTTGAGGATGCAAACTTCACCTTAGCAAACAAATTAGACCCTATGACCATTCAGTAAGGTCAGGGAGGAGGAGCACTTTAATGTTTATAAAGCACTTTCCTAATACTGGGACAAGTAACTAGTGCCATATATAGAGGACTGGGCCTTGAGTGAGAAAGACTTCAGTTCAAATTCAGTCTCAGACATAAGCTTTGTTATTCTGAGTAAGTCATTTAACTTCTGTTTGTCTCATTTTTCTTATCTGTAAAATGGGGACGATAATAACATCTATATTGCAGGGCCATTGTGAGGATCAAGTTGAGATAATAATGATAATGTACTTAACCCAGTACCTGATACATAGTAAGCATCATATAAATGTCAGTTGCTGTTTTTATTATTATTACAACCCTAAAAAGTAGAAAATCCAATAATTGTTGGTTCCATTTTCTAAATGAAGTTAAGACTCAGATTTTAAGTGATATTATTTTTTCTTCTCAAGGTCACACATCTAGAAAATGACAGTGAAAACTCAAACTATGGGTCCTCTGGCACCAAATCCAGTGTCGTTCTCCCAAAATATGCTGCTAAAAGAGAAGAGACTGCTGTATAATGAAGGAATGGAAGTTGTGGTGGGCAGACTGCGGCAGTTTGCTCCAGTTTCAATTTGAACCATGGGGATAGGAATAACTCACTATCCCATTCTACCAATTATTCCAAGGAAGAAAGTGGTGAGAGCAATTTCTCTCCAGCTGAATCTTTTTCTATACATAGAATGTATTAATTTCATGTATTGATGATTATATTTGGCTGGGCCATACGTTCTAATGTGTAATTTACTTTGGTGTAATTTTGAATGAAATACCTAGTGTGCTGGGCAGAGGAGATGCAAAGACAAACAGGAAGCAATCACTTCCCTTAAGGTACTCTATGGAGGGGATGCAACATGGACACAATTCAGTACAAAATAATTTCAGAAAGGAGAGAGTAGTGACAATTGGAAGGATCGAGAATTATTCGATTAACAAACATTTATTAAGTGCCTACTGTATGCTAGGCACTGTGCTAAGTGCTGAGGATGAAAAAAGAAATAATAGTTCCTGACCTCAGGGAGCTCGCAATCTAATATGAAATCACATAGTTAAGCAGTAGCAGCTTCAATGGATATAATGATGCACCTGACTGTCTTTCCAATCTTCTTATACTTTACTTTTCTACAAAAACTCTATAACCCAATTACTTCACTCCTCTTGTTGCTCACACAAGACACTCTATCTCCAAATCTGTGCCAATTGATTAAGAGTGTAGGGATGTTCAGGGAAAACTAGGACCTCTGGTATGAGGACTATTGAGTCCATTTCCGGGCTACTTTTCATGTTTAGTGTCCACTTATTTCACCTGTTACCTGTGGCTCCAAGAAGCTATAGCACATGCAGTGGCCACACTCCAGTAAAATGTTTTTGCAGACAGGCTAAACCATATTGAGGGTAACCAAGGGATCTCAAACCTATCAGTGATTTAGGAGGGTGTGTAACCCATGCATGTGAAGACTGACCTTAATGTAAATGAGAAAAAATTTGTTCCAATGAAGTAGGCACTTTGGAGTGTTCAGAGTTTGGTTAAATATCAAAGATGCCAAGGTCATCCACTGAATCCAGAGACTATAATTCTGGGTGACTTCAGTGCCACAGTAGGCACAGACCATCAGACATGGCAGAGAGTTTTTGGGAGGAATGGAGTTGGAGATGATAACAGCAATAATCACTTACTACTGAAGACTTGGGTGTCTCATGACTTCATCACCAACACTCTCTTCCATTTACCTACATACAGTATGGTAAAGAGGACATATTAGGCTGCCTACCAAACTGAAGGTATAAAGAGCTATTTTGTTGACCTCATTGTTATATGCCTGTGAAATCCGGATAGTCTACCAGTGCCATTCTAGGAAAATGAATCACTTCTATTTGAATTGTCTTAGGACGATTCTGAAAAATCACCTGGCAATATGAGGTACCAGACACTGAGGGCCTTTCTTGAGTTGAATTGCCAAGCCTTCAAACTCTACTGCAGAGAGCACACTCCTATGGGCTGGCCACAATGTTGGAATTTTAAACATATGATTGCCCAAAAGACCATTTTACAAAGAATCCACACAAGGCAAGCACACACATGGAGGTCAAACGAAGAAATTCAAGACATTTTCAAGGTCTCTCTAAAGAACTTTGGAATCAATTATTAGACATGGGAGACAATAGCAAAAAACTATTCAGCATGGCATGCCCACATCAAAGAAATCACTGTGCAAAGAAGGCAAAACATTTCCATAGTAGCCCTGTTGTAAAATTGAAAAAAGAAATTAAATAGAATGAGAAAATTATACTTCAATTTGCACTCAGAGTTTATCTATTCTCTCTTTGGAGAGGGATAGAATTCTTTCATCATGAGTCTTTTGAAATTTTCTTCGATTGCTCCTCTTGATAAGAAGAACCAAATATTTCAGAGTTGATCAACATTAAAACTTTGTTTTTAGTTCACACAAAGATCTGGTTCTTCTGACTTCACCTTACATCATGTCATATAGGTCTTCCCATTTCTTTTCTGATACCATCCCCTTTGTCATTTCATGGAGCACAATGGTACTCCATCCCAACCATATGCCACAACTTGTTCATCCATTCCCCAATTGACAAGCATCACCTTAATTCCTAATTCTTTGCTACAACAAGAAAAAATGCTGATATAAATATTTTTGTACATATAGGTCCTTCAACTTTTTCTTTGATCTCGTTGGAGTACAGACCTAGTAGTGGTATTGCTGGATCAATGGGTATGAACAGTTTTATAGTCCTTTGGGCAAAGTTCCTGATTGTTCTTCAGAGTGGTTGGACCAGTTTAATGCTCCACCAACAACTCATTAATGTACCTATTTTCCTTATCCCCTCTAGCATTTGTCATTTTTTGTAGGTGTGAGGTGGTACCTCAGAATTGTTTTAATTTGCCTTTCTCTAATGAATAGCGATTCTGATCATTTTTTTTTATATGGCTGTAAATAGTTTTTTTTTTCTTTTGAAAATTGCCTGTTCATATCCTTTGACCATTTATCAATTGAGGAATGAATCTTTTTTTTTATAAATTTGACTTAGTTCCATATGTAGTTGATGAATGAGTCCTTTATCAGAGAAACTTGCTATAAAACTTTTTCATTACTTCATTGTAGATGGTAACTATTAGCAAAATATAGGTTCCCTGATTATCTCTTTCAAGTAGATTTAATATTGCTTTTGCTTTGTCTGAGATCATGATTGCCACCCCTGCCTTTTTTACTTTAGCTAAAACATAATAGACTCTGCTCCAGCCCTTCTAGAGTCTGTCCCAAGTGAGTCTCTTGTACAAAACATATTGTTGGATTCTGATTTCTAATCTATGCGCTATCTGCTTCTGTTCTGTGTGTTAGCTTATCCTATTCCCATTCACAGTTCTAATCACTAACTGTGCATTTCATTACACCCAATTTGCCTCTGATTATCCTTCTATTTCTTTTGTTAATCCTGACCTTCCTCAAAAGTCTGTCATGCTACTAACCACTGCCTACCCCAAACAACTCTGACCCTTATTATGCCCCCTCCATATCTCTTGTACTTTCCCCTTCCTACTCCTTATTGGGCATACCAGATTTCTATACCCAACTGAATTTGTATGTATATTTTTCTTTCTTTGAACCAATTCTAGTGAAAGTAAGGATCAAATATTGCTCATCACCACCCACATTTCCCCTCCACTATAAAAGTTTTTCCCTGTGTGTCTTCTTTATGTGAGAAAAGTTGCAACATTCTACCTCTTCTTTTCTCCTTTCTCTACTGTATCCCTGTTTCTCATCCCTATGTTATTTTTTGGAGATCATATGTCTATATATGCAGACTCCTTCCAATTGCCCTAATAATAATAAAGTTTTTAGGTTAATGTGCCATCTTCCCATATAGAAATGTAAATAATTTAACTCAATTGAGTCCCTTGTGATTACTGTGTCTTATTTATCTTTTTATGCTTCTCTTGAGTCTTCTGTCTGAATATCAAATTTTCTATTCAACTCTGATCTTTTCATCAGGAATGCTTTGAAGTTCTCTATTTTTTTAAATTAAATATCAATTTTTCTCTTGAAGGATCATACTTAGTTTTACTGGGTCTGTTATTCTTGTTTGTAATCCTAGCTCCTTTGTCTCTAAGACCTATGCTCCTTTAACATGGAAGTTGCTAAATCTTGTATGGTCCTGACTATGACTCCATGATATTTGAATTGTTTTTTTCTGGCTGCCAGCAATGTTTTCTTCTCAACATTGGAGCTCTGGAATTTAGCAATAATATTCCTGTGAGTTTTATTTTGGGATCTCTTTCAGGAGGTGATTGATGGAGTCTTCCAATTTCTATTTTACCCTCTATTTCTAGGATATCAGAGCAGTTTTCCTTTATTTTTAGCAGTATTTTATTTTTTCCAAATTGTATGTCAAGACAATTTTTAGCATTTATTTTTACAAGATTATGAGTTCCAAATTTGTTTCCCTCTCTCCCCTCCCCTAATTCTAAGATGGTAGGCAATTTGATATAGATTATATATGTGCAATTATTTAAAACATATTTTCATATTAGTCACAGTTGTGAAAGAAGAAACAGATAAAAAACACAAAAAATAAAGTGAAAAAAATATATTTTGATCTGCAGAGTCCATCAGTTCTTTATCCTCAGTACCTCAGAATTATATTAATTTGCATTTCTTCAATCAATAGTGAGTTAGAATATTTATTCATATGGCTATAGATAGTTTTGATTACTCCATCTGAAAACTGATCATATCTTTTGATCATTTATCAATTGAGAAATGGCTCTTTTGTATATAAATTTAACTCAGTTCTCTAAGTGTTTGAAAAATGAGGCCTTTATCAGAGAAATTTGCTTCAAACTTTTTTTTTCACAGTTACTATTGCTAATTGTATTTCCCTCCATTTTATTCCTCCTATTTATTCTATTCTCTCTCTCCTTTCATCCTGTTCCTCCTGAAAAGTGTTTTGCTTCTGACTACCCCTTACCCCAATCTGCCTTCCTTTCTATCACCCTCCCTTCTTTTATCCCTTTCCCCTCCTACTTCACTGTAAGGTAAAATAGATTTCTATGCCCAATTGAGTGTGTATGTTATTCTCTCTTTGAAAAAAGCGTAAGGTTCATTCTCTCCCCCTCACCTCACTCCTTTTATCCTCCACTATAAAAGCTTTTTCTTGCCTCTTTTATGTGAGATAATTTACCCCATTCTACCTCTCACTTTCTCTTTCCTTCAGTACATTCTTCTCTCACCCCTTATTTTTTTAAAATATCTTACCTTCTTATTCAACTCACACCTGTGCCTTCTGTCTTTATATACTCCTTCTAACTACCCTAATAATGAGAAAGGTCTTACAAGATACAAATATCATCTTCCTATGTAGGAATATAAACAGTTTAATGTTATTAAGTTTCTTATGATTTCCCTTTCCTGTTTATCTTTTTATGGTTCTTTTAAGTCCTGTATTTGGAAGTTAAATGTTCATTTCAGCTCTGGTCTTTTCATCAAGAAAACTTGATATTCTTCTATTTCATTGAATATCCATTTTCCCCCTGAATGATTATACTTAGTTTTGCTGGGTAGCTGACACTTGGTTGTAATCCTAGCTCCTTTGCCCTCCAGAATATCATTTTCCTAGCCCCTCCCAATACTTCAGTGTAGAAGCTGCTAAATCTTGTGTTATCCTGACTGTGGTTCCACCATATCTGAATTGTTTCTTTCTGGCTGTTTATAATATTTTCTCCTTGACCTGGGAAATCTGAAATTTGGCTATATTCCTGTGATTTTCCATTTTGTGATTTCTTTTAGGAGGTGATTGGTGGATTCTTTCCATTTCTATTTTCCTTGAAAATTTAGTGAAAGATGATGTCTAGGCTCTTTTTTGATCATGGCTTTCAAACAGTCTAACAATTTTAAAATTATCCCTCCTGGATCTATTTTCTAGGTCAGTTGTTTTTCCAATGAGGTATTTCACATTTTCATCTACTTTATTCATTCTTTTGATTTTGTTTTATTATTTCTTGATTTCTCATAAAATCATTAGCTTCCATTTGCTCCATTCTAATTGTTAAGGATTTTTTTTTTCTTTGAGCTTTTGGACCTCCTTTTCAATTTGTCCAGTTCTGCTTTTTAGGACATTCTTCTTGGCGCAGTTAAGTGGTGCAGTGGATAGAGCACCAGCCCTGGAGTCGGGAGAACCTGAGTTCAAATCCAGCCTCAGACACATAACAATCATTAGCTCTGTGATGCTGGGCAAGTCACTTAACCTTATTGTCTAGCCAAAAAAAAAAAAAAAAGACATTCTTCTCTTCATTGGCTTTGTGGACCTCTTTTACCATTTGGCCCAGTCTGTTTTTAAGGTTTTATTTTCTCCAGTATTTTTGTGTGTGTGTGTGTGTGTGTGTGTGTGTGTGTGTGTGTGTCTCCTTTACCAAGCTGTTGACTTATTTTTTCATCATTTTTTTTTGCATCACTCTCATTTCTCTTCCCAATTTTCCCTGTAGCTCTCTTACTTGATTTTTAAAATCCTTTTTGTGCTCTTCCATGGCCTGAGATCAATTCATATTTTCCTTGGAGACTTTTGATGTAGGAGCTTTGACTTTGTCTTCTTCTGAGTTTGTTTTGATCTTCGTTTTCACCATAGTAACTTTCTACAGTCAGCGTTTTTCCATTGTTTGCTCATTTCCCCAGCCTATTAGTTGACTTCTAACTCAGTTAAAGTAGGGCTCTGCCCTGGAACTTTGAGGTGGGTTCCCCCTCCACTGTGGCCATAAGTTCTGCTATGCTAGTTCTTCTCACCTTAGGTCTGCCATCCAGGACTGAGACTCAATATGATTATGGAAAAAGCAACTGAGTCCTGCCTCAGTGTTGGCAAAAAGACCCCTGTAGTCTCTTTCTTACTTCTTTACCATCTATGGACTGAGAGCTCTGGAAGCAGCCAGTGCCACTACTCATTCAGTCACTCTCAAGTCCTAGTTTACTGTGATTGGGTCTGTTCTGGTGAGGCCTGTACTGGACTGAGCTCTATTCTCACCCATGTGTGACAGACTTTTCCTGCTCATCTTCTAAGTTGTTTTTGGTGTCTATGGGCACAGGGATCTGAAAAGCACCACTGCTACCAGTGATTCAGTCATCCTGAGCCCTGCTTCTAGTTTCCTGGGTCTTGGAACAGCCTTGGCTAGACTGCCCTCCTCTCCCACTCTGGTGCAACAGACTTTTCCTGCCAACCATTAAAGTTATCTTGGGCTGGAAATTTCTTCACTCCATATTTAGAGTAGGGTTCTGCTGCTCTAGAATTTATTTAAAACCATTTTAAAGGTACTTGGGAGGGTTTGGGGTGAACTTAGACAAGTCCCTTCTTTTACTCCACCATCTTGGCTCTGCTCCTAATCTGACATATCTAACTTTTCTAATATTCCATTCATCTCCTTAGCTTCTTTCTTGTTTATTTTTTGGTTGGATTTATAGAGTTCTGAGAGGGTACAGTTGAGGTCTCCTACTACTATAGCTTTCCTATCAATTTCTTCCTGTAATTCACTTAACTTCTTTTTTAAAGAATGCTATGCCACTTTATGCATATATGTTTAGTATTGATATTACTTTATTGTCTATGGTACCATTGTAGCAAGTTGTAGCTCCTTTCCTTATCTCTTTTAATTAGGTCTATTTTTGCTTTCGCTTTGAGGTCAGGATTGCTACTTTTATTTTGTTTTGTTTTTCTTCAGCTGATGCATAATAGATTCTGCTCCAGTTCCTTACCTTTAGTCTCTGTGTGTCTCTCTCCTTCAAGTGTATTCCTTGTAAACAATATATTGCAGTATTCTGGTTTTTGATCCACTCTGCTACTGACTTACATTCTATGAGAGAGTTCATCCCATTCACATTCAGTTATGATTACTATGTATTTCCCTCCATCCTGTTTTTCCTCCTGTTTATCTTCTCTTTCCTTTCACCCTTACCCTCACGACAGTGTGTTGCTTTTGTCTACCACCTCCCTCACTCTGCTCTCTCTTCTGTCAGTTTTCCCTCTGCTTTAGTTAATATCTCTCCCTCTTATTTTTCTGACAGGTAAGATAGATTTCTATATTCAACTGATTATGTATGGTATTCCATACTCTTTGAGCCAATACTGATGAGAGTAAGGTTCAAACAATGCCTATCACCCAACCGCCTATCTTTCCCTCCACTTTAATAAGTCTTTCATGCCTCTTCATTTTAAACAATTCACCTCATTCCACCTCTCCCTCACTTCTGAACCCAGTGTAATCCTCTTCCTTATCGCTTAATTATTTTTAAAGACATTCACTAAATTTCACCTTATACCCATGCCCTTTGTCAGTGTATATTCCTCCTGGCTGCTCTATTAGTGGTACAATTTTTTTTAACAATTATAAGTATCATCTTCCCGCTCAAGGATGTAAACAGGTTAGCTCCATTGAATAATTATATTTTCTTTTCCCTTTTTAGGTTTCTCTTGAGTTTTGATTTTAGAGATCAATTTTTTTGTTCAATTTTGCTCTTCTCCTTATTAAAATTTGAAATCCTTCTATTTCATAGAATGACTGTTTTTTCCCTTGAAGCATTATGCTTAATTTTGCCCGGTAGCTGATTCTTGGTTGTAATTCTAGCTCCTTTGCCTTCCAGAATATCATGTTCCATGACTTCCAAACCTTTAATGTTGTAGCTGCTAAGTCCTGTATAATCCTGGTTGTGGCTTCCTAATATTTGAATTGTTTCTTTCTGGTCACTTGCAGTATTTTCTGCTTGAACTAATAGTTATGAAATTTGTGTATAATGTTCCTTGGAGTTTTTATATGGGGATCTCTTTCCTGAGGTGATCAGTGGATTCTTTCAATGTCTATTTTGCCATCTGGTTCCAGAATATCAGGGTAGTTTTCCTTGATGATTTCTTGAAATATTCTGTACAAGTCCTCATTTTGATTACAGCTTTCAGGTAGTCCAATGATTTTGACATTGTCTCTCTTGGATCTATTTTCCATGTAAGTTTTTCCAATGAGGGATTTTATAGTTTCTTCCTTTTTTTTTATCCTTTTGAATTTGTTTGATTCTTGATGTCTCATAGTCATTAACTTCCACTTGTCACATTCTAACTTTTAAAGTGATGCTATACATATATAATATATATATATATATATATATATATATATATATGCTTTAGTACTTTCTTTTCCATTTGCCTAATTGTACTCTTTAAAGAGTTGTTTTCTTCAGTGGATTTTTGTATCTCCTTTTCCATTTGGCCAATTCCACTTTTTAAGTAGTTTTTTTTTTCTTTTTTTCTTTTTCCATGTTGTTGGCTCTTTTTCCCCCCATAATTCTCTTACTTCACTCATTTCTTTTTCCAGTCTTTCTTTTACCCCCTCTTATTTGCTTTTAAAACCCCTTTTTGAGCTATTCCATGAGTTTTTTTTTTCTGGGCTTGAGATCACTTCCCATTTTTCTTTGGGGTTTTGCCCATAGGTGTTTCGACATTGTTGTCCTCTCCTGACTTTGTCTCTTGATCTTCCCTGTCAACATAATACATTTGAATAATCAAATTATTTTTTGTTATTTTTTGCTCATATTTTTCAGACATTTTTTCCCCTTTCTTTTAAATTTGAGCTCTGCTTTCAGGTGGAAGGGTCACTTTCTCAGGCTTCTTGTTCCAGGAGCTGCAGCCCCTGGATCTTTACCTGGTGCTGCACTGACATTGCCCTTAGGCCCACAGAAGGCCCTTATGTCTGGTGTTGTGCTGAGAGGGTGGAATGAAGGGTGGATGATGCTGGAGGCTGTCAGAGTTGGGCAACTTAATGGTTCTGGGCTGGGGTCAGTGCTGGCATCTGATATGTGTTGAGGCTGGTGGGGAATTCCTGCACTGGTGACTACCTATTTCTCCTGGGCTACACTGAAACATAAGGTGTCCTGTGATGGCAGTTACTTGTTTGCCTGGCTATGATTGGTTATGTGTGAGGTCTAAGTGCCAGTGACTGCCCATTTACTTAGACACTGTACAGCTAGTGTCTACCTGTTTGTGTGGGATTATGCTGAAGCACATGGCAGTTCTTGGAATTCTCCTCTGCCCATTCCCCTTGCTCTGCAGAAGCACATGGTGGGTCCTGGTGTTGGCATTAGCCTGCTCCACTGCACTGGGGCTCAGGATCTCCCACTGGTTTGCTGAGGCAGTGCTTGGAGCTGGCTTGCTGGGACATATCCTGTTTTTGACTGTATTCCCCTTTACCTGAATGAGAAATATATTTCCTGCCTATCTTCCAACTTTCTTGGGCTAAAAGATAGTCTCACTCTGGTCTTTTTTGCTTGTTCTGCTGTTCATGATTTGTTTTGGAGCCCTGTTTTATGGTTGTTTGGAGATAAATATGTGAGTTATGGTGATTTCCTGCTTAAACCACCATCTTAGCTACCCAGTTTTCCTTTATAATTTCTTAAAATATTATATCTATGCTTTCTTTTTATATTGTACCTTTCACATAGTCTAATAATTCTAAAATTATCTCTCCTTGCTTTATTTATCAGATAAGTAGTTTTTTCCAATTAAATATTTCATATTTCCCTCCTTTTTTTCATTTTTCCTTGAAGTCTCATGGAGTCATTAACTTCCACTTGCATAATTCTAATTTTTTAGGAATTATTTTCTTTAGCAAGCTTTTGTACCTGTTTTCCCATGTTGCTTTATAAGGAGTTCTTTTTCTCAATGAATTTTTGCACATCTTTTTCCATTTGGCCTATTCTGCTTTTAAAGCTCTTTTCTTTACTGAATTTTTGTGCTTCTTTCACCATTAAGCCAATTTTTCTTTTTAAGGTGATATTTTCTTCAGTATTTTTGGTGACTCTTTTGCAAAGTTGTTAATTTTATTTTCTGAATTATCTTTAATCATTCTCATTTCTTTTCCCAATTTTTCTGTCACTCTTATCTTTCTTTAACTCTTCCAAAATTCCTGCTGACTTTGGGTGCAATTAGCATTTTTGAGGCCTTACTAATAGCTTTTTCACATTGTTGTCTTTTTCTAAGTTTATGTATTGGTCTTCCCTATTTCCACAGTAACTTTTTATGGTGCAGTTCTTTTGTTGTTGTTGTTTGCTCATTTTTTTTCCCAGCTTATTTCTTCACGTTGACCTTGATATTCACATTGGAATCTACTCTCCTGAGGATGATGAGGCACTGTGTCAAGCTTCAGGCTTTTTTTGCTGTTGTTTTCAGAGCTAGTTCTGTGAATCTGCAATTTTTTGGTGTTTCTAAGGTAATGTTATCCTGAGAGAGGGATGTCTCTTGTTCTTCTGGTCTGTACTGTAGAATTTACCTAGGCAGGCCATTGTTCCCCTGCAGCCACAAGTACTAGTGTTCTTCTTCGCCCTGGAATTGTGACCAGGCACCCTGCTCCCTCATGACCAATCACAAGCACTCTTCTCCATCCTGGAATTGTGACCCAGAATTGCTTATGGGCAATAGAATTGCCAGTAAGCACCAGCTGCCCCCAGGGCCAGCAAAAGTTCATTTATAATCTTTCTTTTTAAAATGTATTTTATTTTTAATTTATGGAATAAAATAAGCATTTCCATAGGAGTACAATAAGAACAGATTATTGCACATGAAACTGCAAATCTATTATGCACAACTTGCTATTCCTTTGAAATATACAACAAAAGTATCACATAAATGTCTTAGTTTTCTTTATTTTGCTTTTATTCTTCCCCCTGCCCTAACAATGGCCACCATTAAACACTGTAAACAGTAACAGCAATATCATTTTAAGGGTTATCCATAATCTCTTTTTGACCAGTTGTCTGACACCCTTGCAGTCTCTGGGTTGAAAGTTCTTGAATTACTGCTATTGCTGCTGCTGCCATCTCTGCCTCCAAGGCCCACTGTTAATGCTCTTGCCATAGGGCTTGTACTCACCCCAGTGTTACAGACATCTCATGCACACCTCCTAGGTTGTCTTAGGTTGGAAAAATACCTCCTTTTGATTGTTGTTGTTGTTATTGTTGTTGGTTTTGCTGTTCCAAAATTTCCAAATTTGAGCTGTTAATTTAAAGTTGTTTGGAGGGGAATGTTGGGAGAGCTCAATTGGGTCATAGCTTTTATTTTGCCTTCTTGGCTCTGCCCTGTTCACTCCTTAATCTGCTTGCTAGATAATCATACAGGTGATAGTATCTAACTGTAGGTATCCCAGATGGTTCTGTCATGGGGCCTCTTCTCTTCTCCCTTTATATTACTCCACTTATTCATCTCAACATCTCCCACAGATTTAATGACTATCTGTATTGATAGTTCTCAAATCTACCTATCTTGCTCTAATCTCTATATATGTGTGTGTATGTATACACACAGAAATACATGCATATATTTATCTTTATCCAAATATACACATACATATATATGAATATACATATACACATACATATTTCTATAGATTTTTTTTTATTTCCAATAGACCTTCATGTCTGTTTTCCACTGAGGAAATAATGAATTCTGATAACTATATTGATACTCCAAGAAGCAGAATTGTTCTAGAATTTCAGAAATTCCCAGTTGGTGATGTAATACTGCAACATGGACCTTGTACTATACCATAAATTATAGCAGGTTAAAAAAGTGAGAAGAATATAAGCATGCTTTAGTGACCTAGAAACTTGTCTAATTTAAATCTAATTATATACCACAAGGCTAGACTTGGAAACATGGATTGTTCATCAGAGGTATGCTTGATGACTAATATGCTAAAAGGGCAGTTTCATGATAAAGAATTAAAGAATTTATGTTAAAATTGTTGTGAACTCAGTGCCAAATTATATAAAAAGAATGATTATACCAAAGAAGAACATAAACATATTGTTTTAAAAGATGTAAAAAGATATGACTTATTGTATTTATTTTATTCTGCCTCAAATAATTTATACATGGTTATATGAAATACAAGATTTGAATCTAAGTTGTTTCACTCCAAAGCCTCTACCAAGGAAGGAAGAGAAGCAGTCAAATTTTGGAGAAGAAAGATTAGAATATCTGCTTCAGATCATATGATAGGGAACAATAAAAAAACAATATTGGCATTCATCATTGAGGGCCCAGAAGGGATTAGATAATATATATTTTTTTTGGTTGAACATGTGCAGTTATGCAAAACATTTCCATAGTAGACATGCTGTGAAAAACTAACTCTATTTCCCTTAATCCTATCCTGCCCCCCATTTATTCTATTGTTTCTTTTGACCCTGTCTCTCCTCAGAAGTATTTGTTTCTGATTACCCCCTTTCCCAATCTTCTCTCCTATCATCCCCCTATTCTCTTGTTCCCCTCCCCCCCTATTTTCCTGTAGGGTAAGACAAATTTTCATACCCAATTGAGTGTGTATATTACTCCCTCCTTAAGTCAAATCCTATGAGAATAAGATTCACTCATTTCCTCTCACCTTCCCCTGTTTCCCCTCCACTTTAAGAGCCTTTTCTTTTCTGTTTTTTTTGTGAGATAATTTACCCCATTCTACCTCTCCCTTTCTTCTTCTCCTAGTATAATCCTCTCTCACCCCTTAATTTTATTCTCCAGATATGACCCCTTCATCTTCAACTCACTCTGTGCCCTCTATCTATCTATCTATGTATATATCATATAATTCTTTCCCTCCAACTACCCTAATACTGACAAAGGTCTCATGAGTTATAAATATCATCTTTCCATGCAGGAATGAAAACAGTTCAACTTTTATAAGTCTCTTATGATTTCTCTTTCCTGTTTACCTATTCATGTTCCACTTGAGTCTTGTATTTGAAAATCAAATTTTCTATTCAGCTCTGGTCTTTTCATCAAGAATGCTTGAAAGTCCTCTATTTCACTGAATAACCATTTTTTCCCCTGAAGGATTATACTCAGTTTTGCTGGGTAGGTGATTCTTGGTTGTAATCCTATCTCCTTTGCCTTCTGGAATATTATATTCCATGCCCTGCGGTCCCTTAATGTAGAAGCAGCTAAATCTTGTGTTGTCCTGATTGTGTTTCCACAGTACTTGAATTGTTTCTTTCTGGCTGCTTGTAATATTTTCTCCTTGACCTGGGAACTCTGGAATTTGGCTACAATATTCCTAGGAGTTTTCCTTTGGGGATGTCTTTCAGGAGGAGATCAGTGGATTCTTTCAATTTCTATTTTGCCCTCTGGTTCTAAAATATCAGGGCAGTTTTCCTTGATAATTTCTTGAAAGATGATGTCTAGGCTCTTTTTTAGATCATGGCTTTCAGATAGTCCAATAATTTTTAAGTTCTCTCTCCTGAATCTATTTTCCAGGTCAGTTGTTTTTCCGGTGAGATATATCACATTGTTTTCTAATTTTTCATTCTTTTGGATTTGTTTTACAGTGTCTTGATTTTTCATAAAGTCACTAGTTTCCAACTGCTCTATTCTAATTTTGAAGGAAGTATTTTCTTCAGTAATCTTTTGGACTTCTTTTTCTATTTGGCCAATTTTGCTTTTTAGGGCATTCTTCTCCTCATTGGCTTTTTGGACCTCTTTTGCCATTTGGGTTAGGCTATTTTTTTCAGCCAAAGACAAGGTTTATTAGATTTTAAGAATCTGAGCAGTGGCTAGATTATAAGAATCTAAACATCTTAATGGAGACAAGATGGACCTTATGTACAGAAAGACTGTGGGAAGGATCTAGGAGTGGCCAAGTAGTTTGGGGTGACTGGAGAAGGGGTCTAAGGAGATCTGGATGGGAGTGGCCAGTAAGCTGGGGTGAACAGAAATCCTGGGACCTGGACCTCATGGCCAAGGGAGAATGGAGGAGGGTGGGAAATGGCCAGGGGCCATAGGGAGGTAGTCCATGAGGTAATAGAATTCCCAAGGGTGAGAAATGGAGCCTAGGTGAGACCAAGGGTGGGAAGTGGTGAGGGGTCATAAGGAGGCAAGACTATGGAGGGGAGATTGGGTGTAGCCACAACGAAAGCAATTGATGGGACCATAGCCTCAGGGGAACACCAGAGATTTTGCCATGTGGGAAAGTCCAGGGTTTTTCCTTTATGGGGTCCAGATCCCAACCCCATCATTCCCCCCTCAAACAAATAGGAACCCAAATTCTTTTGGGGTAAGGGGTGAAGGTCTTGGCTTCTGAAACTGCTTCCTGCAGGCAAGGGGCATAGAGGGGGTCCCAAACATGAGGTTGACTGGAACTGAACACAGGCTGCATCCAGGGAATGAGGTGAGGACATTGGCTAGTACTTTCTGTTTGCTACCAACTGTAGGTGAATGGCCCATAGTCTGGAAGACATAAATCTGACAGAAAAAAACTGCAGGGCCCAGATATAGAGCCCAACTTTGAGAGGATAAACCATCCTTAGCTCTGCTTAGATTTAGGCAATTCAGTTTTCCAACCATGCAGTATCAAGTCCACTTCATAGCCAGACTCAGGAATAGCCAGGTGGGTAACATTCCCTTTCAAAGGAACATAATGGGGAAACCAAGCCAGGATGATCCAATCTTAGACTGAGGCTAAAATTGTCCTCTCAGCTTTTCCCAATGCTGACTTCCCACCAGTATCACCTTCTCTGAGTAGCTTGTGGCATTTCTCTCAGATGGTGGATTATTGATTATCGTTGGATTATGACCCATCAGACAAGTCAAAATAAAATCCTATGAGCTTTTACCTCAAACAGCAAGTTTTACTAATCACAGCTGAAGAAAAACTTTTCCAGGATTTACACCTCAAAACTTAAATTTATCCTAGTGTAAAAAGCCAATCATTAGAGATTTCTATACACTTGCAAATTTTCAGCAAGCCATACATAACCGAAACAAACTTTTTGGATAATTTGCACATTAAAACAATAACCAACAGTAGCTAAATTATTTTAGCGGTAACCAAATTATGAAAAGTTGCTTGACATAACTTATACAGAAAGTTCACCAATTTGAAACTTGAAACAAACCCATTACCAATCAGGTGACTTCAATTTTGTTAAATGCACTTCCAAATTACTTTACACAGAGAATCAACATCTCATCATTAATAGTTAAAACTACAAATTTAAAAGAACATGCTTACCCAAGTTTGGAGGCTAGCTTCATTACCTTGAGCAGGATGTGCTGAACCTTCCAGGCAAAAGTTGCCCTAGGGGCCAACGCCATTGCCAGTGTGGTCCATGCTGTAGCTGATGCTCCTTCCCCCTCCTTCCTTTTCCCTAGGTGGGGGAGGGCAAAATCAAAAGTACTCAACAAAGGGAGTGGAAAAAAAAGAATGACCAGGGTTGTAAGGAGGAGTTCTAAACTCCTTAATGGTCAATCACAAAACCTCCAGAATCTGCTAAGATATTTTCAGGTGTTCTACCTTTCCCCTGTAACCTCCATGAAGGATAATTCAGGGGCATAGAGGGAAGGAGTAAGTAAGCCTCAGGGAACCAAAAAGCAACTGCAGTTTTCCCCAATTCCCTTGCACTGAGGGAATTCACAGATATACTTCCAGATAGGGCATCCATCCTTGTCCTCTATGTTGTGGAAGATGTACCCAGGTCCATGGCCTTGAACTGACCCAGTGGACTGAGAGCCTGAGAGCGTCAGGCTGAGTGCAAGACAGCCTCATAATTGTCTGCCCAAAAAGCACTTCCAAACCTTGGCGCTTGGAGAGTGACCCCAACTGCAGAGCAAGAAAGGCAGGGAGAGGAGGCTTACATACCTTCCAGTCTTAGCTGGATAAGAAGTTGAGGTCAGGCAGTTTCGCCGTATGGGCCACGAAAATGATGTGGTTTAGGGGTTCAGGGGTGCTGGGGCCCCAAAATCACAACACGTGGATCCTTCCCTAAAGAATTTGACCCACGCCTTCTTTCAGCCAAAGACAAGGTTTATTAGAACATCCATCATATTGGGTAGAATCTTAAGGAGTCTGAACATAGGTAAGCAGTGGTTAGATTATAAGAATCTAAGCCTAGGCTATTTTTTACGGTATTTTTTCTTCAGTATTTTTTGGGGTCTCCTTTAGCAAGCTGTTAACTTGTTTTTCATGATTTTCTTGCATTACTCTCATTTCTCTTCCCAGTTTTTCCTCTACTTCTCTTACTTGCTTCTCAAAATCCCTTTTGAGCTCTTCCAAGGCCTGGGACTGATTCATATTTTTCTTGGAGGCTTTGGATGTAGGAGCTTTGACTTTGTTGTCTTCTTCTGGTTGTATGTTTTGATCTTCTTTGTCACCAAAGTAAGATAATGTAGTCTGACTCTTTGCACGGCTTACTCATGATCCCAGCCAATTACTTGAGTTTTAAACTCTTTGTTAAGGTAAAAGTCTGCTTCCAAAGTAGAGAATGTACTGTCCCAAGCTTCAGAGGTTTCTACAGCTGTTTTCAGAGATAATTCTAGGGGCCTGTAAATTTTCAGTTCTTCCAAGATGGCATGATAAGGGGTGAGGTGTTTCCTCTCCACCACCACAACAAGCTCCACCACACCAGCGGTGCTTCTCCTCACCACAGGACTGCCCCTCAGAACTGTGACCCAGATCCAAGAATGGGCAAAGCAAGGATTCCTGCCTCAGCACTGGCAAAGAGATCCCTGCAATCCCCCTCTGATTAGCCACTGGATTTCCCCTCAGTCTGTGGTCCAGAAGCTCAGGAGGCAGCTATGGCCCACGCTCGGGACTTGCGGCTGAGACCTAGCTTCTTCTCTCACCGCAGTCACAGACTTTTCCCACTGACCTTCTTGTCTTTGGTGTTCCTGGGTTGAGAAGTCTGGAAACTGCCACAGCTGCTTGTGATTCAGTCCTCTGAGGCCTGCTCCAGGTTCGCTGCGGCCTGCATGCTCATGCCACACTGTGCTCCTCTCCCCGCCTGGTATGATATACCTTTCCTATCAACCATCCAGGTTGTCTTGGGCTGGAAATTTGTTTCACTCTGTCTTTTTGTGGGTTCTGCTGCTTTAGAATTTGTTTAGAGCCATTTTTTTACAGGTATTTGGAGGGGTTTGGGGGAGAGCTCAAACAAATCACTGCTTTCCCTCTGCCATCTTGGCTCCAACCCCCTTGCTGTCTCCTAGATAATATATTTCTAAAGAATTTATTCAGAATGACTTAATTCCTCTGTCAATATTCAACAGAGGAAAAAGTGAAGAAGGTAGATAATGAGGCTCACCAAAGTCTAAAATTTGGTGAAGCATAAGTAGCCAGCATTTATACTGTCAAAACATGAAGGAAATAAGGTGAAATCAGAATAGGAGTGATAAACAGGCATGGATAAAGAAATGGGAGGTAGAGGTGGAAAAAGGCATCTCTTTCAACCAACTTATTTTACAAATGAGGGAATTAAGACTCATTGAAGGGGAAAAAAATTGGTAACTACTAGCAGAGTTAAGACTAGAAGCTATGTCTCTTCGTTCACAAGTCTATTGATTTGTGATTTTTCCTACTGCTATGTTATATAAACTTCTGTCTCCCTAGTGTTATCTTTGTGGCCAATGGAATGAAATCATAGATTATTAATGCTCTGCCAAGATAATGTTTTATTTGACACTTCAAAATTTTTAGGAGACCTTCTTTGCTATGTATTATATCTAACCATTGGAACCATAAAATCACAGAATCTCAGAATTGGCAATGATCTTAGAGTCTAATGGTTACCTGAATAATAATAGTAATAATAACAATAAAAAAGTTATATAGTGATTAATGATTTTCAAAATACTTCACAAGTATTATCCTCACAACAAACCTTAAAGGTAAGTGATAATATTCTAATTATATAAGTGAAGGAACTGAGTGAAAGAGATTAAGTGACTTATGCAGTATTACACAGACAGTATGTGTCAGAGGCCAGATTTGGACTTAGGTCTTCTTGTCTCCAAGTTCAGTGTTATATCCTATACTCTGGCTGCCTAGCTGCCTGCAAAAGTATCTCCTGTTAAATCCCTGTCAAGAAAATTTCTAGTCTTTGTTGGAAGATATTCATAGGTGTATTTATCTGTATTTATCTGTATTTTTTTCTCCTGCTGTATTATGCTATCTTCTGCCTATCTCTCTAGTGTTAGCCTTGTGGCCAATGGAGCACAGTCATAGATTATTGAAACTCTGCCATGAGGAAACTTGCTACCTACTATTCTAACTCATGTCCCTTTTTTATAGTTCTTCAAACCAATAGGTCCAATACCTCACTGAGGAATCTGCCTGGAAAAGACTCCATGCCCAACAAGAATTATTCATGTCAATTCCAGAACTCCCTTCCTGAGGCATTGCTACCCAGATTGTTGTGTGCCTTATGCAGTCCACTTTATCTGAGGTTTCAGCCTTGCCTTGCTTTATCCCCTAGCCTTCTTCTTGAAAACCCAAATACCACCATGTACAAGTCTTCCCTCTTTGCCTCCCTGTCTTCTGATTTTCAGTTCAATTTCTGATAAGAAAATCAATACTACCAATTGCTGCTCAAACACTATGTCAATCATTTGCTTTGTGGCTATACTCACCATCCATGTAACTTTTCTGAACAAAATTACACCTAGGTATCTACTATCCTCTATATGTGTTGTTTTCCCCATTATAATACAATCTCTATGAAAGCATAGACTATCTTAGCTTTTCTCTTTGTACTACCAGTGTTTGTTGATGTTATTTAGCACATAGTACTTAATACATATTTCATTCATTAATATACTCCTAATTTTCCCTTCTCTTCAACTGTGCGACAATCATCATAATTCAAAATCCATTATTTCTACTTCGGAGTGCTATAATTGACCCTTTGCTGATTTTCTTGACTTACATTTCTAATCTAACTTGGGTACCCAAAGAGAAATCTTTTTGAAACACAGATTTGATCTTGGCACTCCCTGCTCTAAAACTTTCACTCCAACACTTACCTATAGGATAAAAATGATACTCCTTAGTTTGTCATTCAATGCCTTTATAATATGATTTCAAACTACATTAGCTCCCACTGCTCCTCTCCTCATACCTCCCATTTCAGCCAAATTGTTATCTGAACACAATCCATGCTTTATCTACATGTTCCTTCTGCTTGTGCTCTTCTCCATAAATATATTTCCCTTTCTCTCAGCTCCCATATCTGGCATACAAAATTCTAGCTGTTCTTCAAGGTGGTATAAGACTTATACTAGTCATTTCTCATTTGAGAATTTAGTTCTTTCCACTATTATTATCCAGTATGGATGATAATAATATTTGCCCTACAAATTCAGAAGATTATTGTAAGGGTCCAATGAAATAACATGGCTAAAGTTCTTTGTAATAGTATAGTGCTACCCAAATGTCACCTATTCTATCATTAGGATAAAGCCTTAAATCAAAGAGAAAAAGAAAAAAAAATGATAGATTTCTAACTCCATGTCAGTGTCATACAAAATACTAGGACAAACCAATCCTGAACTGAGTGACTAGAAAGTGTTATTTCATAGCTTCCTGATATTATCTCTGGCTCTCTTCCTCATTTTAAAATGCATTGACCAGTTTTCTGATTGTGAAACTTCCTAGCTCTTGAGATAGTCAGGTGGTACAGTAGATGAGTATTGGGCCTAGAGTCAAGACTTGAGTTTAAATCTGGCTTCAGACACTTACTACCTGGGTGACCATGGGCAAGTCATTTGATCTTTGCCTACCTCATTTTCCTCAATTTTAAAACAGGGATAATAATAACTACTTTTCAGAATTGTTGTTAGGGTTAAGTGAGATATTTATAAAACACTTTGCACACCATAAAGCACTAAATAATTTTTCTCTCTGTCATTCTCTATTTCTTTTACTTCATTGCTCTCTTTCTATAGTCATTTTCATGTTTGTGTTTATACTCACAGTGACTCAAAAATGAAAGAACTAATTTTTTTATATTTATTTCAGGGTTTTTGTTTGTTTTTAAATGTTAATCACCAAAAAATCTGGAAATATGCAAAAACATTTCTTCTTTATTTAATTAAATTCTACAAATATTTCCTAGCTATTTGATCCTACATATTTTGCCAGATTCTGGAGATTTAAAAATAAAAATGGAACAAAAACAACCCCTGTCCTCAAGGAACTAGCATTCTACAGAATGTAATGTACTGGATATTTTCATTAAGGTAAATGCTGGATATATAAGAAGAATCTTGCTTTAAAAGTATAACAAATACTTTCCATAATTTTAGATGAAGAGAGTTTACTTTTCACAAATTTCTTTAAACAAATAGAAAGTTTTGAAATACCTGGGAGTAGGAAGGATGTGTGCTGCTGATGAAGACAATAGTGACCTCAAGATCAACCATCAATCAGAAACTGTCTTCAGGCATTTGGAAGACTGTGATATAGAAGACAGATTAGACTAGCTCTGCTTCATCAGAACTAGGATCAGTGAAAGGAAGTGAACAGAGGAGAATTCTGCAGGGAGTGATGGACTTAATGATGGGAGCTGTCCAAATGTGGAATGTGATTCCTCAGTAGGGAGTAATTTTCCAACATTAAACATCTCCAAAAGAAAACAAGATGACCACTTAGAGATTTTATAGTTGAATTCTCTTCAGGTACAGCATGGACTAATGAACCCCTGATCCCCTTTCTATGAGAGATTATGCTATACTTCCCAAATAGATAGGTAAGGTGACTAAACATAGAGGGAAAGCTTTTCTGCATAAAATTCATTCATAATATTTGGTTTGTTGTTGACTCTGCTTGAAGAGAATGAAAATGACATCACTATGTCAGGATCAAAGTATTGTATGTTCAACTGTTGTTAATCAGATCAATATGAGCTTGGAATGCCCTACCACAGGTTGGGCACAAATTGTCCATATGAACATTTGGGGTGGAGATGTCTGTAAATGTACACATCTCGTGTTTCTTTTGAGCTACTGCAATTCTGCTTTGTTCATAGAGCACAACACATTTTTTGATGTGGGCACATCATTCTGGGCAGTGCCTCTCATGTTTCACAATTGATTCCAAAGTTCTTCAGTGAGACCTTGAGTGGGTCTTTGTATTGCTTCCTCTGATCTCCATGTGAGTGCTTGCCTTAAGTGAGTTCTATGTAAAGTGGTCTTTTAGACAATCATACTTTGGCATTCAAACATTGTGGCCAGCCTATTGGAGTTGTGCTCTCTGCAACAGAGTTTTAATACTTAGCATTTCAGCCCAAGAAAGGACCTCAGTGTCTGGTACCTTATCTTGCCAGGTGATCTTCAGAATCTTCTTAAGACAATTCAAATAGAAGTGATTCACTTTACTAGAATGGCACTGGTAGACTGTCCAGTTTTCACAAGCATGCAACAACGAGGTCAGCATAATGGCTCTGTAAACCTTCAGTTTGTTAGGTAGCCTAGTACCTCTTCTCTCTCACATGTTCTTTTAGAGCCTGAGCTAACTCTGGCAATGCATGTGTCATCCTCATGATCTATATGAATATCCCTGGAAATTATACTGCCTGGGTTAAGTGAACTTATTCCCAGCATTCAGAATTTCTCCATTTGCTGTAGCTCAGTGATTCTTAAACTGTGGGTCATGACCCCACATGGGGTCACATAATTGAATATATGATTAGTGAAAAATTTGGCAACAGTAAAATGTTTTTGAATGCGCAATGACCAAAAATTAATTCAAAATCAAACACATAATGAATCTGAGGTGCTTCTGGAAGTGTTTGCCCATGTTGTATCACATAACTTCACTGTAGGCTTTGTTCTGAACACACAATATGCACACTTTGCACTGCACATGCCTTCACGCCACACAGAGCCAATGAACACTGCCAGAAAAACCTTGCCTCAGATTTGAGACTATTGTATGTTACAAGTTGCATTGTTTTTACTGTATATACAAAATTGTTAAATGAATTTTGGCTTGATATTAGGATAGAATTTCCAACAATTTCTGAAATGGCCCTAAACATATTTCTGCCATTTTGTATTACATATTTATGTGAAGTGGCATTCTCAGTATTGACATTTATAACATCAAAATATCAATCAACAGCAAAAAACATTGAAGATGCTCTATGTCCTACAGTATCAAATATTCCACCAAGATTTAATTATTTATGTAAAAATAAATACGCACATCCATCTTATTAGTATGCAAATTTGCTTTCATTTTTAATAAATGGTAAAATTATATGTATACCAAATAATTGTTTTAAAATAAATTTCTTTACAATTTATTATCAATAAATGTTTTATTTGTGTATCTATTTTATATACCTATATACCAAGAATCACATAAAATTCTCTTGGGTGAAAAGGGGTCATGAGTGGAAAAAAATTTAAGAAGCTCTTCTGCAACTGATAGCTCCGTGTATGGAATGAATGGTGCTGACTAGTATAAAACTTGTGATTTCTTGGTGTTAATTGTTAGGCCTAAATTAACACATGCAGCAAAAAATTGATCCCTACTCTCTTGCATCTCAGCCTAAGATGCTACACTGAGTGCATAATCATGTGAACAAAAAGCCACACACTAACATTCCCTCCACTTTAGTCTTGACCTGTAGTCTTTTCAGGTTAAATAATTTTCCATCAGTGCAGAAGTCGACCTTGATGTTGTTTTTGTCATCACTGAAGGCATCTGACAGCATCACTGAAAATATAATGCTAAAAAGCATGGGAGCAAGTGCACAGCTTTGCTTCACTCCATTGGTTACTGAGAAAGCATGAGAACATCATGCAGTATACAGAACCCATGGAAGCATGTCATGGTGGAACTACTTTTCTCCTATGCTGATTGTTAGACTAATATCATTTGAGTGGTTATTGATCTTGTTGAGTAACCTGAGCAATGTCCTATGGCTTGGTGCAATCTAGATAATCTCAGAAGCAAAGGGAAACATGTGTAGAACCTCATCATCTATAGGGAATCCCAACCAGGTAAGCAACAGGTATTTGTTGTGTGCAATGCAGTGCATCATGTGCTGGGAACACAAACAGAAAGCCTAAGAAGTCCCTGCTTTCATAGAGCTTATATTGTATTAAGATGACAACAATAGACAGGTCTGTACAAAATGGACACAAGGTGATTTTCAGGGGGAGTATGCTAACAACTGGGAGTGAAATTGGTAAAGGTTTCATGTTGAAGGTTGGGCTGCACCTGAGTCTTACAGGAGGCTAGAGATTCAAGGCAGAGTTTCCATTTGGATCATTTTCAGGATGTCCTCTAATACAGTAGCAAAAAAAATTGTGAGCAGGTCTTTCTGTTTTGTTTCTCAGGTCTTATTTACAGAGGTCAATTAAATCAAATTGTGTCTATGGTTGCATCTATTATAGAAACTTTTTTGAACTTAACTAATACTAAAAACAATTAGATTTTTTGTAGTCTGCAACTTTTTGTCAAATGTGTGAATGTTTTCAATTATAGAAAATCTATTTTCATTGACTTTGTCCTTCAGAAACATATAGCTTATTTCACAAAGATTTTTTCAGAAGTGTTAAAGTATTCATGTTGGTCAGTAATTATTGCTTTCCTCTACAACACCTGTTTATTTTTTGGGGTGGGTGAAATTAACTAATCTTTTATGTGATTTTTCCCAGTCTTTTTAGAATTTTCTTTTCTTTGAGATAATGTGGAAATACATCACTCAGAATTTCTAGAATTATGTTACCAGCAGCACTTCTTTTTTTCATTCTGTGTATACTTTGGTTGAGATACTTTTTCTTTCTTCATGTTTTTAGCACTATTTCAGCTTCCAAATGTGTTCACCACCTTCACAGTACCCTTTCTAAGATATTGTGTATTCTTATAAGTATTCTCTCTGGAACTTATTTTGAATTTATCTGTAAATATTTTGTGTTTATTTATTTATCGGACCTATTATATCAACCAGTAGTTGAATGTAAGCCTTAGGGAGTCAGGGATTGCTCTGTGTGTGTGAGTGTGTGAGTGTGTGTGTGTGTGTGTGTGTGTGTGTGTATGTCGCACACATAGTACGATGATGCATTTTGAGAAAGCAGTTGGTTGATGATTGTTGAATTGAAGTGACGATGATACTGTCATCAGAGATGAAAAGTTTGTTATAGAAATGCTAACAAAATCTGTTCTATTATATCATTTGATCCATACAAAAACCCTGTGAAGTAGGTGCTATTATCATCATTTTTACAGATGAAGAAATTGATAAAGACAGAGATTAAGTGAATTGAGTAGGGTCAAACAGCTAATAAGTGTCTGAGGCTCTATTGGAAATCAGTCCTTCCTGACTCCATGGCTAGTGATGTATCTATTGCACCATTGAGTTGCAATTATTTGTATTTCCTCCTCTTCTACCCTAAAAAGTGGAAGTTTAGTTTAAGTTTACTGAAGTTTAATTACTGTAACAATTTTAGGGTAAATTATTCAGGGGATGTTTATGGGTACTAAGAAAGGTAAATATAGAGATCACTAAAAATTCATATGGCTTCATGAAGAAAAAGACCTGCCCTATCAGACTGATATAATTTCAGTTTTTGACAGAATAGTTAAGACAGTCAGAATATGGGAATACTGAAAATATCTATTTGTATTTCCACAAAGAAACTAACAAGGTCTTTCATGCTGTGCTTCAGATGGGTTAGGGTTGTGTAGTTTAGATTATGTTAGTAAAACAGATTTGGAATTGGTTGAATGAGCAGACCTAAAGATCCATTAAACATTATTTAATATCAACCTTGAAGGAGATCTCTAGTGGGGTCCCAAGTATCTACACTTGATACTTTTCTAATCTATGATATGATGAATAACTTGGATAAAAAGCTGGATGGTATGCTTGTCAAATTAGGGCATGACATTAGGCTTGGAGTATAAGCATGTTGGGTGATTATCGTGTTTGATATAAAAATAGAAAGCCTTGACAAGCTAGAACAATGAGCTGAATCTTTAAGCAGGTGGCAACTAATAGGAATAAATTGTACTTGACTTCCAAAAAAAAAAAACAACTTTACAAATATAGGATAGGAAAAGTATGACTAGAAATTAGTTTCTCTAAAATGTTCTGGGGATGATAGTAAATTGTAAGTTCCGTATATTGGATAATAATATGGAAGTATAACACAGAAGCCAAAAAATGAATGCTATTCTATACTAACTTTAAAAAAGGCTATAGTGTCCAGAATGGGAGAGGTAATAGTTTTGTTTTACCTTACCTTGGTTAGAATGCACCTGTAGCATAAGCATTAAGGTACCACATTTTACATGTTGTCTCCTTCATTAAAATACAAGATCCTTAAGGTCAGGTATTTTTCTTTTCTTTTCTTTGAATATACAGTGCTCAGCACAGGGCCTGCCATATAGTAAGACTTAAATGTTTGTTGATTAATTAATTGCAGATATAGATAAATAAGTGTGAGTAAATGTAGAAGAACATGTCTAGGAGGGTAACAGCAGTGAAGAATGTGTCATATAGAGAGGAACTAGGGATGTTTGTTTTAGGCAAAAGAGGGCTTAGAGAGGATATGGCTACTGGCTTCCAGAATCTGTCTTTCATGTGGCCCTCAAGGACAGAAGGAGGAGCGGGGTGACACATTTAGGCTTAATGTAAATGTTTGGAGCTATTCAAAAGTAGAATGAGCTGCTTCAAAATATAGTAGATTCATTCTCATTGAGTATTTTCAAGTCACTAAATATTCAGGAGGGTGAATAGTCATTTGTTTGAGATGTTGTAGAGGATAGATATAGGTTGTGCCTCTGAAGTCCATTCCTTTCTTTAGATTCTGCAGTTCTGTTTGTTGTCCTTCCAGCTTAATTTACCGATGATTTTAACATGGTCTATCTAAATTAGAATGCCTGTTGTCTAGACTATATTATATATGCAGTTGGATAAACAACTTGTTGAGTTTTCTTTCATCACATGTCTTAGAAATATAATGTATATTAACAGTAAGTTGGGTTTAGAATTGAATAGGTGAAGATGTCTTGGATTGCTTTTGGGAAATTATGCCTCAGATATGATGGTTTCAAGTTGTTCCTTTACACAAAAGACCATCTTTTGACATCAGCATTGTCATAGAGGCAGCTAGGTGATGCAGCAGATACAGCACTGGTACTGGACTCAGGAAGAATTAAGTTGAAATCAAGCCCAAGACATTCAATGACTATGTGAGTCTGGGAAAGTCCCTTAAACTTTGCCTCCCTCATTTTCCTCAATTGTAAAATGGAGATAATTATAGCATCTAAGTTGCAGGATTGTTTGTGGAGATCAAAACAAGTATTATTTGTGGAGTGTTTAACACAGTGCTTGACACATAGTAGGAGCTATAAAGATGCTGATTCCCTTCCCTCCTTCCCCCCTTCGTAGTGATGGCTGTGAATCATGGAGTATGATAATCTTCATAAAATCCAAAATGTTGGTGACCCCAAAGGCAATGGAGATACATATATATATATGTGTGTGTGTGTGTGTGTGTGTGTGTGTGTGTGTGTGTGTATGTGTATATATATATATATATATATGGTGGGCCAATATGCACAATGGTATTTCTTCAGTAATGATTTATGTGTAAGAAATCATGTGAAAGATATCATCCTGTCACTGTATAATTTGAAAAGGTGGTGGAATGCTCATGAAACAAAAGTAAGGGGTAATAGCTGGATAACCTTAATAATGCCCTGAGAAAATTAGAATGGCAAAAATACTAAATGAAGGCCTCTTTGGCCTGTAGATGATTTATGGAGAATTTAGGGGAAGGCAAGCACATGAATCACATGAAAGGAAGAGTTATGTTTGCAATCTGTACTATTGGAGGGAGTAGCTGCATTCATAAGTTCACAGATCCATTGCAGTATTGAAGAACACCATTTGACATAAAGTTAACTGAATGAAAGAGTATGGATGATTCAGAGAAAATCACTAGTACTACTGAAAACAGAATGAAGATCTCTACTGTTAAGTGGGCCAGTAACACTTCACAGCAAAAAGTTATTTTGGAAAAAAAAATGTCCAAATGAAACTCAAGAACCACTCTCTTGAGCTAAAATGAAAAGTTGAAAAAAAAGGCTGATCTTATGTCCTACTTAATTATGCATAAAACTGAATGTCTCTGCAGTGCTTAGAAAGAGGGAGAGAAAGCAATGAACAGATGCAAACATGGGCCAACCACCCACTCTCCTGAAATTATTTTAGTCAGACACAGGTTCCTTTAAAAATAAAACTAATCCTCTATAGATTCTGTGTAGGTGGGGTGCAACCCATGAGGCCATAACTGGGTTCCTAATTTAAAGACTTGAAGCCAGGGATCCCTCTAGAAGAGCTCCTCATTGCCTGGCAAAGTGAGATACAGTATGATTTTGTCGAATAGAAAAGAAAAACATCATGGTAGTAGAAGGAAACCCTAAATGGGGTCAATATTTAATGGAAGGCAAGACACATATAAGCAAGTTACTTCACTTATAAAATGAACAGGGTGAGAAGGGGGACAAGATGATCCCTAAGGTACCGTCTCACTCTAAATTCTATGACCCCACAGTATTACAGGCCAGCTTTAAAAAAAAAAAGTTGTCTTAAGAAGAATATCAATGAAACATCAGTGTTAAGTATAATGAAGGTGATAATCCCAATGAACTTGGCCCTGCTCAAAGTATATCAAGATATTGGTTTCAGTTTTCTAAATTGAATTATAGGAGTAGCATTAACAAGCTGAGATGTGAAACTGTGTCATGGAGAATAACTAAAGGAATGATGATCGCCCTCAGGAGAAGAGAAAACTCAAAGGGGGCATGATAACTTTTCAAGATTTAAGGCTTATCAGAGGCAAGGGGGAAAAGAGAATTGCTCTCCTTAACCCCCAAACAGACCTAAGATCAATGCATAGGAGTGGGATGAGGAACAGAGTATGCAGTATAAGAATATTCTAATACAACTACATAAAAATTAAATTGCCTATCTTAAAAAGTAGTGAGTTTCCTGCCACTAAAAGTATTCAAGTAGAGGATGGATAGTCACTTGTTAGAGATGACATGAAAGGAAAGCATTTCATAAGAAATTGCACTAGCTAAAATATGAGGTCCCTTTTAACTGAAATTCTATGATTTTATGAAACATTGGTCACAAGGGGAACTGGATGAGAGTGGACTCAATCCAACCCATCACCACTATTGAAAAACATAATACTCATACTCTTTTGGCAAGAGATCAGAGAAGATATTTCACTTACTAAGAGAATTGTGTTACAAGAGATTTCAATGACCATCCAGTCCAACTCAAATCTATAAGAGAACTTGCAATATGACAAACCTGGCAAACGGTTATCTAGTCTAAAAATGAAAAACCAATAGTGAGAGATTACCCACCATATTAATATTAAAACTGAAGTGAGAAAGAGTTGAGTTCAAATCCATCCTCTTACTTTTACTGTGTGACCCTGTGCAAATCACTTTTCCTGTCAGTTTCTCATCTGTAATATGGAGAAAATAATAACATATACCTCCAAGAGTTGTTAAGATGAAATGATGTATTTGTAAAGTGCTTTGAAAACCTTAAAATGATAGTATTATTATTACCATTATTATTATTACTATTATGGGTTTATTTAGGTTTCTTTGATCACTGCACCAGAAGTGATAAATTTTCATGAAAACATAACATGTAAATCTCACCTCTTCTTTCTAGAAAGAAAATTATTTTCTCTGAAGTGAATCTTTAGATCTCTCTGTTAATATTTTCTTTTTTTTCTAATTTTTACTGTTATAGCAATGGAGAGGCTCTACTGTCACAAAAAGTATTATGTTCAACTTTCATTCTAGATCTCATATTTTACTCCTTTCATCTTACAAATTCAAGAAATTAAGAACAATGTCTACCTTGTAACTAACTAGTAAATATATTTTCTTTGGTTATAGCACCACTGATTTTTAGTAATAAATATTACATCAACAGAGTTTTTCCCTCTTGTCTTCACAGTGTGAGAAATCCAATTTAGAGAAACACTTTGGTGCACTAAATGAATATATGTTAGACTCTGCAGAGTTCTGAATCAGAGAATTCTAGGGTTTGAATGGAGCTTGGAGGCAATCTTGTCTAATTTCTACTTAAGCAGTAATGCCATCCATATGATTCCCAACAAATGGTCAACGAAACCTTGATATTCGGAACTGAGGTACTGAGGATCAGTGGAGCATCTATAAAAGAACTGGTAGGGCTGGTCAGTGATTGGTCCCCTAAGGCTTAGATGTGAGTGTGCTGAGGGGAAGCAGAAGAGGTTAGGAGTTTGCTCTCCTAGTACTCAGAGTTCTGAAGTTGAGAACACTAAGTAGATTTTTTCAAGAAAACTGTGTGGTTTTGTTTTCAGGTCTTAGGGACCTGAGGTTACTGATCTTTTATTTTCTTTCCAGTATCCTTCTAACCACCCTGACCTCTTCCTACCACTATGACCCACTTTACATCTTTTCCCAATCAGTGAACTGACTTACAAAGTAAAGAAAGAAATGCAACAACAGAAAATAAAGGGTTATTTTAGAGCAATTTGAACACTGTGTTCAGCTTGTGTAAAATGCTGTTCCTTCTCTAGGAAATCGAAAAAAATACATACATATATATATATTCATTTATTTCTTCAGCAAGTTGTTGTTAGAGGAAAATTATGTACAAAATCACATTTTAAGTTATTTTAGGGTTTTGACTTTTTATTGGCTTTTTTCTTATGAATAATATTTTATTTTTCCTAATTACATGTAAAAGCAATTTTAACATTCTTTTTTTAATACTGAGTTCTAAATTCTCTTCCTCTCTCTCTCCTCTCCCCTCTCAGAGAAAGCAAGCACTATGAAATAGGTTATAATTGTGCAATCATGGAAAACGTATTTCCATGTTAGTCATGTTGTGAACAAAAAGCACAGACCAAAATAACATAAAAAAATGAGAAAGTGAAAAATAGTATGCTTTGATCTGTGTTCAAATTCCATCAGTTCTTTTTGTGGAGGTGGATAACATTTTTTTTGTCATGAGTCTTTTGGATGAGTGTATTGCTGAGAATAGCTAAGTAATTCACAGTTGGTCACTGAACAATATTGCTGTTACTGTTTATAATGTTCACCTGGTTCTGCTCATTTCATTTTGCTTCACTTGATGTATTCCTTCCAGGTTTTTCTGAAATCATGCTGCTTGTTATTTCTTATAGTACACTCGTATTCCATTACTATCACACAACTACTTATTCAGCCATTCCCCAATGGATAGGAATCCCTCAATTTCCAATACTTTGCCACCACATAAAAAACTGCTATAAATAATTTTGTACAAATAGGTCCTTCCCCTCTTTTAAATCTCTTTTGGATATAGATTTTGTAATGGTTTTATTGGATCAAAGGAGATGCACGGTTTTATAGCCCTATGGGCATAGTTCCAAATTACTCTCCAGAATGTTTAGATCAGTTTACAACTCCACCAATAGTGTATTAGTGTCCCAGTTTTCCCAGCTCCCCAACATTTATCATTTTCTTTTTCTGTCATATTAGCCATTCTGATAGGTGTGATTTGTTTTAATTTGTATTTCTCTAATCAATAGTGATTTAGAGCATTTTTATATGACTATAGATAGCTTTGATTTCTTCATCTGAAAGCTGTTCATATCTTCAACCATTTATCAAAAGGGGAATGACTTTTACTTTGATAAATTTGACTCAGTTCACTATGTATTTGAGAAATATATGAGAGAAACCTATATGAGACAAACTTGCTGTAAATATTTTCCTAGTTTTTTGCTTACTTTCTAATCTTGGTTGCATTGGTTTTGTTCATGTAAAACATTTTTCATTTAATATAATCAAAATCATCCATTTTACATCTCATAGTATTCTCTATCTCTTGTTTTGTTCTAAATTCTTAACTTATCCATACATCCGACAGATAAACTATTCAATGTGCCCCTAATTTGTTTATGGCATCTCCATTTATGTCTAAATCATGTACCCATTTGACTTTATCTTGATATATGGTGTGAAAAGTTAGTCTATTTCTAGTTTTTGCCATACCCTTTTCCAGTTTTCTCAGCAGTTTTTTTCCAAATAGTGAGTTCTTGTACTTGGATCTTTGGTTTTGTCAAATACTAACTTACTATTGTCATTTACTACAATGTATTGTGTACCTAATCTGTTCTACTGATCCACCACTCTATTTCTTAGTCACTTTATAATTTGTTTTGAGATCTGGTACAATAGGCCACCTTCCTTCACATTTTTTTCCATTAATTCCCTTAATATTCTTGACCTTTCTTGTGTCAGAGAAATTTTGTTATTTTCTTCTAATTCTATAAATATGTTTTTGTAGTTTGATCAATATGGCACTGTATAAGTAAATTAATTTAGGTAGAATTATCACTTTTATTATATTGGTCCAGCCTACCCATGAACAATTAATATTTTCCCAATTATTTAGATCTGACTTTATTTGTGTGAAGAATGTTTTGTAATCATGCTCTTATAATTCATGGGTTTGTCTGGGTAGGTAGACTCCAAGTACGTTATGTTATTTACAGTTAATTTAAATGGAATTTCTCTTTTTTGTTGGTAATATATAGAAAATCTGATATGGGTTTATTTTATATCCTGCAAATTTTCTAAAGATAATTATTTAAACTGATTTTTAATTGATTCTCTAGGATTCTTTAAGTATACTATCATATTTTCTGCAAAGAGTGATAGTTTTGTTTCCTTATTGCCTATTCTGCTGCTGGGATGGAGGGGGCACAGTTTCAAGATCCTTGTGCTGGGGCATGGGGCCTTGCTATTGGCCTGTGCAGAGTTATAAGGCATTACTGTTGGCCTATCTTCGGACACAAGGTCTTGCTGCTCTCCCTTCCCAGTGGTTGGGTACTTGCTGTTCCTTGCTGGGTTATGGCCTGATGCTGGCTTGCCTAGATAGCACTTCAATTGTACTGCTCTTCCTTTTTACCTTAGTAAGAAAGATCTTTCCTGCCAACCTTCTAAGTTGTCTTGGGCTGGAAAAATTGTTTCACCCTGTCCTTTTCTTGGTTCAGTCACTCCAGAATTCATTTTGAAGTATTATTTTATAGTTGTATGGAAGGGAATTTGGGAGACTTCGGATGAGTTCCTTCCTTACTCCAGTATCTTGGCTTAATCTTCCTCCACATGCTAAGTTTTGCATTAGCAGCTAAGGAAAGAAGTGGAGAAGAGATTTTAAGGTTGATCTACAAATAGTATTGAACTACTTTCTCCTGGCATAAGCAATTATAGAGCAAGAAACTGGCCATTTTGTCAACTATGAAATTATCAGGCATGATGCACATGAATAACTTTGTGCACTCTCATATTCTTGAATGTTTCAATTGTTCCTTGAATTCAGTAATTTTTTTCCTTTTGATGAGACCAGTAAGAATCCAATGTGTTGCCTCATCCTTTGAGACTCAACCATGTCTTCCCAAAATTTCTCAAAAAAGGATACATCTAACATGTAATAAGCCTTCATTTAGTTCTTTTGACTCTAGATGAGCACCAGGGCAACACTCAAACTGCCCATCAGTTAATCACCATTCTTTTTACTTTACTGGCTAATCTTGTATGGTTATTTAATCCCTGGAAAAGTTTTTTTCTTTTTATTTTGCAATGATATGTCTTATGCAGCTAGTGGTTAGTGGCACAATGGAAAGAGTGTTGAGTTTGGAGTCAGGAGGAACTGAGTTCAAATCTAGGCTCAGACACTTATTAGCTTTGTGACCCTGGGTAAGTTACTTAACCCTGTCTGCCTCAGTTTCCACATCTATAAAATGAGCTGGAAAAGGAAATGCCAAACTACTCCAGTATCTTTGCCAAGAAAACCACACATGGGGTTACAAGGAGTTGGATATGACTATAACAACTTAGCAGCAACAACAAATGCACACCATTAGGTGTATGCATGAAGGCTTTCTAGTTTGGTGGGATTAATCAATCTATATGTATATATTTCTGTCTCTTTATTTGTGTTTGCATATTACATACATATATAGGTGTTTGTTTATTTTTTATATAATTAAAGTATTGAATTTGCAGTCTCATTTGTGTGGATGTTGTCTCCAACAGTGTAGATCCCAATTCATCACTGACTGCATCCCTGACTGTCTAAGTCCTAAAAAAAAAACATTTATTCAGTAATTATATATTAATGTCACTGTGCTAAGTTCTTGGGATATAAAGAAAAGAAAAAGATAGTCCCTGCTCTGAAGGAGTCCACAGTCTATGAATTGGATATTCATAAAATGGGCATTCCTTTCTTTTTCATGTCATGGCAAGAATATCAGTGGAACATGTGTATTGCTTATAAATTATTTCATATCCTCATCATATGACCTGTCTACTTTCTCTTTTTATCATGTTTATTTGATAACATACTTACTTTGGTTCTTTTTCCCAGTTGGTATGGCAGGCAGAGTACTCACCTTGGAAGCAGGGAGACATTTCAGATTTTTACTAACTGTAAGGGTTTGGACCAGTTATTTTATCTCTCATTCTCAAAGTCCTCATCTGTGAAATGTGAAAAATTATAGTGCTTACCTCACAGGGCTGTTATGAAAACCAAATTAGATTATGTATAGAAAGCACTTTGCAAATCTTAACAATTCTGCAATAATTGTCATTGTCATTATCATCATCGTCATCATTGTGTTAGCATTTTTTTATGTATCATACACTCCTCCATGTTTTGGAGGAATATTTTTAAAAGTTCTTTGGGTAATATAGTATTCTACGACTGATACCCATACAATAACAGTGATATACTATTAACAAAAAATGATAGATGTTAGTTTCAGGGAAAATTTTGAGGTCACTAAAGGAGCTTTGAAATTTTCCAAAGGCAACTCAATGTATTTTCTTCCTGTTTAATTATAGCCTTGTTAGTCCCTGGGCATACCTTTATGCCTTTTTACTAGCCACCTTCTATTCCTGGAAAGCTCTATCTCCTGTCTGCCACTTCTATCATCTTCCATTAAATTTTGCCTATATCTTTTTTATGTATAGTTATTTACACATATTTCCCATTAAACATGGGCTCCTTAGCAGCAGGATAGTGGTTTGCCTTTCTGTTTATCACCAGCACTTAGAAAAGTACGTAATGTGTAGTATATACATAGATTGACTAGAATTCTGGGCCTGAGTTATTATTCATGTGCAGCATCTAAGATAGACCTATATTGCCATAGAAAAATATCTCTATCTCTATCTATCTATCTATCTATCTATCTATCTATCTATCTATCTATCTATCTATCATCTATCTATTTTTCAATCTATACCAAGATGTTCTCAAGGTTATTAATATGTCTACATGTCATAATTGTGATAACAGATATTCTTTATATACTTGTTTTTTCACATGTGAATGATTAAGCCAAAATCCTTTAAATGTTTATAGATCCTGTTCTGGAGGTTCTGTAATGTTCTGGGAATTGATACAACCAGAACAAGGTCATATGAAAGTAGGAATACCTGGATGATCTCACTTTCTATAAAGAATTCTTCTTCAACTTGGGATCTAATTTAGATCATCTTCATGCATACCTCCATTAACACCTGTGCTAAATATACATTATATTTAATTTATATACATTATATTTAATAAGATTACATTTAATAAGAATACATCTGAAATTCTATTTATTCATAAAGTCCATTTCACAAGTTCAAGAAAAAGAAGTTTAGTCTAGGTAAGAGTTTATGTAAAAAAAATGTTTGGGATTTTTACAGTGGACCTCAAATACTCAAAATGAGATAAAGTGATTTAGAAGACAAAATCATTAATGATACCCTAAACTGAATTAAGGAAGGTATGGTGACCAGATCAAGGAAGATGGTGGTCATGTTTTATACTTCTCTGATCAGATCTTAGATATGCATGGTACCAAGGCTATATGAGCCAGCTCACCTGGATTACTCTGTATATAGATGTTTGGATCAAGTTGTTACATTTTAAGATATTGCTAACTAAAGAGGCTTGGACAGCTAAGTGTTGCAGTGGATACTCATTATCCTTCAGGAGAAAAAAACAGATAATTAGTGAAATACAGAACTTTTTTATTAAAATTTTATTAATTTATTTATTTTTAGTTATCAACATTAGCTTCCACAAGATTTTGAGTTCCAAATTTTCTCATCTCGCCCCTCCCCTACCCAAAGATGGCATGCATTCTAAATACTCTGTCCCCTAATTTCCCCTCTTTTTTGTCACCCATCCTTCTCTTAACCCTTTTCCCTTCTATTTTCCTGTAGGGCAGGATAGATTTCTATACCCCATTGCCTGTATATCTTATTTCCCAGTTGCATGTGAAAACAATTTTTAACATTTGTTTTTAAAACTTTGGGTTCCAAAATTTTTTTCCTTCCTCCCTCCCCATTCTCCCTCACTGAGAAGGCAAGCAAGTCCATACAGGTTATATATGTGTAGTCATGCAAAACACTTCCATAGTGGTCATGTTGTGAAAAACCAAGTATATTTCTCTTAATCCTATCCCACCCCACATTTATTCTGTTCTCTCTTTTGATCCTGTCCCTCCTTTGAAGTGTTTGCTTCTGATTACCCCCTCCCCCAATCTGCCCTCCCTTCTATTATCTCCCCCTTATCCCATTCCCCCCCCCATTTTCCTGTAGGGCAAGATAGATTTCCATACCCAATTGATTGTGTATATTATTCCCTCCTTAAGCCAAATCTGATGAGAATGAGATTCACTCATTCCCTCTCACCTTCCCCCATTTCCCCTCCACTGTAAAAGCCTTTTCTTGTCTGTTCTATGTGAGATAATTTACCCCATTCTACCTCTTCCGTCCTCCTTCTCCCAGGATACCCTCTCTTACCCCTTAATTTTATTCTCCAGATATCACTCTTTCACCTTCAATTCACCCTGTGCGTTCTCTCTCTCTCTCATATATATACACACACACATATACATACATATACACATATATATACACATGTGTATATATATATACACACAACACACACTATATATACATATGTATATATATACATATGTATATATATATACATATAGATAGATAGATAGATAGATAGATAGATAGATAGATAGATAGATACACATACATACATACATATAATTTTTTGCCTCCAACTACCCTAATACTGACAAAGGTCTCATTAGTTACAAATATCATCTTTCCATGAAAGAATATAAACAGTTCAACCTTAATAAGTCTCTATGATTTCTCTTTCCTGTTTGCCTCTTCATGTTTCTCTTGAGTCTTGTATTTGAAAGTCAGATTTTCTATTCAGCTCTGGTCTTTTCATCAAGAAAATGCTTGGAAGTCCTCTATTTCACTGAATGTCTACTTTTTCCCCTGAAGGATTATACTCAGTTTTGCTGAGTAGGTGATTCTTGGTTGTTATCCTATCTCCTTTGACCTTCAGAATATTATATTCCAACCCCTGTGGTCCCTTAATGTAGAAACTGCTAAATATTGTATTATCCTGATTGTGTTTTCTTAATACTTGAATTGTTTCTTTCTGACTGCTTGCAATATTTTCTCCTTGACCTGGGAGCTCTGGAATTTGGCTACAATATTCCTAGGAGTTTTCCTTTGGGGATCTCTTTCAGGAGGTGATCAGTGGATTCTTTCAATTTCTATTTTATCTTCTGGTTCCAAAATATCAGGGCAGTTTTCCTTGATCATTTCTTGAAAGATGATGTCTAGGCTCTTTTTTTTTTTGATCATGGCATTCAGATAGCCCAATAATTTTTAAATGATCTCTCTTGGATCTATTTTCCAGGCCAGTTGTTTTTCCAATGAGATATTTCACAATGTTTTCTATTTTTTCATTGTTTCATTTTTGTTTTACAGTGTCTTGGTTTCTCATAAAGTCACTAGTTTCCAATTGCTCCATTCCAATTTTCTTCAGTGAGCTTTTGGACTTCCTTTTCCATTTGGCCAATTCTGCTTTTTAAGACATTCTTCTCTTCATTGGCTTTTTGGACCTCTTTTTGCCATTTGAGTAAAGGTATTTTTTAAGGTGTTATTTTCTTCATTATTTTTTTGGGACTCCTTTAGCAAGCTATTGACTTGTTTTTTTTATGACTTTCTTGCATCACTCTCATTTCTCTTCCTAATTTTTCCTCTACTTCTTTTAACGCATGTATATTAATAACACTTTCACTACATACCTGATATCTAATTAGGGTTGTTATGACATGAGCATTATTTTTAAAGACTAAATCTTTATATAAATGTTATCATTGTAACTCAATAATTGATTTATTTCCCTAGCATTCAGTATCTCAGAATCATGGACTCTAAGAACTGCAGAGCTAAAAAGGACCTATGAGGTCATTTAGTCATATTCATCTAATCTTTATCTTTCAGTTTATCTACCAACAACATATACGACAAATGGTAATCCAGATTTTGCCTAATGACCTCAAGTGAACGGGAAATTGCTATCTATCAAGGCAGGCCATTTCACTTTTGAATTCTGTGATCATTTAGTTACCCAACAAAGCTTACAAAAAAAATCATCTGTTATTTCCCCAATCCTCTAATTTCCATTATAGTATAACACAAGGTGCCCCAACAGAATCCTTGAGCTCTGACCACAACAAAATTTAAATTCATGTCAGAATGTATACTGATATCTTCCTAGTAGTCACCATGGAGCAACCAAGATGAGGGGAGAAAAGGAAGTGAAAGGGAATGAGTGGATTAAATAAAAGAGAAAGACAAAGGGGAAAAAATTAAGGTAGGAAGATTAATTAGAAGGCTATTGTAACAGCCCAGTTTGGAGGTAATAAGGGACTACACCACAATGGTAGATATGTCAGTAGAGAAGAGAGAACATATATGAAAGATGTGAATTTAGAAGAGACAAGAGACAACAGATTTGTTACAATGTGTGAGCATTAGTGAGGAAACAGGAATGATAACAATGTTCTAAACCTGGGTGACAGGGAAGATATTTAGGTTTGGGGAAGAGAGAATCAGGTCTACTTTGGATAGGTTGAGGTTGAGATGTCTGAGGGTCATCCAGTTCAAGATGGACAAGAAGCAGTTGATGATGCACAAGAAAATGTCCCAGGCTTCAATGTCTAATGTTGTAGCACATATTCCCCTAGCAACACTAGAGAAATAGGAAATACTATGAATCCAGAGACTGTGCATGATGTTCCCCATCCCTCTTTGTAAGTAGCTGGAGGAAGGCAGAGGGGGAATTTCTAACTGAAATTCAGGAACATCTCCAAAGGGCAATACCTCAGCATCTCACTATGTGATCATGACCTTGTGCTGTGCATAAAGCAGGACTGATTGCCTTTAGAGGTGATCTTTAGTAAAATATATTCCTCAAAAGGAATCCTCTCTAAAATATCCTTTCAATGAAGTGAAATTGTGAAAAGAAACAACCCTGAAGCCAATGCATAACTTTCTCATTAGCACTTCTCAACCTATAGTTTGGCCTTCATCCACATCATTCTGCTAAAATTAGTCTTTCAAAAGTCACTGACTTCTTAATTAACAAATCCAATGGCCCTTTGCACTCTCCGCAGTTTTTAACATGTGGCTACCCTTTCTTTCTCGATATTTTTTCTCCCTTATCTTTCTTTTTTAATGAAATTTTCTTTCTTTTTTTAAATTAACAAGCATTTATTTTCTCTTTCTCACCTCTTTCCCCTCACTCCCATGGAAAAGGAAGAAAATTTTAAGAAATATGTAGTCAAGAAAAGCAAATTTCCTCATTAGCCACATCCAAAAAATGATGTCTCTGAATATTTAGTTCATCACCTTTCTTTGGAAGTGGGTAGTGTGCTTCACCATCAGTACCATGGAATCAAGGTTAATCATTGCATTAATCAGATTTCTTTAAGACATCCAAAGGTGTTCATTTAACAATGCTGTATTTAAAGTATGATTACCACATTCCTCTAGTTCTCCTTGTGCCCTGTAATTATTTCCTTCCAAACAATTTCTTCCAGCCTCTATTGAAGGCTTTCAGCAACAATCAACTCTTCAAGGGAAATTATTTAATTGTTGGGACCCTTTAGTTATCAGAAACCATTTTCCTTACATGGATCTTTAAATCTACTTTTATGTCACTTCCACCTAATGCTCTCAGATCTGCCCTTTAGGACTAGAGACAAGTCTATGATTTTAAGGATAAGAGGAGAGTGGCATATTTGAATAAAAGTGCAAATATGTAACTGGAAAATACATTGCATTTCCCTTCAACACTTCTGTCTTATTTTTAAGCTGTTTTATTCTCTATGTTTTTGTTTTCCACCTGCTCCTTTACCAATGTGCACTATAGTGTTATCTCTCTAGAAGAAAAACAAAGAGAAAAAATTCTTAGAGATTTAGCAGGAAGCAATAAATAGTGAATTCTAGACTTTTATGGATTCTGTGCAATTAGTTTGGGGTCCTAAGATATAGCATATGTCTATGTCTCTCTGCCTCTCTTTTAAGTAGAAGAACACTTTTATCTTCTGGATAAGAAGTGAAAGCCTTGAAAGTCACTCATTCCATTTCAGAGTTGAGTCAGTAGGGTTGGAAGAAACAGAAATTCTATCTTTCCTAGGGGCTCTACCAAATAACTGCAAATATCTGAGAATAGTTAATGAGAGAATACATAAAGTGCCAAAGAGCTTTATTCAGTTCAACACATTACATCTATTGCATACAAGACCTGTTTGCCACACAAGAGATTAATCCTTCTAAACTTTGTTCTTTGTAGGAAATAAGGTTTGCTGGAAGGAGATAAGTGAAAGGAGGATGACCAAGGGTCAGAGATATATAACAAGGCTTCTTATTCATGTACAGGTAAATTGGGCTAGATAACCTGTGATATCCCTCCCAATGTTGAGTTTCTGGAATTCTGCTTGTGTTTCCTCATGCCCACACCATTAAGGTGCCATGTTGTTGTTTTTTTCACCTTGAGTTATGGCCACTTGATACCACTCAAGTCTCATAAATAATGACTGTCCCCCCCTTTGTCCAGACCTATATTTATATCTGCTTAATTGGCATTTCCAACTTTATATCCTCTTGTATCACCCTACCCTTTAAACTGGTGACAAGAAAGTAGCTTCTAATGTGACAACTGGTCATTTTCTGTTTAATAATCTCCACCCCAATCCTTACCCAAGGTGTTTTAATGTAGTTGTCTTGTATGTCTATAGGATGGGATGGAGATTGCCAATAATTTTCCTACATCTTCTCCAGCATTTATCATTTTTCAGTTTTGTCATGTTAGCCAGTATGATAGGTGTGATGTAGTTCCTCAGATTCCAGTGGCAAAGAAAATGAAAAGTCCCATTTTTTTTAACCTCTTGCATGCAAGCTATCCTCTCAAGCAGTCTTAAAATAGTTCTCTCTAAATGGACAAATCCAGTGGTCCCTTTTCAACTCTTAATCTGGCCTTCTCTGTGGTAGTGTAACTGTTTGTCACCCCTTCTTTTTATATATTCTGTTGTTTTGGGGCTTTATAAAGAAAAGGTTCCCTTGCTCTTCCTCTTATCTCTGTAACCACCCCTTATCTACCTTTATTGAGGAGAGAACTTCCTTCCTTCCTTAGTATTGCTTTCTCCATGGGAGGCAGTATTATGGAGTGGAAACAGTGCAGAATTACTACTACTACTACTACTACTACTACTACTACTACTACTACTACTGCTACTACTACTACTACTACTACTACTATTACTACTACTAGTAATATTACTATTTTTCACTATCATCATTAAGTCACATTTATATGGATATTTAAAGTTTGGAAAAAAAATTACCCGTATTATCTCATCTCATCTTGCCACAGCCCTAACAGGTAGGTTTTATAGTTATCCTTATTTTATATATGAGGAAACTAAGGCTGATAAGACAGATGACTTGCCCAGGACAAAATAGCTATTAAATGTCTGAGGTAGAATTTGAACTCAGATTTATCTCAGTACTCTACCCACTGCACTACCCAGCCAACTTTCTTTCTCCCTTTGGAATCCAAGGTTTCTAGTTACAATTTTACATCTTTTACTAGATATGTGACCTTGAGGAAGTCATTTCTCTGGGTCTCAGTTTCCTCATCTATGAGACACCTAAAGTACATTATAAGTTTTAAATCCATGATCTTTTGATCTAGTTTTCTTCATAGTCTATTATTCCCATTCATTTACAATCCACTTAATAATCCACTCCCAACATTTTAACTTTCAACTTGATTGAGATAATTCCAAATCTATGTATCTACCCTTCACCATTCTCCCTTGCCCACAGGCAATTACACCAAATTCATATTTTATCTTACACTCAGGCTCAATTCTGTCACCTCTTCCCCACCTTTGGGTTCAAGTTATAGTTGATCCACATCCCTTGAGTATAGTTACATATAATGTAAGAACTACAAGCAGATTTTTATTTTGAAAAGCTTATTGTGATATCTGTCAACATGGAAAAGTTAAAGTGACAGATTCCTATGTGCAACCAGCTGATATGACAATAATGTTCTAATAATTTTTCTTAACACAAAAAGGGATTTGAAGATCTGGCTTGCACTAATATACTCATTAATAATCCTTTTAATGAAAGGAATGTCCTTTTGTGAATGCTGTCTGTGAATTATGTGTTGGGTTAAATTTTGATTCATACATAAGCTATTAGAATCATTGTATTTGCCTGTTTTTTTTTTCTTTTCTTTCCTTTCCTGAGATATGGGGTAGATGAAGAGATATAGTGGGAATAGAATAAAATCTTCAAAAATTCCTTTCAGAAGGAATCCTGAGCTGCTGAATATAAACCCTAAATTCTAGAATTAAAAATGTGTTTGATGCAGTGTCCAGGGGAGTAAATCCCAAATATACCTGGTACCTGGTGTGGGTAGGGGAACTATTCTTGGCATAATAATTCACATTTATGTAGTACACTGAGAGAAATTATTATTAATAACCAATGCTTTGGAGAGATCCAGAGTGCTCCCCTTTTTTCTAAAGATTTGATTTTTCAAAGTTCAGTCTCTTGAAGGACAGTGATGATAATGACATTGGGCTAACTTTCTTGTTCAGACCCCATCCAAGTGGGGTAGCCATTGTGCTCTGTTCAGACTTGTCTGGGGCAAAAATTCTTTGAGTAAATTGACCAAGGCTGGGGTTAGTCTGGGCATAGAGAGAGTCTCTATGTCCAAGGGTAACATGATGTCACTTTCAGCCCCTCATTGTAAAATTCTTTCTCTCATTAAGTGTTAACCAAATAGAATTGATTGTCACTCTTCTTCCAAAAAAGAAAAAAAAACATGTAAGTCCTTAGCCCCCATGATTGTCTTTGGTCTAAGAGAGTTGGTCAAATGACCATCCTTTTATTAATGAAAGTGCTGGCCTTATTAGTAAAATGATTAGATTACCCAGAAACTATGTCTCTTGAACCTTTTTAATTGCCACAACATGAAGATTTACCATGTAATTTTCATGCAGTAGTCATGAAAATGAATTAGTATAACAATTATTATATCCAAAAAATTAAATAACACAAGTGCTGCATAAGTGACAACTGCATGTCAGGAACTAGGTCCTGGAAATAGAAACAAAATTAACAATCCTTGCCTTAAATTTGATTATACAGGAGGTGTGGTGAAGAGGAGGGAAGCACTATGTCCAGTAATAAATAGGTACAAATTTTGTGCGCATATGTGTGTGTGCACACATGAAGTACATCTAAGGTAATTTCAGGAGTTGGGGATATCTAACAATTTGTTAGAGGTGAGAGGAAAAATCAGAAAATGCTTCATGTAGGAAAAAGCATTGGAGCAGAAGGAATCTAGGAGGTCTAAGAGGTGAAAGTCAGAATGGAGGATCTCTGCCAAGGCACAGTGGTGACAAAATGGTGTCTACAGGGGTTAGCCAATTTGATTAGATCATAGAGTGAATGAGACAAAGTTTAATAAAATCAGGCTAGAAAGTTATGCTAAAGCCAGACTGTGGAAGGCTTTGAATTTCGGTCTCAAGGGTTTAAATTTTCTGCTCGACATAATAAGGAGCCATAAAAAGATTTTTTGATGCTTTCTTCTCCTTTGGCTCTTTTAGAGCTAGGTCCCAATTTTTACACAAACAAGAATCCCCTTAAGTGGTTGCATTATTTTAATTTGCATTGCATATTTTCTTTGGGCTAGAACCAATTACCATATTTCATAAATTCATAACTTTGAATGATGTAAATTCAAATACATGGGACCATTTCAGGGGGTTCATTCATTTTTTCCACACTAATTGTAGCCCAGCTGTACTCACTTTTGAAGTCCTCTTCTCTATCTCAGACTATGCCCCCTCTTCCTCTGTCCCTTTTCTTGACTCTTCAATTTCCTCTAATCCCTTCTCTGTCAGCTTTGTTAAATTCTGAATTTCCTACAGCTTCTTATGAAGCTATACTCTTCAAGGCTGTGTTCTCAGCCCTCTCCTTTACTCTTTCTACAATCTCTCCCTTGTTTATTAGCCAGGTGACAAAGTGAAAAGTGCCCTGGCCTGGAATCATGAAAATCAGAGTTCAAATCTGGGTTCAAATATTTACTAGAGCTATTACCCTGGGCAAGTCATCTGGCTTATGTTGCCTCAATTTCCTTCTCTGTGAAATGGGAATGATAACACTACCTCCCAAGGTTCCTGTGAGGATCAAATAATATAATATTTGTAATATATTCCTGGAACTTAGTAGGTACTGTATAGAGGATTATTTCCTTCCCCCTTATTTCATTCTTCTGACTTCACTTATCAACTCTGGGCAAATGATTCCTAAATCTCCATTCCCACCCTTGCTTCAACTACCTTCTGTATGTCTGAAAATAAATGTTCTGCCAGCATGTTAAATTCAACATGTGCAGAACTCCCAATATGTCAAAATCCTCTACACTGAAGTATTTCCTCTCCCAAACAACTATCATATCTAGGATTGTAGCATTAGAAATTTGGGGGATTTAAATTGGTTTGTTGTTGTTGTTGTTGTTGTTGTTGTTGTTGTTGTTTTGCTAAGCAATGGGGTTAAGTGACTTGCTCAGGGTCACACAGCTAGTGAGTGTTTTGTGTCTGAGGCTGGATTTGAACTCAGGTCCTCCTGAATCCAGGGCCGGTGCTCTTTCCACTGCACCAGCTAGCTGCCCCTAGGGATTTAAATTGGGCTTGGAAAATTCAGGCCTTTAGCAGTATATAAACAACAGAGCTTAGGACCTATTTAGCAAGAATAATGTGGGATATATGTAATGATCTTGTTGGTATATATATATATATATATATATATATATATATATATATATATACACATACACACAAATATGTGTGTGTGTATGTACATATAGGTACATATGCATATATTTATATTTTGTATATATACATTTATATATGTATATGTGTATACATATGTAATAATGATATCATTTATATAATGATTACCATATATATAAAGCACTGTGGTATGTGATTTACAAAAATTAACTCATTTGGACCTCACAACAACACTGGGAGATGGGTGGTATTATTATCATTATTTTACAGTTGAGGAAAATAAGGTAAATAGAGGTTAATTGACTTACCCAAGATCACTCAGCTAATAATTGTATAATGTTGGATTTGAGTTCAGATCTTCCTGAATCCAGGGATCTCTCTGTAATCTTGCTCACATCTAGAATGGGGATTTTTATTCCTGTCTGAAGTGGAGCTATAGGAGGGATCATGAGGCCGGATGCTCTGCTACTCAGAGAGGGAGTGTCCAAATAGAAATATATCTACTTGCCCTCCTAAACATTGTTAGTGTACAGAAAATAATTTTTAGGTTCAAATTCTAACTCTGATCACTGTCCCTTAAAGAGGAAGAGTGTAGTTTATTGTCTCCAGGATTAAATATGAGATCCTCTGCTTGGCATTCAAAGCTTTTTATAACCAAGAATCTTCCTACCTTTCCATTCTTCTTACACCTTACTCCCTGACATATACTCTTATTTTCAGTGACACTGGCCTTCTGGCTGTTCCATGAACAAGACATCTCTCAGCTCTGGACTTTTTCTCTGGCTGTTCCCCGGGCCTGGAATGATCTCCCTCCTCCACTCTACTAACCTCCCTGGTTTCTTAAAGTCTGAACTAAAATCTCATCTACAGAAAGCCTTTCCCTATCTCTATTAATTCTAGTGCCTTCCCTATGTTATTTTTTCCTATTTATCCTGTGTATAGTCTATTTGTATATATTTGTTTTTTGTTTTCCAGATTAGACTATGATTTCCTTGAGATCAGACACTGTCTTTTGTATCTTTTTGTGGTCTTAGTAATTAGTACAGTGCCTAACATACAATAAGTGCTTAATAAATATTTACTGAATAACTGATTGATATTCAAAGACTTGCTTCTTTCTAACAAATGTCCTATAACACATAATGAATATTAAGTAATCCAATTTATCTAAGCAGAGAGTAAAAAACAAAAACAAAAACAAAAAACATAGAAGTTATACAGATTAGACTATACCTGAGAAACTACTGAATGAATGAGATCACGGACTCTGAAACTCTGCATTGAAAATCTGGGAGTGAGTGAGAGAGAAAATGAAAGAAGGGGAGATGAGGAGGATGGGAGGGGAAGGAGAGAAAGAGGGAGAGGGAGGAGATAGAGAGAGAGAGAGAGAGAGACAGAGAGAGATGGAGTTACAGAGAAGCTTCAGTCACACTGTCACACTCAAGGGGAAATTGAAGTATCTGCTTTTTCATCTTTCTTTTCTACATCTGAACTTATTTTCTCTCTAGGAAGAAGAATTTATCTCCCATCACAAAGTCTTATACCATCTCTACATTTCCTGTAGGCAATATGTATTGAATCATCATTTTCTCAACTAATGAGGGTCTTGTCTAAATAGCAATTGCCAAAATGCCTCAGGATTTTAAAACTGAGGTATAGTTAGTTTCAATTGAAGCTATCAGGTGGCAGACAAGGATCACTTCCTCTACCTTAGCCTAATTCCCTTTCACCTCCTGTGGGAAGTCTTTAAGAGCAGTCTTAAGACAGTGTCCTGGGGTTTTTTGTCTTTGAACTGGGTACAGTGAAACCCATTGTATGTGTCATATTGTTTGTCCTGGAATGGAGTGAGGTGTGAGAGCTTGCTCTAAATGAAAAAAAAAAAAAGACTGGAATAGGATTCCATAGGAACAACTGGTAGGCTATGAAACTGAGAGCCAGAATGAAATCCATGACCTGGGTTATAAATTGAATGGTGAAACCCACAAGGAAGAATAGAGTGAACTTCTATCCTTCATCCAAAATGCACACAGCCCCTCACTGCTGTGCTTATACTTTATAACCAGCATTCTACAAGCAATTTCCCAGGATTACAGTGTATATAAAATGCTTTTTGTCTTATTTTCTCCTCAGACTCAAATATACAAAAAATTATCTCTGATGTTGGATAAATTACCTGAAAATATTTCTATTTGCTGTTCCCATGGTACCATAATACTCATCCAGAAACCAGAAAAGAGATTTAACTAAACCCAAAAGGAATCATATCATTGGTAACTGTAGGGGGAAAAAACATTGGGAATACTTGAATTTAAATCTTTATTTGGAATCACTCAGCATTTTGCTGAATAATTATGCTTTAGAATATTTGATCTATCTGGGATTAAGGGTTTCTGGATTGCTTTTAACAATTAACACAGTGTAGTAAAGATAGTGTAGTGTTTCAGAAAGATGAGATGTAGGATCTGGAAAATTGGGCTTGAATCCACTAGCTGTGTGGTCTTGGCTAAGTCATTTATGATTGCTGCACTTGTTTCATTGTTAATAAAATGAGAATCATAGCTATACTACCACCTTAGAAAGATGATGGGAGAATCCAATGGTATTGGGAATATAAAGGCCTCTGAAAACTATAAAGCACTATATAAATATCAGCTATTATTAAAATGTACTGGACTTGTTATCAGAAGACTGGGGTTCATATCCTGACCATGCCTCATAGGAGCTGAGGAAGAGATATTTAACATCCTTGTTTTCTCATTTTTCAAAATGAAATAATTTTTATCCTACTTGTCTCATTAGGTGGTAATTGGAATGAGAAAAGATAATATGCTAAAAATACTTTGTGAAGCTCAAAGTATTTATAAATGTCAGGTATGCAACACTTTTTTGGATGCAGAAAACGGTATGTGGCTGCTCATCATTGGGGAGTAACTGAAGAAGTCATAGTATATGAGTGCAATGACATTTTACTATGTTGCAAGAAATAATACATATAAGCAAATATTGAGAAATATGAGATGTCTTAAGTAATGTGTATTGAAAAAAACAGTAGGATGAGAATTGTATATATGATGACTTTAAGAACTTAAATGAAAATGACATTAAGTGCAACTGATGAATTGTAAAACAGATCTTGTTACTGAAAAACAGAAGATGAAATCTATCTCCTTCCTTTCAACTGAGAAGTGATAGTCTCTGAGCATAGAATGTTTCATTGTTATCAGATGAGGACATTGTTTCAGTTGGTTTTAGTTAACTGTTTTTCTTTGTTACAAAGAAGGTTTCAGTGGAGAAGTACATTGGACAATGGCTGCCAAAAAACAAAAAGCATGGATGGAACTTAAAAATGATAACTGTCAGCTATGAATATAATAACAATGAAGTTGATGAAGATAAGTATAAGAAATCCATATGTGTATAACCTACAGGATTTCCAATCTCAACATCTTAAAGGAAAAAAAATGCATTTTCTCAGAGTCAAATAAACCCAAATATGACCCTTGGTTATATAGAGCCAGTAATTTCAGAGAGTTGATACATACAGACTTTCCAGTTTAAGTGTGCTAATATATATGTATATATAAGACTATTTCTGGTGTAGATGAAGAAGTGAAGCCTTAAAGAGGTGAGAAATAACTTCAGCTTCCAGGAGCCAAGATGGCAGAATAAAAAGGTAGTTGCTCTCACCCTCTCCTATCAACCCAGAAAATATCACCCCAGAAAAAAACCCTGGAACAACTGAACCAGAAGAAAGATGGGGAGCAGCAGTGCAGTAGCCCAGGTAGCTAGAGGGATTAATGGTAAAGGCCCCTCTTTCCCTGGGGGAAGGGGAGCAGTACAGAATGGAAGTCACCCAGCCAGCTAGTGGAAAGACCCACTTTAGCATACCAGGAGGAGATTCTGGTGCCTCAGCATTCTACAGCAAACGGGTCTCCCAGTGCCTCAGCAAAAATAAGAGAAGCAACACTACAAAGGGCCCCAGGAGGATAAGCACCCTACAGCTTTCATCTGAAAGCAGCTAAAGAAAACAACCTAGAGTTGCCCAAATGTTCCAACCTTGCTGATTCCAGCCCAACACCAGGTAAGCTGTCAGAACCCTACAGCCTCCAACTGCCAACCAGGAGGAGATCCTGAAGCCCAGGTGGTTGAGCAGGCAAACACCAACAGCTGGACCTCTGAGTGCCTCAGTGAGGGCAGGGGAACCGGTGGAAACCAGCTCAGAAAACCACCAAGTGCCTCAGCATTCTACAGCAAATGATTCTGCAAGTGCCTCAGCAGAACTAAGGGAGGCAGCACTGTAAGGTGCCCCAGTCAGATAAACACCCTGTAGCACCCATCTAAAAGGAGCTGAAGAAAGCTAAAGGAAAAGCAGGCAACCTAGATTTTCCTGAAAGTCCCAGCCTTGCTGATTCCAGCCCAACACCAAGTAAGCTGCCAGAACCCTACAGCCTCCAATTGCTGACATAAGAGGCCCAAGCACACAAAGACAGTGACCTAGACCTAGGCTCCCAACACAAGAAGCTTCGGTCAGTGCCCTCTGCTCCCCAGCAGGAGAGCTTAATCTCTTTAAAGGCCAGTGTATAAAGAAACACCATGAGTAAAAAGAAACATACAATAGATTCATATGATGAGAAGAGTGAAGATCAAGACAGAAATTCTGAAGAGCACGACATTGTCAACAAACACACATCTGCAACATCAAAAGGGAATATGAACTGGTCTGAAGCCCAAAAAGCCTTCTTAGAAGAGCTCAAGAAGGATTTTAAAAATCAAATAAGAGAGATAGAAGAGTCCTTAAAAAATACAATTGGCCAATTGGAAAAAAAGTACACTGAAGAAAACAAGTCCCTAAAAACACAATTGGCCAAATGGAGAAGAAAGTACAAAATCTAACAGAAGAAAACAATATGTTAAAAGCAAATGGAAACTAATGACTCTATGAGAAAGCAAGAATCAGTCAAACAGAAACAAAAAAATGAGAAAATAGATGAAAATGTAAAAATATCTCATGGGTAAAACAACTGACCTGGAAAATCAATCCAGGAGAAACAATTTAAAAATTATTGGCCTACCTGAAAATCATGATGAAAAAAAGAGCCTGGACAGTATCTTTCAGGAAATCATAAAGGAAAACTGCCCTGAAGTCCTAGAACCAGAAGGTAAAATAACTATAGAAAGAATCCACATCTCCCCACCTGAAAGAGATCCCACATTGAAAACACCAAGGAATATAATAGCTAAATTCCAAAATTACCAGAATAAAGAGAAAATACTGCAAGCAGCCAGAAAGAAACAATTTAAACGTCATGGAACCACAGTCAGGATTACACAGGACCCTGCAGCTTCTATATTAAAAGACATAGGGTGTGGAACATGATTTTCATAAGGCAAAGGAGCTTGGATTGCAGCCAAGGATCAACTACCCAGTGAAAATGAGCATGATTTTTCAGGGGAGGAGATGGATATTCAATGAAATAGAGGACTTCCAAACCTTCCTGATAAAAAGACCAGAGCTCAACAAAAAATTTTGATCTTCAAGTACAAGATTGAAGAGAGACATAAAAAGGTAAATGGGACAGAAAGAAAAAAAAAATATGTTGTTAATAAGGGCAAGCTGTTTACATCCCTACAATCGAAGATGACACTTGCAACTCTTTAGAACTCTATTGTTATTACACCATGTTAAAGGAGTACAAATAAAGAGGGTGGATATAAGTTGACTTTGATATAATGGTAAAAAAAAAATCTAATCAAGTGGGTTAGATGTATCTAAGTAAGTGGAATAGTCTGATCAAAGAAAATGTACTGAGAAAGGAAGAGGCAGAAAAGGACAGACAATTATTCCTACATTATAGGAAAAGACACAAAAAATATTATAGCAGAGGGAAAGAGGTGAGGGGGATGAGCATTGTTTGAACCTTACTCTCATCAGATTTGGCTCAAGAAGGGAATAACTTAATCAGTTAGGTATAGAACTCTAACTTGCCCTATAGGCAGTAGGAGGGAAAAAGGGAAAGAAAAGGGAGGTGGGATAGAAGGGAAGGAAGAAGCAGCAAGGGTAAAGGGGAAGAAAAAGGAAAGGTATAACAGAAGGGAGGTGGGAGCAAAGGAGGCAGTGGTCAAAAGCAAAACACTAGTGAGTGGTGGAAAGGAGAAAGGAGAAAGAAAAGCAGAAACAGGGGTGAAAAAGAATGGAGAAAAAGACACAGATAGTAATCATAACTGTGAATGTGAATGGGATGAACTCTCCCATAAAATGGAAGCAGATAGCAGAATGGATTAAAAACCATAATCCTACAATATGTTGTTTACAAGAAACACATTTGAAAGAGAGTTACACATACAGGGTAAAGGGAAAAGGCTGGAGCAGAATATATTATGCTTCAGCTGAAGTAAAAAAAAAAAAAAGCAGGGGTAGCAAACCTGATCTCAGACAAAGCAAAAGCAAAAATAGATCATATCAAAAGAGATAAGGAAGGAAACTACATTCTGCTAAAAGGCACCATAGACAATGAAGTGATATCATTGCTAAACATATATACATCAAATGGTATAGCATCCAAATTCTTAGAGGAGAAGTTCAGGGAGTTACAGAAAGAAATAGATATCAAAACTATACTAGTGGGGGACCTCAACCTCCCACTCTCTGAACTAGATAAATCTAACCATAAACAAGAAAGAAGTTAAGAAGGTGAATAGAACATTAGAAAAGTTAGATATGGTAGACTTCTGGAGAAAACTGAATGGGGATGGAAAAGAATATACTATTTTCTCAGTGGTACATGGCACATACACAAGAATTGAACATATACCAGGCCATAGAAGCTTCACAATCCAATGCAGAAAGGCAGAAATATTAAATGCATCCTTTTCAGATCATGATGCAAGAAAAATTATATGTAATAAAGGGCCATGTGAAGATTGACTAAAAATAATTGGAAACAATAATCTAATCCTAAAAAATGATTGGGTCAAACAACAAGTCATAGAAACAATCAATAATTTCATTCAAGAGAATGGCAATAATGAGACAACATACCAAAACTTAAGGGATGCAGTGAAAGCAGTTCTTAGGGGAAATTTTATATCTCTAAATGCTTACATAAATAAAATAAAAAAAGAGGAGATCAATGAATTGGGCATACAACTAAAAAAACTAGAAAAAGAACAAATTAAAAATCCTCAATTAATCACCAAATTAGAAATGTTGAAAACCAAAGGAAAAATTAAGAAAATTGAAATTAAGAAAATTATTCAACTAATAAATAAAATTAAGAACTGGTTTTATGAAAAAACCAATAAAATAGATAAACCTTTGGTTAGCTTAATTAAAAAAAGAAAGAAGAAAGCCAAATTACTAGTATCAAGAATGAGAAGGGTGAAGCTACCACCAAGGAAGAGGAAATTAAAACAACAATTAGGACTTATTTTGCCCAAGTATATGCCAACAAATTTGACAATCTTAGTGAAATGGATACATATTTATAAAAATATAAATTGTTCAGATTAACAGAAGAGGAAATAAAATGCTTAAATAACCCCATCTCAGAAAAAGAAATTGCACAAGTCATTGGTGAACTCCCCAGGAAAAAATCTCCAGGGCCAGATGGATTCACGTGCGAATTCTATCAAACATTTAAAGAACAATTAATTCCAATATTATATAGACTATTTGGGAAAATAGGTGAAGAAGGACTCTTTTCAAATTCTTTTTATGATACAAATATGGTGCTGATACCTAAACCAGGAAGAGTCAAACAGAGAAAGAAAGTTATAGAACAATTTCTCTAAAGAATATAGGTGCAAAAATTTTAAACAAAATATTAGCAAATAGATTACAGCAACTTATCACAAGAATAATACACTGTGACCAGGTAGGATTTATACCAGGAATTCAGGACTGGTTCAATATGAGGAAAACTATCAACATAATCCATCATATCAACTCCAAAACTAACAGAAACCACACGATCATCTCAATAGATGCAGAAAAAGCTTTTGACAAAATACAATACCCATTCCTATTAGAAACACTAGAGAGCATAGGTTTAAATGGAGTCTTCCTTAAAATAATAAATAGCATCTATCTAAAACGTTCAGCAAGCATAGTATGTAATGGGGACAAGCTAGAAGCATTTCCAATAAGATCGGGGGTGAAACAAGGATGTCCATTATCACCAATGTTATTCAATATTGTACTGGAAATGTTAGCTTTAGCAATAAGAGAAGAAAAAGAAATTGAAGATATTAGAATGGAATATTATAATAGAATTATCTAGTTCAGAGAGTGGGAGGTTGATGTCCCCCACTAGTATAGTTTTGATATCTATTCTAATAGAATAGAATAGAATAGAATAGAAGAAACAAAGCTATCACTCTTTGCAAATGACATGATGTTATACTTAGAGAATCCTAGAGAATCAAATAAAAAACTACTTGAAATAATAAACAATTTTAGGAAAGTTGCAGGCTATAAAATAAACTCACATAAATCATCAGCATTTCTATATATTACCAACAAAGCCCAACAGCAAGAGATAGAAAGAGAAATTCCATTTAAATTTATGGTAGACATTATAAAATATTTAGGAGTCTACCTCCCAAAACAAACCCAGGAACTCTATGAACACAATTACAAAACATTTTTCATGCAAATAAAGTCAGATCTACATAACTGGAAAAACATCAGTTGCTCATGGGTAGGCCGAGCTAATATAATAAAAATGACAATTCTACCTAAGCTAATTTACTTATTCAGTGCCATACCCCAATCAAACTACCAACAATTATTTTATAGAGTTAAAAAAATAATAACAAGATTCATTTGGAAGAACAAAAGGTCCAGAATATCAAGGGAACTAATGAAAAGTAATGCAGGGGAAGGTGGCCTAGCCATTCCAGATCTTAAATTGTATTATAAAGCAGCAACCATCAAAACTGCTTGGTACTGGCTAAGAAATAGAGTGGCAGATCAGTGGAGTAGGTTAAATATGCAAGACACAGTGGTCAATGACAATAACAATCTATTGTTTGATAAACCCAAAGACCCCAGCTTCTAGAATGAGAACCCCTCTTTAAAAAAAACTACTGGTTAAACTAGAAAAGAGTATGGCAGAAACTAGGCATAGGCCAATATCTCACACCATATACTAAAATAAAGTCAAAATGGGTTCATGATTTAGCTATAAAGGCTGATACTATAAGCAAACTGGGAGAGCAAGGAATAGTTTGCCTGTCAGATCTATGGAGAACAGAAGAATTCATGACCAAACAGGAGAACGAGAACATTATGAAAAGCAAAATGGATAATTTTGATTACATTAAATTGAAAAGTTTTTGCACTAATAAAGCCAATACAACTAAGATTAGAAGGAAGGTAGAAAATTGGGAATTTTTACAACCAGTCTCTCTGATAAGGGCCTCATTTCTAAAATATATAGAGAATTAAGTCAAATTTATAAGAATACAAGTCATTCCCCAATTGATAAATGGTCAAAGGATATGAACAGATAGTTCTCAGATGAAGAAATTAAAACCATCTATAGTCATATGACAAAATGCTCTAAATCACTATTGATTAGAGAAATGAAAATCAAAACAACTCTGAGGTACCATATCACACCTATCATATTGGCCAACATGACAAAACAGGAAAATGATAAATGTTGGAGAAGATGTGGGAAACTTGGAACACTAATGCATTGTTGGTGGAGTTGTGAAATGATCCAACCATTTGGGAGAGCAATTTGGAACTATGCCCAAATGGATATAAAAATGTGCATACCCTTTGACCCAGCAATAGCATTTTTAGGGCTATATCCCTAATAGATCATACAAATGGGAAAAGGACCCACATGTACAAAATATTAATAGCAGTTCTTTTTGTGGTGGCAAAGAATTGGAAATTGAGAGGATGCCCATCAATTGGGGAATAGTTGAGTTGTAGTATATGAATGTGATGGAATACTATTGTGCTATAAGAAATGATGAACAGGTTGACTTTAGAAAAACCTGGAAAGACTTGTATGGCCTGATGCTGAGTGAAGTGAGCAGAATGAAGAGAACGTTGTACACAATAGCAGTCATGTTGTGTGGTGACTAATATTGATAGACTTAACCCTTCTCGCCAATACAAGGACCTAAGACATCTCTAGAGGCTTTGTGATTGGAAAATGCTATCTACATCCAAAGAAAGAACTGTGGAAGTTGAATTGATTTTTTTTTCTCTTCTGTTGAATTTTGTTTCCTCTTTCTGATGGTTCCTCCTATTGGTTTTAATTTCTACTTACAACATCACTAATGTGAATATATGTTCAATATGAATGTAAATGTATAACCTATATTGGATTGTGTGCCGCTTGGGGAGGGTGGCGGGGAGGAAGGGGGAGAAAAATTTTAAGCTCAAAAGTATATGGAAATGATTATTGATAAATCAAAATAAATTAATAGAAAAAATAAAATAAAAAAGAGATGAGAGATAACATTTAAAATCACAAATAAGTAAGGAATATATTCAAATCCAGAGGTGCTCACTTCAAATACAGTGTTCTTTCTACTATATTATACTGGCCATTCTCCACTGAGAACTGAGTTCATTCTTAGTTATCAACAATGTAAAGAAAGAAGCACAGTTCTGTGCCTACACCGCAGCCTCCTGACATCATATACTCCCTAGTTAGGAATTTTTGCAGGTAATAGGACCAAGACTTTCTGGTTTCCTGATTTCACTTGTTGTAAACGCAATCTACCTTGTTTAGATTTTTGTTTTCTTATTCCCCATTTTATTTTCCTATTTCAAACTTAAACACCAATAAAGTGAGTGTTTTCATATACAGTGTGGAAAAGAAAGTAAGAAGTATAACATGAAAATTTGTCTCTCTGTGGGTTCCCATTTGGGAAAAAGCCATAAAATATAGTAATAAGTGAAAAGCCATAAAAAATTAAACTCTGTGAAAGATGGAAGCCCAAACATGGTGACCTGTTTACAACCATAACTTAGATACTGGATTATATTTTAGACACTGAGTCACAACTTAAGATACTATGAAACCCAAAACAAGAATATCGTGACCTACTTGTGACCTGGACATGATGCATACACAAACTTATGTTTGGACATAACATTGGATTAACTCCTGTTTCTTACTAAGCAGAAAACCAAAAATATCCACCAATCAATAATGATGTGCTCTCTAGGTCCTCCTGCCTTTGTTTGTTTTCTACAATTACCATAAGGATTTGGGGGATTCTTTAGTGGGAATCCACTGAACTGTCTGGCTGCCACAGCAGACAGAAGACTGCTTGTTTGTAAGTATTCATAATGATTGAATGAACTACTACTTAGAATCAATCTGGAGCTCTGTGGCCTCTTCCTTTGGTATCAAATGAACACCCCCTGGTTATGGGGGAGGTACAGGTTACCCCAGCCAGGGGAATTCTGGACCTTATACTGTCTCTTATGTAGAACTTTTTTTCCCCTTTTTTCCTGTTTTCTCAAATACCTCAGTGGATCAGGGATCATATCATGTGGACAGTGTAGAGTTGCATGCCTGTCCATTTTGTACCACTCTTATCTTCCACCTCCCGTGGGTTTGCAAGAGGGGCTCCATGAAGTAGGCTATGGGATTTCATCACTTTCTATTTGAAAAAAAAATCTCCTTCCCTTGCTCACCCATTGAGATACTAAGAAATTATTTCAAGCCATACCAGATCTCAAATTATATTGTAAAGTGTCAATCATCAAAATTATATGGTATGAGTACTAAGAAATAGAATGGTAGATCAGTGGAATAGATACAGTAGTAAATGACTACAGTAATCTAGTATTTGATAAACCTGAAGACCCCACCTTCTGGGATAAGAACTCACTATCTGACAGAAAATGCTGGGGAAACTGGGAAACATTATGGCAAAAACTAGGTATAGACCAATATCTTCTACCATATACCAATATAACATAAAAATAGGTATGTTTTAAACATAAAGAGTGATACCATAAGCAAAACAGGAGAGTAAGGAATAGTTTATCTGTAAGATTTATGAAGAATGGAAGAACTTATGATCAAACAAGAAAAAGAGAGTATTATGAGATATAAAATGGATAATTTTGAATACATTAAATTTAAAAAGTTTTTGCACAAACAAAACCAATGCAACCAAGATTAGAGGAAGACAAAAAGCTGAGAAACATTTTTATAGCAAGTGTCTCTGATAAAAGCCTAATTTCTCAAACATATTGAGAACTGAGTCAAATTTATAAGAATACAAATCATTCCCAACTGATAAATGGACAAAGGAAATGAATAAGCAGTTTTCAGATGAAGAAATCAAAACCATCTCTAGTGATATGAAAAAAATGCTCTATGTCACTATGGATTAAAAATCCAAATTAAAACAACTCTAGGGTACCACCTCATAACTGTCAGATTGGCTGATACAAAAAAAAAGAAAATGATAAATATTGGAGGAAATGTGGGAAAATTGAGACACTAATGCACAGTTGTTGGAGTTGTGAACTGATCCTTTGGAATTATGCCCAAAAGGCAACCAAACTGTGCATACTCTTTGATCCAGCAATGTCACTACTAGGTCTCTCTCCCAAAGTGATCCTAAAAAAGGGAAAATTACCCACCTGTACAAAAATATTTAAAGCAGTTCTTTTTGTGGTGGCAAAGAATTGAAGATTGAGGGGATGTCCATAAATTGGGTAATGGCTGAATAAGATATGGTATATGAATTTAATGGAATACTATTGTGGTATAAGAAATGACAAGCAGATGGATTTCAGGAAAACTTGCAAAGACTTCATTAACTGATACAAAATGAAGGAAGAAGAACCAAGAGAGCATAACAGCAACATTGTGTGATGATCAACTGTGATTGACTTAGCTCTTCTCAGCAATATAATGATCTAAGCTGATTCCAAAAGAATTATGATAAAAAATGGTATCCATCTCATGAGAAAGAACTGATAGAGTCTGAATACAGATTGAAGCATACTTTTTTAAAATTTCCTTTATTTTTTTTCTTTTGGCTTTTTTGTTTGTGTTTTCTTTCACAATATTACTAATGTGGAAATATGTTTTTCTTGACTGTACTTACATAAACTATATCAAATTCTTTGCCTTTTCAATGAGGCAAAAGAAGAAGGATAGAGGGAGAGAATAGGGAACTCAATAAAATGTTAAAAATTGTTTTTACATATAATTAGAAAAAATAAAATATTTAAAAAAGAAAAGTTATTATTGTGTTCATATAGTTCCTGTTTGTATCTTGTCAAGTAGATTCTCAACTATTTTCTATTGTCTACAGTTATGTTAAATGGAATTTCTCTTTCTTTCTCTTCCTGTGGTATTTTTGGGGGCTAATATATGGAAATGATGATAATTTCTGTGGGTTTATTTTATGTGCTGCAACTTTGCTAAACATGTTAATTATTTTAAGTAGTTTTTTAGTTGATTCTCTAGGATTCTCTAAGAATACTGTCACATCAACAGCTAAGAATGATAGTTTTGTTTCCTCACTGTCTATTCTAATAACTTTTATTTATTTTTCTTGGTTTGTTATAGCTAGCATTTCTAATACAATATTGAACAGTAATTGTGATAATGGTTATCCTTGCTTAACCCATGATCTTATTGTAAGGAATTCTAGTTTATCTGCATTACAGATAATGATTACTTTTCAGTTTAGAGAGATAGTACTTATAACTTTAAGAAAAGCTACATTTATTCCAGTACTTTCTAGTGTTTTAATAAGAATGTGTGTTTTATTTCATTAAAAGCTTTTTCTTTATGTATGAATATAACAATATGTTTTTGTTGTTTTTTTTATTGATATGGTCAATTATTCTGATAGTTTTCCTAATATTAAACTAACCCTGCATCCCTGGTATAAATCCTGCCTGGTCATAGTGATGTATTGCTCTACTCTCCTTGCTATGATTTTGTTTAAATTTTTTGCATCAATATCCATTAGAGAAATTGTCTTATAGTTTTTTTCTCTCTTTTTGCTCTCACTGCTTTAGTAATCAAAATGCTTTTTGAGTCATAAAAGGAATTTTGTAGGACTCTTTACCTATTTTTCCAAACAGTTTACATAATATTGGAATTATTTTTTCTTCAAGTGTTTGATAGAATTTGCTTGTAAATCTAGTTCTGCCCCCCCAAGGAGTTTCTTTTTTTGATTTAGATTTTTATCTGCATGCTTCCAACCTTCTACTTCTAAATTCACACCAGCTTCTGAGTTGTACTTTTGTTTAACAATCAATCTTCATCATCTTGGCCTAAGACTGTATTCTGATTCCAATTACTTGACCTTAGTCATGTAATAGGAATGAGTTTTTCCATGTAATTTAGAATAATGTAAAGAGGAATGAGTTCATAGTCAGAAGATCTGGATTCCAGTTCTGTTTCTCTGTTTATTAACCATGTGACTTTGGTAAGTCACATCTACAAAATGGATCATTGATCCTGGTTTCATGTCTCTCTTACAGTTTTGAGGATCTTATAAGTTACTTTAATTTTTTAAAAATATATATTGTGGTTTGGATATTTAGTTGGTGCATCTCACAATGTCCCCATGCTTGGAAAAGATGGTTTTATAACTGTTAGTGTTTGAAAAAATTTAATATGCAGTTTTCATCTTCTTTGTATTGAGCCTCTACTTAGCTGTATATTTTCTCCCTCATATAATAGGTGGCTACATAGTTCATTGACAATTTGATGCTCAGGAGCCTTTAAAATCTTATAATATCTGCTAAAAATTTAGTATCTACTGAAAAATGGGGTCACTTCCATGGCCCCTTAAGGAATCAACACATTTTAATAGAGTATTGAATAAGCTACTATCAATCAAAATTCTTTTTAAACTGTAAAATTACATATAACATATCATTTTCCAAACACCATGCAAATAGTGAACACACAATGTCAATTGAATTGAATTGCATTTTGGACTCTTTGCCTCTTGTTTTCCCTTCAATTCAATAAACATTAAGCATTTTTGTATTCTGAAGTTGATAAAAGTTAGGATTAAACATTAATTATGCACTATCTCTGCCCTCTTGGAGATTAGCTTGCCTTGATACTATAAGTCAACAACACAGTAAATTATGATATATAATAACTCTTGAAAGATTCAGAACAAAAGTGTTATTTGATATCCCTTTACCTCAGTCACCAAAAGCTCTCGATGCCTTCAAAATTCTTTCTTCTTTTGCTTGTTCAATAATTAGATTGTATATTCTTTGCCTAAGATTGTGTCTTGATTACAGATACTTAACTTTTGTTGCTCAATAGGAAGGATTCTTTCCATTTAATCCACTTTTAACACAGTGTTGCAAATATAGTGGTCACTTAAGTTTGTTGACTTGTCTCTTGGATGTGTCTACAAGTTTTCTGCTCTTGTTTCTGTCTCCTTATTTTAGATTCAATCAATTTGCAACTCTTTTATTGCATTGGGTTTTACTTGATTTACTTCCTGCTTGATATCTTCTTTTATTTATCTTCAATACAACTCCAAGATCAACCTGAATGATACTACTTTCTCTAATCAGTTCTATGTTCAGAATTATTTATAATTACATCAAGACCCAGTGTTTCTTGTCTTTGAAATGCTATAAAATCTGTTCCCATGTTATTTGTCCTACCTTAGGCATTTTCCTTTGACATAACTCTCCTCTCCCACATACATACATTCATATTCCCATTTGCTTCACTAACTTTTGTCAAGTCCTTTTCTATGTTGGTCTCTACACACATCATCATATATGTATTTTATTTTTGGTAAAGCTAGTTAACTCAATTCCTTCTGTTAGCTAACAGAGAACAGCATGATATCAGTCAGTGGTATCAAACTCACATAAAAATGAGGTCCACTAAACCATACATAAAGGATCACTCCAGACTTTACATTTATTTTTTTAAACATTAATATTATCTATATTTTATAGCATTTTTATTTATTTTGTTAAATGTTTTTCATTTATGATGTAGTCTAGTTCGAGCCACGACAGGAGTATTGTGAGCCACATGCAGCCCACTGCTTATGTGTTTGACAACTCTGGTATAGGGGCAAAAGGTATGTATGAGAGTGAATACTGTTTCTGCTAATTGCTATCCAAATGAATTTAGGAACATCATTTTATTCATGAATTTTAATTTCCTTCTATGTAAGATAAGGGAGTTTGACTAGCTAAATCCTATGATCCACATTCACAATATTTGTTGTAATCAGTGTCCCACTGTGGTACCTTGAAGGGGAATAGAACAGTGAGGGTGCTCTCTGGAAGCATGAATTCTTTTTTTTTAAATTTCTTTTTAAGGCAATTGGGGTTAAGTGACTTGCCCAGGGTCACACAGTTAGTAAGTGTCAAGTGGTTGGTCTGAGACTGGATTTGAACTCAGATCCTCCTGACTTCAGAGCCCGTGCTTTATCCACTGCACCACCTGGCTGCCCCGTGGAAGCATGAATTCTTGAAGAGGCAGAGAAAGATTCTCTTCAAGCTATTCACTTTAGCCAAAATATTCCATAGCATAGGGTTCTCCACAGAGTCTTTGCCTTCCAAAATTCCTTGGCTCAATCTCCCAGGCCTGCTCTGAGAAAAGGGGAAATACCCTGGAACATTTCACAATTAAGATAGCACAATACATTTTTTTTGGTTCTCCAGAATTGTCAATTATAAGCCAATATAGTTTTGTATACAACATATCTACCACCCACCTAGGACCATGTTGCTGGTTAATTCTAATAATTCACATTTATATAGCACTTCCCTCACAGCAATCGTTTGAGGCAGGTAGTAAAGAATTATTATCCTCATTTAACAGTGGTCAATTCTATATACCTCTGTTTCCTCATTTGCAAAATGGCTAATGATGCTTACACCACCTTTGGCACAAGTTATCTAGAAAATACAAAATGTTACATGAATTTAGAGTTAGTAAGGACTTTGTAGGTCAGTTGGGAAATGGAGAGAAAGAAATAAGCATTTACATAGTGCCTATGGCATGCTAGGCACTTTGCTAAGTGTATTCATCACACAGATTTTCAGGCAGGTCAAAGAAGGAAATAATTGGAGTGGGGAGAACCAGATGTCATTAGATCAGAGATTTACAGTTGGGAGGGACTGCAAGGGTCATCTAACCTATCCCTTTACAGATAAAGAAATTTAGACCAGAAAGGTGAAGAGACTTATTAAATGTCAAACACATTATAGGTAGCTGAGCTGGGATATAAATTCAGGTTTTATGATTCCAAAGCCAGTGGTCATCATAGCATGCTGCTCAGACCATCCCATATGACTCCACCTGCATTCAAGGCTAATCATGAGTATACTCTTCTACTAAAGTTCTTAAACCCTAGTCTGTTCATCACATAAATATTTAATTATCTGTTAATTTCTTTTTCAGAGGCATGGTTTATAGCTTGCCTGTAATGTGTATTCATGTCAGCACTGTACCCCCATAGGGCACAGGCTTGTGGTTTAATAACAACTTTGGGATCAATTCTTTGAATAACTGATGAGAAACAAATGGCATCACCATCCATGAGCTCTCACAAGTAGGAGATATATAGCAGCAAAAAGAGGAATATGTTCCTTTTGTGAAGCTTCAAAAAATGAGCAGGTCACAGGCCATTCAGAGCCACCAAAACTAAGAGTCAGGGGACTGAGCCTACATTTAATACTAGCCCACATTTAAATAGGAATTTATTGTAAAAAATAGTGGGTGAATCATTTACAGCATTCTATGATTTTAAAACATGTTCCTCACAACAGTACTTTGAGCAACATGGTGCTATTTTAATGTGAATTATGTGTGAATTGTTTGGCCATGGCAACCACTACAACCAACAACAAAAGGAATATAGAAGATGATCTTCAGTCCTACAAAAATTTCTTCTTTTATAACAATGGCAGACTGGATAAAAAGGTGACAGAGGGCACTAGGAATTTTTTCAGATGATCTAAAAGCTCTAATTACAGAGGCAGCTATGGTTCAGTGAATAGAGCAGTGGGCCTAGAGTCAGAAAGATCTGAGTTCAAATCCAACTACATAAACTTCCTAGCTATGTGACCCTAAGAAAGTCACTTGACCTCTGTTGCCTGACAAAAGGATCCACTAGAAAAGGAAATGGCAAACCACTCCAGTATCTGACCAAGAAGACCCCATGGACAGCTATAGTCTGTGAGGTCATGAAGAGTCAAACATGACTGAATGACTGAACTACAAAGCTTTAATTTAACTATTGACACTCTAAATGTGAACTCTCTGTCCAATGACTGAATGAGAATACTGCTAGAGAAACTAATACCATCATTTTATGTGACATTTGTTCATCTGGTGGTTAGGTAGTGCTTCTGAGAAGTATTTACAAAAATACTACCATGAAAATAATTACACCTTATGTTCCAGGACATGTTGCAAAAGATGAAGAGGTAAATTCTGTTAAGATCTCCATATAACCTAGCAATTTAAATCATTATATACTTATATACTTGGTGATGCCAGTGCAAAGGTGGGAATATGTGAGAATGCTGAAAAATATGTTGAAAAATATGGATCTAGAATAAGCAAGGACAGAGGCAAAGGATTTATAGACTACATAGAGCTTTCATATCTAAATGTCACAGATATCTTCTTTGCGAAAAGAAACAGAACCTATTACACATGTTCAAAGCAAAAAAAAAGGAAATTGATTACATTTTAAAAGGTAAGGAATGACTCCTTAATACTGTGAGTCATTCCTGAATCAGTAGACTGTATCAATTCAGAATCCTGAATTTTCACATAAAGATCAAAGTAAATACATAAGTGTAAAAATTTAAAAAATGAGGAAAATACGATGTATGATTAACTATATCCTGATTTATTTATTGACATTGAAAACTAGAATATAGACAGAAGAAAGGACATAAGAATTGCTTTGCATAATTTTACCAAAGCGAATCAAATGCTGTAACACAGAGGCTCATGGTACCTCCAAAACTATATTTAGAAAACACTTAACTTGTTTGTCAATTAGAAAGTTATGACAGCTAAGTGTAACAGTAATTAAACATGTAAAAAATGTAAATCTTAAGAAGGTTGATGGGAGATTATGAGCAGTTTTATCTCATAAATCAATAAAAATGAAATCATTTTTAAGACTGCTTGAAAAAGGCTCAAATGAGTAAAGTCATCTTGATGGCATTTAAGAATAAAAATGTAAGGAAGACAACCAACTGATGAAAGATGGAAAAATTTTTTTAAACAGTTTTAATCTTTTTTTACTGCCAAGATCAATGAGACTACCTCATTTGGACCCTAATATCATGATCCAGGATGTGGTTTTAAAACATTAGAAGGATACTAAAGAGAACAAAGACAGAAATAGCAGCTGGATGAAATTCAAACAATCAAACAGCCAACAAACATTAGTCACCCACAATGTGTCAAGCACTTGCTAATTGCTAAGGCTACAGAAAGATGCAAAAGACAGTCACAGCCCTCAAGGAATTCACAATTAAATGTGATAACAACCAAATCACATACATATAGGATATATAGAAAATTATTAAGAGGGAAGGTAATAAAATTAAGAGGGGTTGGGAAAGGCTTCTTGTAGAAGGTGGGATCTTAGTTAGGACTTAAAGGACTTCAGGGAAGCTAGCAGAAAGAGATAAGGAAAAAAAAAACATTCCATTAAACAGGGACTGCCAGTGAAAATGGCTGCCATGACAGTCAGAGCTGACAGATGGATTGTCCTGTTTATGGAACAGCCAAGTGGCAAAAGTTACTAGGTTGAAGATTAGGTTGCGGGGACTGAGGTGAAAGAAGACTGGAAAGGTATGAAGGGCTTTGAATACCAATCAAAGGATGTTGTATCTGAATATGGAAGAGACAGGGAGCCATTGGCATTTATAAAATAAGGATGTAAATATGAAATAGTTGGACCTATGCTTTAGAAAAATCACCTTAGTGGCTGAATGGAAATTGGATTTGAATGGCAAGAGACTTGAAGAAGATATACACACCAATATGCTCTTGTAATAGTTCAGGAATTAGACAATAAGGGCCTACCAGAATGGTAGCCATGTTGTCACAAGGGGGTATATTTTTATGTTATTAAACATTTTTATTTAAAGTTTTGAGTTCCAATTTATATCCTTCCTTCCCTCCTTCCCACCTCTCCTTTGTTCCTGAGGCAATAAGAAATCAGAGATAGGTTATACATTTGCAATTATATAAAACATTTCCATATTAATAATTTTGAACAAGAAAACCAGAATAAAAGAAAAAAAAGAAAGTGAAAAATAGCATGCTTCAGTCTGTTTTCAAACAATATCAGTTCTTTCACTGGAGGCAGATAGTATGCTTTATCATTAGTCCTTTGAGATTGTCTTGAATCAATGCATTGCTGATAATAGCTAAGTCACGCATAGTTCTTCATCAAACAATATTGCTGTTACTGTGTAAAATGTTCTGGGTCTGTTCGCTTCAGTATGTATGAGATCATGTAAATCTTTCCAGGATTTTTTTTTCTAAAACCAACCTGCTTGTCATTTCTTATAGCACAATAATATTCCATTACAATGATGTATCACAGCTTGTTTATTCACTCCCCAATTGTTGGGCATCCCTTCAATTTTCAATTGTTGGACACAAGAAAAAGAGTTGATACAAATATTTTTGTACAAATAGGTCCTTTTCCTTTTTTTTGGATGTCTTTGGGATATAGACATAGCAGTGATATTACTGGATCAAATGGAATGCACAGTTTTATGCTCATTGGGCATAGTTCCAAATTGTTCTCCAGAATAGTTGGATCAGTTCACAACTCCATCAACAATGCATTAGTATCCCAGTTTTCCCACATCCCCTCCAACATCCAACATTTTCCTTTTTTCATGTTAGCCAATCTGATAGGTGTAAGTTGGTACCTCAGAGTTGTTTTAATTTGCATTTCTCTAATCAATAGTGATTTAGAACATTTTTATATGACTGTAGATAGCTTTGCTTTCTTTGTCTGAAAACTGCCTGTTCATATCCTTTGATCATTTTTCAATTGGGGAATGATTTATATTCTTATACATTGCACTCAGTTTTTATATATTTGAGAAATGAGGCCTTTATCAGAGATACTTGATGCAAAATTTCCCCCCAGTTTTCTGCTTTCCTTATAATTTTGGTTGCATTGGTTTTGTTTGTGCAAAACTTTAAATTTTAGATAATCAAAATGATCTATTTTACATTTTTAATGTTCTCTACATTTTCTTTTGTCCTAAGTTCTTCCTTTATCCATAGATCTGACAGATAAACTATTTGATGTTCTTTTAATTTCCTTATAGTATCACAGGGGGTGCATTTAAGAGATCTTAGAAAAATGAAATTGGTAGGCATTGGCAACAGATTGGATATGGGGTAGAGTGAAAGACAGTGGGGGGTTGAGGAAAATTCCTAGGTTGGGAGTCTGAGGAAATGAGAGAATACTGTTCCCTTTTATGGAAATAGAGAATGTAGAGGAAGAGTGTTTAGGAGAAATGGGCAATGAATTCATTTTTGGACATGTTGAATTTAAGATGTGTGCAGGAAATCCAGTTGGATATGTCTGAAAGGCAGTTTGAGATGCCAAATTTGATGTCAGCAGAGAGATAGGTAGGTAGGTAGACAGGATAGGTAGATTGGAGAATCACTGACATAAATATAATAATTCAATCAATGGGAGCTGATGAGATCATTAAGCCAAGAAGTATAGAGAAAAAAGAGAAGAGGGACCAGGACAAAATCCTTGGGATACCTATGGTTAGAGGTTGTAATCTGGATAACGATTCAGCAAAGGAAACTGAACAGGAGCAAACAGATAGGTAGGAGGAGATCCAGAAGAATATTGTCCTAAAAATCTATGGAGAGGAGAGAATTAGGGAGAAAAATGTATTCAGCAATGCCAAAGGCTGCAGAGAGGTCATGGAGAATGAGGATTGAGAAAAAAAAATGGATTTGGCAGCTAAGAAACAATCAATAATTTTGGATAAAGAACAGTTTCAATGAAATGAAGAGACTGGATATAGGGGCTTAAGAAGAGAGTGAGAGGGGGCGGAGCCAAGATGGCAGAGTAAAAGCAGAGACTCTCTTGAGCTCTCCCCAACCCCTCTAAATACCTGTAAAAAATTACTCTAAACAAATTCTAGAGTAGCAGAACCCACAAAAAGACAGAGTGAAACAAATTTCAAGCCCAAAACAAGCTGGATAGTTGATGGGAGAGGTCTGTTGTACCAGGTTGGGATTGGAGTAAAATATAGCATTGGCTACACAGGCATAAACTGGGCCCCAGAAAACTTGGAGCAGGCCTCAGGAGACTGAATCACTGGAAGCTGTGGTGATTTCAGAAATCTCAACCTACAAACACCAAAGACAACTTAGAAGATCAGTAGGAAAGGTCTGTAGGACCTGGGTGAGAAAGGAGCAGAGGCCACTGCTAGTCCCAGCACAGCCCTGGAGTAGTTATGGTAGTGGTAACAGCAGCTGCTTCTGGAGATCTCAGCCCACAGACTGTAAGGGGATCAAAAAACTGATTAGAAAGAGATTACAGGGATCTTTTTGCTGGCATTGAGGCAGGATTTTGTTGTTTTGCCCATAAATGGATCTTGGTCACAGTTCTGGGTGGCAGTTCTGTGACAAGGAAGAGCACTATCATAGCAGAGCTTGTGGCAGCAGTGGAGAGGAGCCTTCCTCACAGTTGCAGGATAGAAAAGAGTGCTTATGGTCACTCATAGACCAGAGCACAGTCTAGGGGAGGAATAAACACCTCTCCTTAGATCATACCACCTTAGAAGAACTAAAAACTTAAGGGTCGCTAGAAGTATCTCTGAAAACTGTTACACAAAATCCCTGGAGCTTGAGGCAGTACACCCTCCACACAGCAAACAAAGCTATACCTTAACAAAAAGTTAAAAAATCAAGTAATTGGCTGGGAAAATGAACAGTGGAAAAAAAAAAAAAAAACCTCAGACTGTAGAAACTTACTTTGGTGTCAAGGAAGATCAAAACATACAATCAGATGAAGAGAGCAAAGTCAAAGCTCCTTCATCTAAAGCCTCTAAGAAAAAAAGATGTTGATGTTAGGCCAATGAAGAGATCAAAAGGGGTTTTGAAAATCTCTTAAAGTAAGAGAAGTAGAGGGAAAATTGAGAAGAAAAATAAGAGTGATACAAGAAAATCATGAAAAACAAATCAACAGCTTGCTAAAGGAGACCCTTCAAAAATATTGAAGAAAATAACACCTTAAAAAATGGGCTAGACCAAATGGCAAAAGAGGTCCAAAAAAGCTAATGAGGAGTGGAATGCCTTAAAAAGTAGAATTGGCCAAATGGAAAAGGAGTTCTAAAAGCTCACTGAATAAAATAATTCCTTAAAAATTAGAATGGAATTAGCAAATGGAAGCTAATGATTCTATGAGAAATGAAGAAATTATAAAACAAAACCAAAAGAATGAAAAAAAAAATTGAAGACTATGTGAAATATCTCACTGACCTGGAAAATAGATCCAAGAGACATAATTTTAAAATTATTGGACTACATGAAAGCTATGATAAAAAGAGACAAGACAGCATCTCTCAAAAAACAAAAAAAAAAACAAAATAAAACATAAAGTAAAACTGTCTTGATATTCTAAAACCAGAGGGTAAAACAGAAATTGAAAGAATCCACTGATCTCTTTCTGAAAGACATCCCAAAAGGAAAACTCCCAGGAATATTATAGCCCAATTCCAGAATTCCCAAGTCAAGGAGAAAATATTGCAAGAAGCCAGAATGAAATAGTTCAAGTACCAAGGAAATACAATCAAAATAGTACAAGATATAGCAGCTTCTACCTCAAGGGATTGAAGAGCTTGGAATATGATATTCTGGAGGTCAAAGGAGTTAGGATTGACACTAAGAATTATCTATCTAGCAAAACTGAGTGTAATCAATGAGGGTGAAAAATTGATAATCAATTATGTAGAGGGTTTTTAGCATACTTGAGAAGCCAGAGCTAAGTAGAAAAATTGGCTTTTAAATACAAGACTCAAGAGAAGCATGAAAAAGTAAACAAGAAAAAGAAATCAGAAGGTACTTATTAAAGGTGAACTGTTTACATTCCTTCATAGAAATATGACATATGTAACTCATGAGACCTTTCTCATTATTAGAGCAATTGGAAGATACATTTACATACACACACACACACACATAGGGCACAGGGTGAGTTGAATATGAAGGGATGTTATCTAAAAAATAAATTAAGGAGTGAGAGAGGAATGTACAGGGAGAAAGAGAAAGAGAGAGGTAGAATGGGGTAAATAATCTCACTTAAAGAGGCGAGAAAAAGCTTTTTTACTGTGGAGGGGAAGAGGCAGGAGATGAGAGGGAAGGTGTGAACTTTACTCTCATCAGATTTGGCTTAAGAAGGGAATAACATACATTCTCAGTTGGGTACAAAAATCTATCTTATCCTAGAGGAAAGAAAGGAGGAAGGGGATGGGGGGGGTGATAGAAGGGAGGGCAGATTAAGGGAGGGGGTTATCAGAAGCAAATACTTTTGAGGAGGGACAGGGTCAAAGGAGAGAATAGAATAAATGAGGGGGTGGTATTGGATGGAGGGAAATACAGTTTTTCATAATGTGACTATTATGGAAGTATTTTGCATGACTACATGGGTATAAACTATATCAAATTGCTTTCCTTCTCAATGAGGGTGGGTGAGGAGAGAGGAAGGGAGAGAATTTGGAACTCAAAGTTTTAAAAATGAAGGTTAAAATTGTTTTTACATGCAACTTGGAAATAATATAAGCCAGTAAAGGTGGACCCCAATAGATGGGAGGGCTTTCTCCTTGGTGGATGGGAGACTTCAACCTAAGGATAGACCCTGTGGAGACAGACAAGACCATCAGAGAGAGGTGTTATCTTGACTTTTATGGGCACAGCCAATCAAAGAAGTATTTATTAAGTGCCTGTTGTGTATGTGTCATTAGCTATGATCAAGTAAATTTCCATTGTACTTTGCATTTTTCACCAGGTAAAAATAAATGCTACCTTTATAAAAAAAAATAAGATAAACCAGCAATAGGGTATAGAAATCTATCTTACCCTACAGGTCAATATAAGGGGAAGGGGATAAGAGAAGGGTGAGATGATGTAAGGGAGGGCACATTGTGGGAAGGGGTAATCAGAATGCCAGCTGTCATGGGGTAAGTGGAGGGGAAAGATAGGGAGAAAATTCAAAATCTCATGGAAGTGAAAGTTGAAAACCAAAAATGTTTTTTTTTTAAATGAAGAGAGTGAGAGGAAAGAGTAGGTGGACTTCTCAAGGAGTGCATCCACAAAGGACAGATGAGATAAGACAACAGTGGGGATAGCAGGATCAAGTGAGTTTTTATGTTTTTGTTTTTGTTTTGTTTTGTTTTGTTTTGTTTTTTTGAGGATGGGAGAGGCATGAGCATGTTTATAAGCAATGAGGAAGGAGTCAGGTGACAGGGAGATATCGAAGTAGGTAAATGAGAAAATAGGATGGCAGAAGGGGCACAAAGTTGCAAATGTGATTGGAGCAAATTCCAGTTAGTAAATAGCAGAGGCAGGGATAGACGCTAAACCTTCAAATGAAGAGCACTTTCAAAAGGGTGCAAAACAGTGCTTATAAAATAAGAAAGAAAAGATATACAAAAATAATAATTAAATTATTTTTCTTACTATCCAGCATAATAAACTTTGTAAAGGACTAAATTAGAAAATCTAGGTTTTGAGCAACTCATTATCATAATAAAAAATTACAAAGTACTTTAGTCAGTTCACTCCTTTGAGTTTTATGGTTAAAGTCTTCTTTTTTATATTTACAGAATAAAAAACTATGGCCCATAGAGTTGAAATACTGTTTTTTTTAAAAAAAAATCATTATTTTCATCATACAGTTTCCCAATTATTTTAATTATTGGAGTCAAGATTTGAACCTTTTTATTGTTATTTAGTTCAATAATGTCCAACTCTTTGTGATTCTATAATAAATAAAAAAGAGAAATATACTGTTAGAGAAGTCTTAGAGAGTTGTCTAGTTGCGTACTAAGAAGTTAAATGATCCCCAGGATTATACAGCCAATATGTATCAGGGATAGGTCTCACATCCAAGTCTTCCTGGATGAAAGGTTGGTTCTCTTTCCACAATGTCAGGCTGTCTCCGTTAATGTCTTTGATTTTTATATCACACATAAAATCATGTGGGGTTCATTCATACTACTTTATTTGCTTATTTTGCTAATAAAAAGTATGCTCATGCACAAAAGATTTGCTGATCAAGATGGTGTCTAAGGACTCTTCTATATTTAAGATTTTTTACATTAGTCATTGGTTCAGCCCTTGGGAAGACAGGAGCAATTTAGGTAGGTCTGGCAAAAACTGACTCAAATCCAAGGCATAAAATCTAATAATTTAACTACTTGCTTCAAGGAAATCATGAACAGACTTTTATGATTTCCCCAACTCTTTATATGTGAGGAATTTGGTATCATTCTAGGAACTGGTTCACTGGTTATCTGAGACTAGGATAAACTAGTGAAGGGAAAAGAAAGAGGCTTTACAAGAAAGATAAGAGCCAGAATTGTGACTATTGGTAAAAAGGAGAAAGAGTTAGTTTCTTGAAAATATGTTATATTATGTTATGTTAACTTAAAGTTGTGTGTGTGTCTGTCTGTTTGTATTATCTGTTGGTGGTGAAAGGGCAGAGGAAGGAAGGATCTAGGTACAGTTCCCACTATAATGTGGCTGCAGTTTCCATGCAGGGAGCATTTCATGGCATTTGGCAGAAATAATAACAGGATGAGCTGCACAGGATAATAAAAAAGAAGTGTTAGGGACCAATTATATATCAGTGGTTCTGCTTTTATAAAATATTTTTAGTGGGATTCTGCTTGGGCTTTGGATTCTGCTTCAGTTGTTACTGATTTTATGGAAGAGATCACATAAGGGAGTCCACTTGTCATCATTTTGGGGTGCCCAATAAAATCCTGCACTTACTTCCCAAGTCTAATTTTCATGTTTATCTCTCAATGCTTATGATAATCTTGACTATGTTGTACAAAAGACATGGTATGTAATATAAAATAATTTTTTTGTTCCTAGCTCAAATGCTAGTTAATCTTATGACCCTGGTCAAGTCAAATAATATCTTTGACCTCAGTTTACTCATTTGTAAAAAAAGAAAAAAATTCTTTCCTTTTGACTACCACAAGATTCTTGCAAAGATCAAAAAAATTATGTAGAACTTTAAGGTTTTCAAGACTCTATGCAAATATGATCTCATGAGATAAATTATTTTAGTCTTCTTGGCAAGTATATAGATAAGCTTTGCCTAATGCTCAAAAAAGTGAATCTTCCTGACTTTCAAAATTCTATTCAACAAATAATTACTAATTCTATGTTTGATGTTAATAGTTTCTACATGTCACCATACATCCTCTTTGGCACAGTGACACTGGTCTTTTTGTTATCCTTCATGGAAGGCATTCCATCACCCACTTTTTCACTGTCTCTGCTGCTTGGAATTCTTTCCCTTCTCATTTCTGCTTCCTGGTTTCCCTATTTTTCTTGAAGTCCCAGATAAAGTTCCAGCTTCTGCAAGAAGCCTTTCCTGATCCTTCTTAATGCTACTACTTTTCCTCAGAGACTAGTTTCAATTTATCCTGTATCTATATTGTGTGTACATAGTTGTTTTCTTGTTGTCTCTGCCTTTGGACTGTGAACTCTCTGAGAGCAGGGACTGTCTTTGGCTTTTGTCTCTATTCCCAGAATACAGGGTGTGTGCTTAAGAAAGTTTTATTGAGTGTTTGATTTACTCCTTAAATTTCTCTCTCTTTTGGAAAGAGAATAAAATTAAATAAGATTCCATTCCTACTTAGAGTTTACATTCTACAGGAGAGAAGAATAAGACATGTACTAGAATCAATAGAATATAAATTAGAAAATAAGTATATCAGATAACAATAATAGTTTACATTTATATAATGTTTTAAGGTACACAATTTGATTTTACCCATGGAAAACCTGTGGGATATATTGCAGAACATGATCTCATTTTCAGATGAAACCATTGAAAGTTCAAGGGAATGAGTGATCTGCTGAAAGTTAAATAAATACTGACATTCAAAACTTGAATCCAGACCTCAGAACTTATAGCCCAGTGCTTTTCCTAATACATCATGGCTGATTATCTAAGAGAAGTTTAAATTACTATGTGAAACCAGAGAAAGCCATTTGGAGGAATCAGCATGTCTTCTTAGAGCAGGTTACTGGTGACCTGGGCCCTGAATGACAAGTATTTCAAAAGGTGAAGGTGGATGACAGTTTCAAACTTTTAACAAGCCACAGACTAATATTGAGCAATCAGGGCTAGCACTTGCTCTAAGCAACAGGTCTTATTGAAATCCAAGTATTTTTAGGGATCATCTTTGGTGCAGGCTTTTTGTTGATGTTGTAGTTGTTTTTGTTCCCTCGTTGTTTTATTGCTTATAAGATTAATGATCACTTTCCTGTGTTCATGGGTTTTTTTGTAGAAACAGATGGAATTTTCAGCAGAAGAACCATAATAAAATTTGCTGCTTGCAACGACAAAACATTCATTATATGCTGTCAGTAGAATACTGAGTTTGGAAACTTGCCTTTTAAATAGTTTTCCAGCATAAATGTTGGGTTTATTTATTGAGGGAAAAGGTAATGGTGTGAACTCCTGAAATTGCAGATGGTATTTGTGGTTGCCTGATAAGACTCTCATCTTTGCTGTTGCCATGTAGCTATGGGGGAGCCTGGTTTCTCCATCAGTATGGTCCTTTATTAAACAAGTGTTTCCAGGAAGAAGAGATTACTTCCTTTTCAGAAGAAGCAACTGTGGCATGTGATAAAGAGCCAATCCCAGACAGATGGTAGGCAGGAATATTAAAGTGAAATTAATAGACATATAATCATTGGACAACAGGGCCTATTGTTTCATTGCCTCATCTATCAACTAGAATTAATAACAATTATCCTTTCTGCCTCAGAAGGATGTGGGATGAAATGATACATTAGATGGAAAACAACATGAAACTTTGAGGATATAGCATTGGATAATGACAATCTTGTGTAACTAGGAATCAGAAGACCTGGTTTCAAACCCAATTACTTTGCTATGTAAAGCATAGATATAAAGAATAAATAGATAAGGAGTTTGGGGAATAGATTACCAGCTTTGTACAGCATGATATAGTATGTGATGGGGAATTTAAGCAGATATCTGCTGGATCTCCATCTGTCTTTGTCTCTCTGCCTCTGTCTCTCTCTCTCTCCATCTCTCTCTCTGCCTCTCTCTCTCTCTCTCCCTTCCTCAAAAGCACAGCAAATAACAATAACTTGATTTGTTGGAATTTGTTGCTAGAATGGGAATGTTAGAAAAGTTGTGAGAGAAGTGACCACTCCATCCTAGAATGCATGACAGAGAACTGGAAATCTAGATTTCAGAGAATTCAGCAGAAAGTTACATAGAATCACAAGGAATAAAATGCTATAGGGCAAGTCAACAGAGAAGGGATGGAAAATGCTTAAAAAATTATAGAGACACGAAAGGAAACCATTCGAAGGAGGTAGGAAAAATGGACTTCGTCTAAAAAAAAATACCCACACACAGGAAACTCATAGACCAACTAGATTTTAAAAGTAGTATACAAAAGACAGAAATAAGTCCTGGTAACAGAATAGTAATGTTAAAGAGCTGCATGGTTCTAGAATGATGCTGACAGGAATTTCAAAACCCAGAATGAGCTGAGATTGATACAGAAAGTTAAAAATATTTTTAAAGTTCTTTTTTTTTCTTCCTAGGTTAGAAGAAAATTCCCAAGGATCCCAATGAAAGTATTATGACCGTTAATTGGGTAGATTAACTGATAATAATAAATGTTAGAGAAGGTAGAGCTACCTAGTTTTCTTTATTCTTAATTTATGCAATAAAACTAGCATTTCTATAACATAAAACAATAAAAAGATGATTGTACATGAAATCGCAATTCTATTGTACACAATTTGTTATTCTTTTCAAATATACTACAAAATTATAATGTAAATTAATTTTTTTCTTCCATTCTTCCCACCCTAGAGATGGCTACCATTAGCCATATGTATGTATGTATGTATATATGTATATATGTATGTGTTTTATTTTATACATTTATTTGTCAGTTATTTCTCTGGATGCAGATAGTATCTTTCTTTATACATTTTTGTGGTTAATTTGGGTATTTATAGTGGACAAAATAACTTTTTTGCTCAAAGTAGTTTTTAAAACAATATTGCTGTTAATGTATATAATGTTCTCTTGGCTCTGCTCACTTCACTCTTTATTATTTTATTAAATCTTTCCATGTTCTTTTCTAAAATTATTGAGCTTATCATTTCTTATAGCACAGTAGTATTCCTTCACAATAATATACCATAACTCGTTCAGTCATTCCCAAATTGATGGATGTCCCTGAAATTTCCAGTTCTTTGCCTCCAGAAAGAGATTTGTTATAAATATTCTAGAACATATATATTCTTTTCCTTTTCCTTTAATCATCCTAAGAAATATATGAAATAATAGCATTGCTCAGTCAAAGGGTTTAGGTAGTTCACTAACTTTTTGGGCATAATTGCTCTACAAAATGATTAGATTATTTCACAATTCCACCAACAATGAATTAGCATCCCAATTTTTCCACATCCTCTCCAACATTATTCACTTTCCCCTTCTATTATTTAGCCAATCAGGTAGGTGAAAAGGAGCTACTTAGTTTTAATTTTCTTTGCTCTCTTTTCTAAAGAAAGTGACCTTGACACTAGACATGTTGGAACAAAAATGATTAAAAATGAATTGGTACTCAAGATAAGTAAGGAGATAGTAAGAAAACATTCAGATATCATTGATTAATTCAAGTTTTATGGCTCAAGATGAACTGTATCCTCAACTCTTTAAAGAACTGGCAAATGTCATTATTGAGTCAATGTCTGTGATACTTGAAAAATCATGGAAAATAGGAGGACATGATTTCTTTTCAAAAAGGGAAGAGAACAGAGTATTATAACTATAGGACAATGAGTGCACTGAATAATTCTAGAGTGGGGCAGGAAAAAATGTTCGCACATTTGTAGAAAGGAAAGAAATGATACAGAAAGTTAACTTGTCTTCCTTAACAGATGATGCTAGGCTATACATTTTTCTTTCATTTTTTAATAGGATTATTAAATTAGTCAAAAAAGGAAATATTGTAGATGTAGTTTATATAGACTTTTGCATAGGTTTTGATAAAGTATTTCATGTGCTCATTATAGAGAAGATTGAAATATATTAATTAAATCATAATGTAATCAGATGTCTTCATTATTTATTGGATGGCTGACCTTAAAGTTTAGTCACTGTGGTATGAAGTCTCTAGTGGAGTACCCCAGGAATCAGGCCTGTCACTATTTAACTTTTGTGCCTGTGCTACTTAACATTTTTATTAGTAATATCGATATCAAAGTTTTGGGTGATGAACCTTGGAAGGAGAGATATTTGAATGGATAGTAGAATCAAGATACAAAAGATTCAATAGGCTGAATCATTAGACAGAATATAATGCAATGAAACTCACAAGGTTTAAATGTAAAGTCTTGTACCTTAGCACCAAAAAATATTTAAGGTAGGGGAGGCTAGATAAATAATATTTATTCCTGAAGGAAAAAGTCTGGGAGTTTTAGTGGACTGCAAGATCATTATGAGTCATCAAGTTGATATGACAGTCAAAAAAGCTTGTATGCTTTTGGGACACATTAAGAGGGGCATAGCCTCCAGTAATGGGAAATCTCATTGTACTTTGCCCTTGTCAGACTTTATTAGGAGTATTACATTCATTTCTTGGCATGATGGTTTAAGAAAGACATTAATAAACTCCCTGTTTATATAGAAGTAAACCTGAAATCATGAAGGCCTTTGAATCCATCATATATGAAGTTCAGTCAAAGGAACTAAATAGGTTGGTTGAATGAATGGTGAAAAGAAAACTTGAGAATCAATTGGGAATTATCCTTGTCTTTAAGTATTTGAAGGAATTTCATGTCTAAGAGGTATTTGTTATGCTTAGCCTTAGGAGGCTTAAATAGTATCAATGAATGGAAGCTGCAAAGAGGCAATTCAGGGTTGATACTATTGGGAAAAATAAACAAAACAAAACTTTCTAATAATTTAAGCTGTTTAAAAGTGGAATTATTCCCCAATTGATAAACGGTAAAAGGATATGAACAGGCAGTTTTAAGATGAAGAAATTAAAGCTATCTATTGACATATGAAAAAAAAATGCTCTAAATCAGTATTGATTGGACAAATGCAAATTAAAACAACTTGGATGTACTAGATCACACCTATCAGATTGGCTAACATAACTAAACAAGAAAATGACAAATGTTGGAGAAGATGTGGGCAAATTGGAACGCTAACGCATTGTTAGTGGAATTGAGATCTGATCCAACCATTTTGGAAAGCAATTTGGCACTATGCCCAAAGGGCTATGAAACTGTGCATACCCTTTGATCCAGCAATACCACTGCTAGGCCTATATCCCAAAGAGATCATAAAAAAAGGAAGATGGCAGATTAAGAAGTAAGTTGCTCTTACCCTCCCTTATTAACCTCTGAAAGCCCAGAAAATATTGCCCCAGGAAAAACCCTCGAACAGCTGAACCAGAATAAAGATGGGGTGGAGCAGTGCAATAGCCCAGGTAGTTTCAGGGATTAACAGGAAAGGCCCCTTTTGCCCTGAGGGATGGGGAGCAGTACTAATGAGAGGCATCCCAGAAAGTTAGTGGAAAGCCCCATCTCAGCATACCAGCAGAAGATCCTGAAACCCAGGTGGTTAGGTAGGCAAACACCAACACCTGGATCCCTGAGTGCCTCAGTGAGGGCAGGGGAATGGTGGAAAGCAGCTCAGAAAACCACCAGGTGCCTCAGAATTTTACAGCAGTCTCCCAGTGCCTCAGCAAAACTCTGTGAAGCGTTCCAAGTGGCCCCAGGCACATAAACACCCTGCAACATCCATCTGAAAGGATCTAAAGAAAGCAAAAAGAAAGAGCAGGCAGCATCCAGGGGCCAGACTACCCAAGCCTACCCCTAGAGTTCCAGTGTTGCTTATTCCAGCCCAACACCAGGTAAGCTGCCTGAACCCTACAGCCTCCAACTGTCAACATTGGAGGCCCCAGGACACAAAGCCAGTACCACACCCTAGCCTCCCAACACAAGAAGCTTGGGTCAGTGCCCTCTGCTCCCTAGCAGGATAGCTCATTCTCTTTAAAGGCCAGGAAATAAGCAAGCACCATGAGCCAAAAGAAATGTACCATAGATTCATATTATGAGAACAGTGAAGATCAAGGTAGAAATTCTGAAGAGGACAGCATTGTCAACAACCCCATATCTGGAACCTCAAAAGGGAATATGAAGTGGTCTGAAGCCCAAAAAGCCTTCTTAGAAGAGCTCAAGAAATATTTTAAAAGTCAAATGAGAGAGGTAGAAGAAAAAATGAGAGGTATGCAAGAGAGAGTTAATAGCTTGGAAAAATAAGCAGAATCCACAAAAAGACAGAGTGAAACAAATTTCCATCCTAAGACAACCTGGATGGTTGATTGGAAAGGTCTATCATGCCAGGCTGGGAGAGGAGTGTGGTTTGGCATGGATGTGCAGGCAAGGCAGGCCCCAGTGAACCTGGAACAGGCCTCAGAGAAATGAATCACAGGCAACTATGGCAGTTTCCAGACTTCTCAAGCCAAGAATGCCAAAAACAACTTTGAAGGTCAGTAGGAAAAGTCTGTGTCTACTGTGTGTGAGAGAGAAGTGCAGTGGTCTCAGCTCCAGTTCCTGAGCATGGCCCCGGGGCAGCAGCTGCTTCCAGAGCTTCTGGTCCACAGACTATGGGGGAATTGAGTGGCTGATCAGAGGGGTATTGCAGGGATCTCTATGCTCATGCAGGATTCTCTTGCTTCACCTGTGTTTGGATCTGGGTCACAGTTTTGAGTGGTGGTCCTGGGGTGAGGAGGAGTGCTGGAGACATGGAGCTTGTAGTGGTGGTGGAGAGGAAATCCTCCTCACAGTTCCAAGACAGAAAAGAGTGCTTGTGGTCACTCATAGACCAGAGCACAGGCCAGGAAAGGAGTAAACACCTGGCCCTTGATCATAGCCCCTTGGAAGAATTGAAAATTTACAGGTCCCTAGAAGTATCTCTGAAAACAGCTGCACCAAACCCCTGAAGCTTGGGACAGTACATTCTCCACACTGGAAAAAATGCAATTGGCCAACTGGAAAAAAAAGTACACTGAAGAAAACAAATCCCTAAAAAATACAATCAGCCAAATGGGGAAGAAATAATTATAGAAGAATAATAGAAGAAAACAATTTGTTAAAAATTAGAATTGGGGAAATGGAAGTTAATGACTCTATGAGAGAGCAGGAATCAGTCAAACAGAAACAAAAGAATGAAAAAAAATAGATGAAAACATAAAATAACTCATTGGTAAAACAACTGACCTAGAGAATTGATCCAGGAGAGACAATTTAAAAATAATTGGTCTACTCGAAAATCATGATTAAAAAAAGAGCCTGGATAGTATCTTTCAGGAAATCATAAAGGAAAACTACCCTGAGATCCTAAAACCAGAGGGTAAAATAGCCATAGAAAGAATCCAGTGATCGCCTCCTGAAAGTGATCCCAAATTGAAAATGTCAAGGAATATAGTAACCAAATTCTAAAATTACCAGGTCAAAGAGAAAATACTGCAAGTGGCCAGAAGGAAATAATTTAAATATCATGGAACCACAGTCAGGATTACACAGAACCTTGCAGCTTCTACATTAAAAGACCATAGGAGGTGGAAAATAATATTCTGTAAGCAAAGGAGCTTGGATTACAACCAAGGATCAACTCCCCAGGGAAAATGAGCATGATCTTTCAGGGGAGGAGATGGATATTCAACAAAATAGGGGACTTCCAAATCTTCCTGACAAAAACACCAGAGCTCAACAGAAAATTTGATCTTCAAAAATAACACTCAAGAGAGACATAAAAAGGTAAACAGGACAGAAAGATACAATATGTTGTTAATAAGGGCAAATTGTTTACATCCCTATGAGGGAAGATGACATTGGTAACTCTTGAGAACTATATTGTTATTGCACCATGTTCAAGGGACATGCATAAAAGGGGTGGATATAAGATGACTTTGATGTAATGATAAAAAAAAATCTAATCAAGTGGATTAAATGGAGCCAAGTAAGTGGATTTGTCTGATCTAAGAAAATGTACTAAGAGAAAAGGAAAGGAGGAGGCAGAGAAGAGTAAATTACATTATAGGAAAAGGCACAAAAACCTATTAAAGCAGAGGGAAAGAAAGGAGGGAGATGAGCATTGTTTGAACCTTGCTCTCATCAGATTTAACTCAAGAAGGGAATAACATAATCAGTTAGTTTTAGAAATATAACTAGCCCTGTAGGCAATAGGAGGGAAAAAGGGAAGGAAAAGGGAAGGAGGATAGAAGGGAGGGAAGAAATAGTAAGAGTAAAGGGGAGGGGGCTAAGAGAAAGGAGGTGGGACTGATGGAGGCAGTGGTCAAAAGCAAAACACTAGTGAGGAGGGAAAAAGGAGAAAGGAGAAAAAAAGCATAAAGGAGGTGGGAGGATGTAGAGAAAGACAGAGATGGTAATCATAACTATGAATGTGAATGGGATGAACTCTCTCATAAAATGGAAGCAGATAGCAGAATGGATTAAAAATCATAATCCTACAATATGTTGTTTACAGGAAATACATTTGAAAAAGAGCAACACACAGGGTCAAGGTAAATGGCTGGAGCAGAATATATTATGCTTCAGCTGAAGTAAAAAAAGCAGGGGTAGCAATCCTGATCTCAGATAAAGTAAAAGCAAAAATAGATCTTATCAAAAGAGATAAGGAAGAAAACTCCATACTAACATTGATAGATTTAGCCCTTCTCAGCAATGCAAGGATCTAAGACATCTTCAAATGTCTCATTATGGAAAATGCCATCCACATGCAAAGAAAGAACTACAGAGTTTGAATGCAGATCAAAACATGTTATTTGTTATTTTTTTTCTTCTGTTGAGTTTTGTTTTCTCTTTCTGGTGTTCCTCCTATTGGTTCTAATTCTTCCTTACAACATCATTAATGTGAAAATATGTTTAATAGGAATGTATATGTATAGCCTACATTAGATTGTATGCCATCTTGGTGAGGGAGGTGGGGAAGGAGGGGGAGAAAAATTCAAACCTCAAAAGCCTGTGGAAGTGATTGTTGATAAATCAATATAATTTAATTTTAAAAAAGGAAAAAGACAGGTATGTACAAAAATATTCATAGCAGTTCTTTTTGTGGTGGCAAAGAATTATAAATTAGGCTGTACCTATCAATTGGGGGTGGTTGAACAAGTTGCAGTATATGAATGTAATGGAATACCACTTTTCCATAAGAAATGGTGAGCAGGCAGATTTCAGAAAAATGTGGAAAGACTTGCATGATCTGGTGCTTAGTGAAGTGAGCAGAACCAAGAGAACATTATATATAGTAACAATAACACTGTGCAATGACCAGGTTTGATGACATAACTCTTCTCAGCAGTACAATGATCTAAGACAATTCCAAAAGATTCATGATGGAAAATGCTGTCCGCAAGTGGAGAAAGAACTATGGAGCCTGAATGCAAATAGAAGCATACTATTTCTTCTTTTATGTTTTTTTTTTCTTTTTTTAATTTTTTTTGTTTGTTTTTTTCTTTCTCATGTTTTTTTCCTTTCATTCTGATTCCTTTTTCACAACATGACTAATGTGGAAGTATGTTTAACGTGATTGTATATGTATAGCCTAAATCTTAGGGAGGGGAGAGGGGAGGGGGAGGAAAATTTAGAATTCAAAAGCTTATAAAACTGAATGTTGAAAACTACAAATAAATTAATTATTTTAAAAAAGGATAATGAGATATTCCTAGATAGGTGATGAGTTCCCAAGTTTCCTCTCCTTAGTAGTCTTCAAGTAATGGCTGAATTCCTATTTGTGTGTATGGTAGAATGTGACTTCATTTGCATGTAGATAATGCTGAATGGCCATTGAGATACCTTGCAATTTTTAAATTCTGTAATGCTGTTAAATCACAGATGCTTCACATATTCACAAAATATCTCTATGCATTTTATTCAATGTTTAAATTGTTCTTTTTCTTTTGTTTTTCTTTTATTTGCCACTGAGGATTGCTTCACAAACATATTCCACCATTTCTTTGAATTATTCACATCCACATACTTAATTGCAGAACAATACTCCATTACATTCATGAGCCAAAAATTTGTTCACCTAGTCCTCTATCAGGTTATGGTAGTGACTGTAGTTTGTTTTGATGTTTTCTATTATAAATAGAGCTATTATTTCTAGGTGAGTGGTTAATTTTGTCCTTTTGAATAATCTTTTGGGGTTATAATCTAACAGCAAGACCACTGGTTCAAAGGTTATTCACATTCTTGTAACTCTTGAATAATAGTTGGCTCAAATCATAATTCTACTAAGAGTGCAATAGTGTGATTGGTTCTACAATAACCACTCCAGTATTGACTTTTGTAGTCTTTTAATGAGGGGATACTTGGATTCTCAAAGTTGTTTAAATTTATAGTTCTCTTTCTTAAAGATTTTGTACTTTTTCATGTGATTGTTGATTGTTTATATTTCTTCTGTTAAGAATTGTTTATTCATATATTTTATGAATTATAAGTTGGAGAATATTCCTTATTGCATTTCAGATGTCAAATTTTTATTATAAATGTTACATACCAAGACTTAAAAATTTGCTTATTTGGTATGCATTACTTTTTTGTTGTGCTAAATGTTTTTATTTTTATATGATCATATCGATGGATTTTTGTCTCCTATAATTTCCTCTAAGTCATAGCTTGCTGGGAATTTATCACCTCTTCATGGTTGTCAAATATATAGCAATCCCTTGTCCTCTAGTTTGAGTGAGGGAGGTTGAAAGGAGGGTGATTGTGAGCATGTAAGTGTATATGAGAGAGACAGACAGACAGACAGAAACACACAGAGAGACAGATTGAGAGAGTCAGGGAAGACACCAGAAATTATTTAAGGAAAAAAGGATCCTTCCACAACTCCTATTCCTGCACTATTAATGACTTGACTTTACTTAATTTCTTCAACCTAGAAAGTAAATTCTACCCTGGAATTCATACCTTAGAAATATCTTCTATCTTTGGGGTCCTTTTTTCTGACTGGATGGCTCCATCGAGATCCTTTATTTGAGGAAAGTATCCTGCCATCTGTCTATTTTTCAGTAGGATGCTCTCTTCCTGACTTCTCCATTATGTTCTCATACCAGTTGTTTTCTCCCCCAGTTCAGTTTTTCAACTTAATTTTGTGTCTTTTCTTTTCTAATGGCATGTAAGCTCCTCCTTGGGCTGGAACAGAGGATAGAACACTAGTTCTGCAGTCAGAAAGACCTGAGTTTAAATCTGGTCTCAGACACTTACTAGTTATGTGACTCTGTACAAGTCACTTAACTTCTGTTTGCATCAGTTTCGTCATCTCTAAAATTAGTTGGAGAAGGCAATGGCAAACCCCTCCAGTATCTGTTCCAAGAAACCCCCATGGAGCCATGTAGAGTCAGACACACCTGAAACAACTGAATAAAAACAAAACAAAAAACATCTTGAGATCAGGGATTATCTTTATGTTTTATTGTATATATTTACTTGATGTATGGCACATGATAAATAATAAATATTTGTTGACTTTTGATAAATTAAAAATTTATCGGTCATTTGGAATTTATAATGTTACATCATGTGACTATTGAACTGTCATAATTTTTCTCCTAAATTCTGTCCATTTTTCTCAATATTTTTTGTTGAATAATGAATACCTTTACCAGTATTTGTGATCCTAAATTTGTCAATACTAGAAGACTTTTTACATATGCTTCAAGCTTTTTATTGTCTAACATAGTATAGTGATACATTTTCTCATGTCTGTTATCCCCTCTACTTGGGCATGCTTCATGGCCTATCTAAATTCACAGTGCCTGCAAATAGCCTTCTCCAGTTGTGTTTAATCATAGTAGTACCTTTCTTCTGAGATTACCCCCAATTTTCCCTGTCTATGTCTTTATACATAGATATTTGCATGTTGTCTCTCCCATTATATTCTGAACTTGAGAGCAGAATCTGTTTTTGTTTTTTGTTTATTTGTTTTGTTTTGTTTTGTTTTTTCTTTCTTAGTAATCCAGGTGCTTAACATGGTGCCTGACACATAGTAAGTGCCTAATAAATAGCAGTTGCCCACTTGACTAATTGTAGATCTTCAATCAAGGTCTGTACAATCACTGTTTGGGTACATGGTAGAGCAGATCACTTTTCAGGCCTATGGCAGACTAGATGTTATCTGCTTTCCCATGCACCTCTGAATTCTGTAAAGATTATCCTGTATCTTAGGGGCAAGTAATGAAGATGGGATATTCAGACATAGAAGGATGTTGATTTGAGTCAGTGAAGGGAAAACCCTGATTCAATCAATAATCTTTTGAAAAGATTCAGTATTTCAATAAATACATAGAGAAGTGGGACAGCCTATGGAATCATATTAGGGAAAGAAGATTTCTTGTTGAGACTGCATGGGTACACTTCATGGAGGTACTTTTTGAATTGGGCCTTGAATGATTTAGTAGGATGCAAATGTAGTAATTCTGGGGAAATATTCTAAGGCAAGATCATTTTCACGGGCAAAAGAATTGAAAAGAGAGATGGGAGAGATAGTGGACAATGAACACTGAGAATCAAAAGGATTTGGAAGAGGAGATTGCTGGTAATAAATATCCTTGACAGCATAGTCAAGTGTAAGGTCCTTGGGTGCAAAGATTATTGCCTTTTTAGTCTTTGTAATCTCAGTACTTACTAATATACCTTGTACCTAGCATATATATGATATTATACTATTATGCTTTGCATACACATTTCATGGCCCTCTTAAAAGGTCTTTGTAGACAGGAACTAGCCATCAGATTTCTTGGTACTCTCTACAATACCTTGCTTTGGGTCTTCTACTTGGTAGATATGCAATGCATGTAAACCGCTGATTGTGTTAAGAAGTAAAGGAATCAGAATTCTTAGTTTGATCCAAATATGGACTACACTTTTCCTCAAATCTAGTTTGAATACAACCTTATTGACCTAAAATTAGATGACCTATAAATAAAGTTACTTTTCAGTATGTAATATATTATATGTAATATATATGTATATGTACACACACAAAAAGAGCCTTATCTTTTTCAAAGGGATCTCATTTAAAGGTTGGTAAATCATAAATATTTGTGGATGCCTTATACGCAATATAGAATAGTAGATTTTTTCAAGCTAAGTTAAGCCATGTATGTTTAATTTTCCCTTCAGTCTCAGAAATGTTCATTTAACCATTAGAATGAAGCTTTTAAAAGTCTTTTTCTTTCTATTACTGGGGAGGGGTTATCAATAACAACTGTTAAATTAGGCACTAATGAACATTTAAATGAAATAAATAATTTAAATTTTACTTGGTAGCAGAGTACTGGAAACAAAGTGAGTGCCTATACATATATACATCCATATGTGCGCACATACATATATATACATATATGTCTATGCATATGTATCTATATAGATTTGTGTAGATACATCTCTATCTCTGTATCCATTAGATTGTAAGCTCCTTGAGGGTAAGGACTGTCTTTTGGCTCTTTTTATATCCCAGTACTTAGCACAGTGCTTGGCACATAGTAGCGGCTTAAGAAATATTTATGTATTGACAACATATATCAGAATGTTACTTTGTTGGCATAGAAAGCTTCTGGTAAGGAACTTCCTCTTTGAATGCATATCAAAATATTGTCTTCAATTTATAGCCTTCAAGAGATGGCTAAGTTACTGAGAAGGTATGAGTTTTGTCCCAGGTCATATAATCAAGTACATGTAAATATCCATATGCCAGGTACTAAGATCATTTTCTTGTAAAATAACAAATAAATATGAATTTATTAAAATCAATTTTGCTCACTATGGGAACAAATCTGTATCTCTCCTCTCACATTACAAAAACCAAGAGAAGAAAAGGACATCTATGATACATATTTATGTCAAAAATAAGAAAAGAAAGATCTCAAAAATATATAAAAAGTAGAACCTCTAAACTGTTGCCCTTTGATGGCCCATTATGGTGATGTTTACAGGGCTTGTTGTGCTCGAAGAAAATGGTATGTTATAATGGAAAGGATGTTTAACTAAAAATAAAATATATAGATTTGAATCTAAGATCTGTCATTACCTGTGTGAATTTGAGGCAAGTCTTTTAATTTCTTTGAGCCTCAGTTTTCTCATCTATAAAATCAATACATCAGACCAGATAACTCAGTTCCAAAATTGCTCTAAATCCTATGATTATCTGCTTCTGTGAGAGAAGGAAAGATCTAGGTGTGACCTTTTTGTATTGCAAGGGTACTTCCCTAGGTGTTTATAATTCCTAGTCAGCTTTTAATAATGGCTCATATGTACAAAGTAAAACACTATACACACATATACACATACATATATATATGTATAGACATATAAGTTGTTTCATTTGACTCTCTCAATAAGCCTGTGAGTTACATGCTATTATTATCTAGCCCCATTTATACATTAGGAAACTGAATGAGAGGAAGATTAAGTAACTTGCCCAGGGTCACACAGCTACTAAGAGCCTGAATCAAGATTTTAACTTGTCACCCTGATTGTGCTTGTCCATTATCTCGCCTAGCTTCCTTCTCTAAATAACAGTAGCATAATACATATGCTGTCTTTTTAATATTCCCAACAACCCTAAGAGGTAGGTACTATTTTTAACTCCATTTTACAAATGAGAGAATCAAGTCTGAGAGAAGTTAAATGGTTTTTCAAGAGTCACAGAATAGAATGTGTCTGAGGCAGGATTTGAACAACTTGACTACAAGTTCAGGAAGAACTTTGCCATGTGCCTGGTTTTTGTTCTTTTGCATTGTATGTTTCCTAAGGCATGTGGGGAATCTTTTGTTCCAGAAGATGCTATAAATTACTTGAGGCCTCAAACACAGTGATTATGGAGAGCTAGATAGTAGTGTATCTCTCTCACAAGATCAGACATATCCCTACCAAAACTTTCTAGGTCATTATCTATCTTAGAATATGATTGTTACTATCAATGGTTTGGGACTCTGATCATGATTATTGCAAATGGTATAAGTTTTAAAATGGTGAAATGTAACAAATTATTCTCCCCACCTTAAAACTTAATTGAGCACTTTGAGGCAGATTACAAAAGACCAGCACATACCATTAAAGGAACATGCATATTTAAACCAGTAAAGGTCATTCTAATATAATTATATTTTCTCTTAAGACCTTTATCTCTTCAATGGGTAGTGTCTACTCTATTATAATTTATTTGAAAGCTAAAGCAACATGGTGTAATGGGAAGAGCATTGAACCTTGAGAAAGAAAATCCAAATTCAAGTCTTGGCAGATATACTCTTAGTGAAGTATATGACCTTGGGTGAGTCTTCAACACTGTGGGTATATTTCCTTATTTATAAAACAAAATTGATAGAATAAATGATTTTTCAGTTTCCTTTCAGCTCTAACATTCCATGCTTAATCCTCATATTTAAATATTTACTTCTCTTTACTAATTGCAGAATGGAGAAAATATTTGATCTTTCTAACCCTATTCTTTGAGTGTGAAAACATCTAAGTGATTACATCCAATCTTTGATTTAAATTATCATTGTGATATTATTGTCATTCAATAAGGCTAGAAAATAAGCAATTGACTAGGTAAAAGCATAGAAAATAATGATACTAAAACATCCTCAAGTCTCCAGGGACTAAGCCCAATGTCAATAATTGATAATAAAACATAACACAAATAGATGAGCAACAGTATGTTGTCAGTAACATTCAGTAGAAGAATACAGTGAAAAATACTTATGATTTTTATAATTTTGTTCATATCTGAGCTATAATATCTTCATAATTATCCTGATTTCAATTTTTTTCTTTTTTTTGGTGAGGCAATTGGGGTTACGTGACTTGCCCAGAGTCACACAGCTAGTAAGTGTTGTGTCTGAGGCAGGATTTGAACTCAAGTCCTCCTGACTCCAGTGTTGGTACTCTATCCACTGCACCACCTAGCTGCCCTAATTTCACTTTTTTTGAGTAGCACTGTTCTGTATATGGATGATTTTCTCTGTAAAATCTAAAACAGCACTGTATATATGTGCATTTATTATAAGTATAAATCACTTCACTCCTGTTTTATTGATTTAATTGAATTGAATTCAACTAAATTTGTGGTATATTTCAATTATACTAGACCAGGACAAAGAGAAATTAGTTTCCAAAGTCCTAGGAATATTAATAGTGAGTTATGTGACATTGAATGAGCTATATAATACCCCCCCACCCTCAGCCTTAATTTTCTTATCCATAAAATAAATACCTGACATACCTGACATACCTACCAACAACCCAGTGCTGTTGCAGTGGCAAATCTTCACATTCTATTCATATGCCAGCTATTTGAAATCATGAATTGCTTTGTTTCTATCTTTGAATCTTTAACAACTTGGGAATAACAGCCACTCAATAGATTCTTACCAAATTGAATTACATCAAGTAAAATGTATAAATAAATCTTTTTTACAATCAAAGTATGTGAAGAAAAATTATCATATGTAAACTTGTATAAGAGTTTTTCTGCCTCAGAATATAATTATTATAGGAAGTACAAACTTCCAAATTAATGACAGTAAAAACAGATAATTTCAGAGTCCTAAAACATCTCACAGACACACTTGGGAGAATAGAAGACTTATCAGTCATTGTCAAGGAGGGAGGCTATCATATACTTCATAAAAGACTTATCATTTATATAATTTTCAGTGTACTCTTTCCTCAAGATCTTGGGAAGCTCATAACACAGCCCAGTACAGCAGAGGGAAACACAGATGCACAGGAAATGCTAACCAAGAATAACAGAGCTCTGTGCCTCTACCCTGTCACATGGGTTACAATCTATCTTTCTTTTGAAAACATTTAGGCCCAAATGCTAAAAATAATAGCCCAGCTTATTGGTTTTCTTTTTTATTTCCTAATTTTATCTACTCTCTATAGCTTCAGAGGGAGGAGAAAGGACTGAGAGAGTGTTCAGGGCAATGAATGTTGTGCAGTTACTGCTTCTTGCTCCCACGGCTGAGATGTCCTGGATTCCTTCATGTTAACAAAATATGTGTACGCATAAAAATGCATATTTAATAATACATTCCTATTGATAACTTTGTGAGGTACATAGTTCAAATATAATTTATATAGCTCTCTTTTACATAGAGGGTAACTGAGACTGAAAAATTACACCATCAAACTCAGCTAGTGCATAGGGAAAGACCTAGACACAGATTTCTTGACCCCAAGTCTAATACCCTTGTCACTATGCTATACTATCTCAATCAATAAATGACAAAATATTTATTAAGCACCAACTTTGCTCCAAGCATTGTGCTAAGCATTATGGACCAAAAAGAAAGAAGCAAAAGAAAGCCACTGCCCTCAAGGAGCTTAAAATCTAATTGGGGAGACAACATACAAACTAATATATACAAAGTAAATTATATGTAGATTAAATAAATAATTAATAAAGTGAAGTCATTAAAATTAAGAAAGGTTAGAGAAGACGTATTATAGAAGGTGAGATATTAGTTGGGACTTAAAGGAAACTGGGGATGCCAGGAGGTAGAGTTGAAAAGAGAAAAACAAATACATTCCAGGTATGGGGAACAAGCAAGAGAAAATACTTTCAGTTAATAGATGGAATGTATTGTTCTGAGAACATCCAGGACAGCATCACCAGAGGGGGCTATAGGATTTTGTATTTGTTCCCAGAGGCAAAAAAGTTTATTGAATAGGGGAGTGTCATGATTAGACCTGCATTTTAGGAAAATCATTTTAGTGACTGAATGATAGATAGATTGGAATGGGGAGGGGCTTGAGGCAGGCAAACCCACCATTAAGCCACTGCAATAATCTAGAGTTGTGGTGATGAGGTCCTAAGCCAGAGTGGTAGCAGTATCAGAGGAGAGAAAGGGGCATATTTGAGAGATATTACAAAGGTGAAATTGATAGGCTTTGGCAACAGATTGAATATGGGGGAGTGGGTGGGTTGATGAATGGTAGTGAGGGATCTGAGATGACTACTAGGTTGTGAGCCTGAGTAAGTGGGAGAATACTGTTGCCCACTACAGTAATAGGGAAGGTTTCAGGGGAAGGTTTAGGGAAAAAAGATATTGAATTCTGTTTTATATAATGAGCTCAAGAAGTTTATTGGACATCTATTTTGAGATTTCTGAAATGAAGAAATGGAGATGGGAGATTGCAGGTCAGCAGAAAGATTGGGAAAGGTTAGGTAGATTTGTGAATCATTAGCATAGATACAGTCATTAAATCCATGGGAAATTATGAAATCACCAAGTATATAAGGCATCTGAGTAACCATTGTCCTTAGTGTAAAGAAACTTTTCCTTTCTTTAATTCTGAACAAAGGGCTCACTCCCCAAGAATATTCTTTTTATTTGAAAATTTTCAAGATTCATAATGTTTTAATAAAAATGGTTTGTACTTCAAGAAAATATGATTTATTGCCATAAGAGAGTTTATTGATGCCCCAAGTAAAAATCAAAAGGAAGGGAAACTGGGCAAAAAGAGAAAAGGCTATTACGTATCAATTCAAAAGAAGATGGTGTTGATGAGAAAGAGAGATACACAGAGGCTATTCCAGATGGCAGTGACTCCAGAAGGCTGTCACACCAGCAGTGAAAAGATTTTATTTTTTTCCTAAAGGGACATATAAGAGACAAGTGCCAAATAAGCAGAGGGAACAGGAAGAAAATTCAGGGAGACCAAATTTCCAGTTTGACTGAACAGATGGATGGGTTCAAATTTTGCCCTTGATTATGAATCTAACTTTTTTTTGGTAGAGATTTATGAATTCTGAGCATATCCTTCACTGGGGCAAATACATCTCAGACTGCCTAGGAAAAGAAGTGAGTAACCTCCATTGTACCTTCCAACTTCAGAATTCTCTGATTCATTTGTTCTTCACTTCTACCAATAGTGGATTCTTGACCTTTTTCCTCCCACTACTCTAAGAAGGGCATATAGTGATCCCAAGCTAGAGAACAATGAGTTCTTAGATGATTTAAGAAGACCTAAAGATTTTTGGTAAATGAAACATATATTCTGGTTCCTTTATTTATCTTCCATTATGTGATAAAGGTTCTTTCTGTTATTGCTATATGAAACCAATAAATCAATAATTCATAGAATCCTAAACTGTTAGAACTAAAAAGACCTTAGCACCTAGAATGGTAGAATGCTCTACATAAAAGCTTAAGTTTCCAGGCCTAGCCTATCATTTTAAAAGAAGGCAAAAATAAGACCAAAAGAGTAACTGTGATTTATCTTTGATTGTATACACTTCTGGATTAGGCCTCTGAAGCCAGTCCCTTATTTGTTTCAGTTTGATACTGGAATGAAAGAAGACCAGAAGTACATCATTCAACAGTTAGTTGAAAGACATTTACTTAGCCATAGAAAAGGAAAAATATTTCACATGAAAATGTATCCAAGTTAGCGTAAGTTGATTTATCTGAATCGGTTACCTACCTCTTGAGTTTCCTTTTGTGGTCTCCCAACCAAACCTTTGAACCAGAGTAAAACCTTCCCATGTTTGTGGTAGTAGTAGTTGTTGTTGGCAACTCTGACAACCTCCTAGAGATGCCAACAAACTGAACCCTTAGCTTTCTTTAATCAATCTTAGTGCCAGTTCTATGTATGGTCTCAAAACCAATTATGGGAAAATTAGCTCAATTTTTATTTTTTAATTTTGGTGATTTAAATTAAACTGGGGTGATCAGTGGATTCTTTCAGTGTCTATTTTGCCTTCTGATTCCAGGATATTAGGGCAATCTTCTTTGATAATTTCTTGTAAGATGCCATCAAGGTCCTCCTTTTGATTATGGCTTTCAGGTTCTAACATTGTCTAACATTGTCTCTCCTGGATTGATTTTCCAGGTCAGTTGTTTTTCTAATGAAGTGTTCTACATTTTCTTTTATTTTTTTATTTTTTTTTTGCATTTGTTTGATTGATTCTTGATGTCTCATATACTCATTAGCTTCTACTTGCCCAATTCTAATGTTGAAGTAGTTGTTTTCCTCAGTTAGCTTTTGTACTTCCTTTTCCATTTGGGCAATTGCACTTTTTAAGAAGTTGTTTTCTTCAGAGGATTTTTGTATCTACTATTTCATTTGGCTAATTCTATTTTAAGAAGTTTTATTCCCTCCCCCAAGCTGTTGACTCTTCTTCTCATAATTCTCTTCTATGACTCTAATTTATTTTTCCAATTTTTCTTCCACCTCTTTTATATGATTTTAAGCTCCTTTTTGAGCTATTCCATGAGTTCTTTCTGGGCTTGAGATCACTTCCCATTTTTGTTTGGAGTTTTGCCCATAGGTGTTTTGACATTGTTGTTCCCTTCTCAGTTAGTTTCTTGATCTTCCCTGTCACCATAATAACTTTCTACGGTCAGATTCTATTTTTTTTGGCTCACCTTTTTTTCGGCCTTTTTTCCTTTATTTTCGTTCTGAGCTCTCCTACCAGAATGCAAGAGACACTGTCTCAGGCTTCTTGTGCCAAGGGACGCATGCCCTGGCTGTTTATTTGGTGCTGCACTGATATTATGCTTAGGCTCATGGGGACCCTCATGCCTGATGCTGCACTGAGGAGGTGAGATAGTGGGTAGCTGGTGGTGCTGGAGGCTTTAGGGATCTAGAAGCTTACATGGTGCTGAGCTGGAGCCCTAGTGATGGTGTTTGGGTATTACTGCATTTTCCTGGGCCTACATTGAAGCATCTGGAGGTCTGACTGTTAGAAGCTTCTTATTTGCCTGGGGCTGTGCTGAAGCACATGAGGGTTCTCAGAGCTGGAGTACACCCATTCCGCACGCTATGCGGAGGCAAAGGAGGGTGCCTGGTGTTGGTGTTTGCCTGCTACACTGAACTGGGGTTCAGGATCTCCCTCTAGTTTGCTGAGGTGAGTCTTACTTTTTCCTGGACTGCACTCCCCTTTTTACCCAAGTGAGAGAGACCTTGAAGATCTTCCAAGTTTCTTGAGCTAAAAGATTGTTTTACCCCATCTTTTTGCTGGTTCTGCTATTCCAGGATTTGTTTTGGGATTGTATTTTATGGTTCTTTGGAGTAAATATGGGAGAGTTATGACAATTTACTGCTTACTCTGTCTTCTTGGCTCCCAGAAGTCAAAAGTGACAGTAAAATTGTTTTCAGAATGACTTTGAGAGAATAAGCTATTTTTGCTATTATAAATACTCAAATTAACTGTACAAAACATTTAAGATGGTATTTGCATCCAGAGAAAGATGTGACAAATAGAAGTATGAGTAGAATAATTTTACATATATACATACATGTGTGTGCATATATATGTGTGTGTGTGTGTGTGTGTGTGTACATATGTATGTGTATACACATACACATCTATTTGTGTCTAATGGTAGCCATCTTTAAGATGGAAGGAAGGGAAGAAAAAAACAAATTTACATGATAATTTTGTTGTATATTTGAAAAGAATAGCAAATTACACATAGTAGATTTGCAGTTTCACGTGCAATCATTTTTTCTATTGTACTATATTATGGAAGTGCTTTTTTATTTCATAAATGAAAAATAAAAGAAAAGAAGAAAAAAATAATGGCTGCAATATACATTCTGAGTCCATCAGTTCACTGTCTGGTTGACAGCATTTTTCACCAGCAATCTTTTGGAACTCTGGTGGATAATTGTGTTGATCAAAGTTACTAAGTCTTTCACAATTTTTTATCTTTACAATATTACTGTTACTGTGTACATTGTTTTCTTGTTTCTGCTCACTTCAGTCTTCATAAGTTCACAAAAGTCTTCCTTGATTTTTCTGAATCTATCCCTTTCATAATGTCCTCCTGTCACATTCATATGCAATAACTGATTTAGCCATTGAACAACTGATGAGCATCACCTCAGTTTCCAATTCTTTGCTACTACATAAAGAGATGATATAAATATTTTTGTATATGTGATTCATTTTCCTTTTTCTTTTATCTATTTTTTTTAATCTTAGACCTTTTTATACTCTCATAATTATTGAGGACCTCCCCCAAAGAACTTTTGTTTATGGTTTTTACATCAATCAATATTTATTATATTAGGAATTAAAACATCATGGTTTTATTACAAAACTAGTTTTGATGTTGTGATCTCTTGAAAGGCCCATTGGGCCACTTGAACCACACTTTGACCACCTCTGCCTTAAGTTGTCCCTTTATGACAAATAATTAACAATTTAATTCAATTCAACTAATATTTATAAATTACCTATATTGATATGGGAGATACAAAGAGAAAAATCCATGCTTCCAAGGATCTTATAATCTAATAGAAGGAATACGACAGATGCACAAATATATATGATATCAAGCACAGTATGGCAGGAACAAAGGAGAGATTCAGGCAAACCATATTAGGATGCTTTAAAGAAAGTGATTACTTTAGCTTGCTGGGGGGTGGCGAAGAGGTGACATTTGATCTGAGTCATGAAGAAAGGAATCTTACCAAGTAGGAATAAAGAGAAAAAGGCATGTAAAGCATCATATTGGAGAGAGTTTATGAAGACTACCAGAGGCAGAGAAGGACAGCAAGGGATGGGAGATCAGTTAGTAGCATGTGAGTAGAACAGAGTTAGTGGGGATATGGTGGGGGTGAGAAGTAGTATTCAATAACTCTGAAAAACAATCTGAAATGGATCATAGATGATCTGAAATAACTAAGTAAGAACTTTGTGTTTTATCCCAATGGGGCCCACTATAAAATTTCCAGAAAAAAAAAAAGGTGATCTTGTCTAACATAAACATTGTAATGGTTATTTTGGTAACTTTGTGAAGTAAATTAAGAATTAATAATGTTCTTTGTCAGATAAGACCATGAACATAACTATTCAAACGTTCTTCATGTCCACATATTGAGATATAAAAAAGATATATTCTTGCCCTTTATCCACAGGATGATGGAGGACATTTTGCACAGAGTACATATAGGAGAGAGATTTCTTATTGATGGAGAGTTTCTCCAGATATTCCCATTTTTTTGGATGTCATCATCCTGATTGTACAGAGACCTGGAGAACTGTTAAGTTTCCTCAAGTTGACCTATAATCATTTGGAAGAGTGCAGCTTAAAAAAATTACACAGGAAAATAAAAGTAGATTAAACTCTCATTTCTGAATCAGTACATTCAGGTTGATGTATTTCTTATTGACAATTGAGTTAGCCAAACATCTGCCTCTGTTTGAGTCTATCTCTGTTTTTGTATCTTTGTGCTTACACATACATACAAACACACATACACAAACACATGCATGCACACACAAGAGAGATAGACAAGATCTATCTAATAAATATCTTTGCTAAAATCTTTTCTAGAAGATCTTGATCTACTGCTTTCAACTAAAGTCCATTGTTTTAACTCCAATAAATTCAAGGTAAAGTTAAATAATTGAGAATCATGGAATACCATGTTTTCAAAGGAATAAAAATTGCTGTTGGCATAAAGGGTAATGGAAAATTGTTGCCACCTATGCTTAATAATGACTTGTTCACAAAATAAGTGTTCTGAGATATCATTAAGTCCATATGAGGTTTTTGATCTTGTAGCTAGAGTAAGAAATAATAGAAAGACAATCTTAGTGCTGTTATATTATCTATAAAATACTAAAATAATTAAACTTTAGCATGTTGGTTAACAACTTGTAGGGAAAATATAAGGAAATAATTCAAGAATTTCACCAGATGAAAGGGTATGAGTTGGTTGTGTTCTACACTGGGGAAGAAAATAGTTTAGGCTGATGAATTCAGAGCTCCATTCAAGTATTTTTTTGTGGGGGCTAGGTAATGGGGTTAAGTGACTTTCCTAGGGTCACACAGCTAATAAGTATTATGTGTCTGAGGCCGAATTTGAACTCAGGTCCTCCTGAATCCAGGGCCAGTGCTCTATCCACCGTGCCACCTAGCTGCCCCTCCATTCAAGTTTTGAAGTAAAAGAAAAAGCAAAGGGTGAAAGAATGGAGACAAGTAGAATCATTAAGAAGGTATTAAAATAGTCTAGGCGAGAGATGATAAAAGCAAAGTTTAGTTGGTAGCAATGTGACTGGAGATTAAAAAAAAAAAGACAGATACAAGGAGTGTTTGTGGAGAAAAGTGATAAGACTTGGAAATTTACTGGAAGTGAGTGATCCTCACAGTCATCCTGTAAGATAGTTTATTTTATTATCACTATTTTATCGAAAAGTTTACTGAGGCTGAGATTGGTTAAGTGACTTAATCAGGATTATGCAGACAGTAAATGTCTGAGGAAGGATTCAGACTCAGATTTTCCTAACTCCAAGTCCATTGCTTCAGCTGGTATGTTTCCATTTAGTACCTCTATCTTAAAAAAAAAAGATAGTTCTAATTGTTATCAAGTCTTCTTTCATCCTGAACCTAAATTTGTTTCTTAGCAAGTTTCCCATAGTGTTGTTACTTGTGCCTTCTGGGACCAGCTAAAATAGTTCTGTTCCATAATGTGTCCACGATAACTAGATGAGCAATCATGGGCAAGTCATTAACCTCTGTCTGCTACTGTCTTTTGTAAAATAAGGATAATAACAGCATCTACTTCTTAGTGTTTTTTTGTTAATATATATAGCAGCACTCTTTGTAATGGCAAAGAACTGGAAATGGCAGGGATGTCCATCAATTGGGGAATGACTGAACAAATTGTGGTATATGATTGTGATGAAATACTACTGTGCTATAAGAAATGATGAGCTGAATAATCTTAGAAAAACATGGAAAATTTGCATGAAATAATAAAGAGTGAAAAGAGCAGAACCAAGAGAACGTTGTATGTAGTAACAGCAATATTGTTTTTAAAATAACTTTGAGTGAATAAGTTATTTGACTATTATAAATACCCCAATTAGCTATAACAGACATAGGAAGAAAGATGCTATCTGCATCCAAAGGGGGGAAAAACTGTTAAATAGAAGTATACATGGAGTATACACACACACACACACTCACACACATATACGTATATACCTATTTGTATCTAATGGTAGCCATCTCTAGCACAGCATGGGGGGAATAGAAAAAAAAGAAGAAAACATTTACATGACAATTTGTTGGATATTTTAAAGGAATAGCAAGTTATGCTTAGTATATGTACAGTTTTATGTACAATCATCTTTTTAATTATACTATGTTATGAAAATGCTTCTTTTATTTAAAAAAATATGTTCTATTGTAAAAAAAAGTAAAAATGAAACAAAGATATTTGGAAAGTGGTGTGCAAATCTTAGAGTACTATGGAAGTGCTAATTACTTTCTTCATTTAAAATTATTTATTTTTACATTCATTTAAAAAACTGAGTTCCAAATTCTCTTCCTTTCTCTAGTCCTTCCCTTATTCTTTGAGAAGGCAAGCTATATAGTATAAATGACACATTTGAACTTATGGAAAACATATTTCCATATAAGCAATGTTGCAGAAAAAGCAAGAAAAATAAGCTAAGTGAAAAAAATATGCTTCAGTCTCTATTCAGAGTTCATCAACTTTCTCTGAAGGAGCAGGGATTTTTCATTATTTTTTTCATTCATTTCTTGGGTCATTGTATTGACAAAAGTAAGTAAGTTTTTCACAGTTGATCACTGTTAAATACTGTCACTATTTAATATGACGTTCTCCTGGTTCTGCTCTTTTCACTTGGCATCAGTTCATACAAATCTCAGATTTTTCTGAAGCCATTATCCCTCATTATTTCTTGTTGAACAAAAATATTTCATCACAATTATATACCACAATGATATGCAACTTGTTCAGCCACCCCTCAAATGATGGACATCCCCTCAATTTCCAATTTTTTGTTGAAACAAAAATAGCTGCTATAAACATTTTTGCACATGTAGCTCTTTTTGTCTTTTCTTTGATCTTTTTGGGATGCAGACCTAGTAATGGTTTTGTTGGGTCAAAGGGTATGCACAATTTTATAGTTCTTTGGGAATATTTCTAAATTGCTTTCTAGAATAATTAGAACAATTTACAACTCCACTAAAGCGCATTAATGTGAGTGTTTTTATACATCCTCTCCAGCATTTGTCATTTTCCATTTCTGTCAAGTTAGTCAATTTGATTGGTGGGAGGTGGTACCTCAGAGTTGTTTTAATTTGCATTTTTCTACCTTTTAATGATTTAGAGATTTTTAAGTGCCTATTGATAGCTTTGATTTTTTTCTGAGAACTGTTTGTTTCTACCCTTTGACCACTTACCAAATGGAAATTACTCTTAAATTTATAAATTTATCTCAATTCCCTTTTTTGGGAAATGAGACTTTTATCAAAGAAGCTTACTATAATATTCTCCTCATTTCCTGCTTTCATTATAATTTGGGGTTCATTTTTTAATCTTTTTAATATCATGTAATCAAATGTATTCATTTTATTTCCCATGATCCTCTATATCTGTTATTTGGTCATTAACTCTTAGATCTTACAGGTAAAATTTTCTATTCTCGCCTAATTTGCTTTTGATATCATCCTATATGTCTAAATCATTTATTCATTTTGACCTTAATTTTATATATGGTGTGAGATACTGGTTTATGCCTAGTTTCTGCTGAAATGATTTCTGGTTTTCCCAGCTATTTTGTCAAATAATAAGTTCTTGCTCCCAAACCTTGGATGTTTGGATTTATCAAATGTTGGATTATTGTGGTCTTTTGATGCTGTATATTGTATAGCTAACCTATTCCACTGATCTACAACTCTATTTCTTAACCAGTACTAGATTGTTTTGATGATTATCACTTTGTAGTGTACTTTGAGATCTTATAATGCCATTTCACATTTTTCCATTGATACCCTTGATATTCTTGCCCTTTCGTACAAGTAAAACTAATGTAGTCAAGATTAGAAGAAAAGCAGAAAAATGGGTAAAAAAAATTGAACAGATAAAGGTCTCAGATAAAGGTTTCAGATGTCAAATATGTGGAGAACTATGTCAAATTTATAACAACATGTCATTCTCCAGTTGATAAATGATCATAGGATATGAACAGACTTTTTTTTGGATAAAGGAATCAAAGCTATATACAGTCATATGAAAAAATGCTCTAAACCATTATTGATTAGAGAAATGCAAAATAAGAGAACTTTGAGATATCTCACACCTATCAGATTGGCTAAAATGATGGTAGAAGAAAATTACAAATGTTGGAGGGAATGTAGAAAAATTGAGACACTAATACACTGTTGGTGGAACCATGAACTGATTCCACCATTTTGGAGAACAATCTGGAATTATGCCCAAAAAGTTATAAAACTATGTATATCCTTTACCCAGCAATACTACTATTAGATTTGTTTCCCAAGGTGATCGAGGGAAAAAAAAGGGAAAAGAACCTATGCTCTAAATATTTCTAGCACCTCTCTTTATGGTGGCAAAGAACTGGAAATTGGAAGGATGTCCATCAATTGAGGAATGGCTTAATAAGTTGTGGTGTATCATAGTGATAATATACTGCTGTGTGAGCAGAACCAGGAGAACGTTGTACACAGTAACAGTCACATTGAGTGATGACTAACTTTGATAGACTTAGCCCTTCTCAGCAATGCAAGGATCTAAGACATCTACAAAAGTCTCATGTTGAAAAATGCTATCCACATCCAAAGAAATAACTATGGAGTTTGAAAGCAGATTGAAACATACTATTTGCTATTTTTTTCCTTCTGTTTTGTTTCCTCTTTCTTGTGGTTCCTCTTATTGTTTCTAATTCTTCCTTACGACATGACTAATGTGAAAATATGTTTAATAGGAATGTATATGTAAAGCCTATATAAGATTGCACACCATCTTGGAGAAGGAGGAAGGGAGGGAGAGGGAAAAAATTTAAACTCAAAACTTCTGGAAGTGATTGTTGATAAATCAAAATAAGTTAATAAAAAATTAAAAAGAAAAGAAATAATGCTGTGCAATAGCAAATGATAGACAGGTTGATTTTAGAAAAACATGAAAAAACTTGCATGAAATAATGAAGAGTGAAATGAGTAGAACCAAGAGAATGTTGCATACAGTATCAGCAATATTGTTTGAAAATTATCTATGAAGAACCAAGTTATTCTGAGTATTATAAATATTCAAATCAACAAGGGATCTATGAAAAGAGATGCTATCCACCTGTAAAGAAAGAACTGATAAATATAAGTATGCATAGAATGGATTTAAATACACACATATATAGGTATGTATATGCATATATATATACATCCATACACACATGCATGTGTGTATGTATATGAAATGGGGCCTTCTCTAGTGCAGGGTAAGGAGGAAGGGATGTAGATAGTTTGGAACATAAAATGAAATAAAAATAAGTAAAATTAAATTTTAAAAAAATATGCTTTCTTGTCTCTCTCTCTCTTAACTTTCAAGGAGTCCAATAATCCTTAAATTATCTCTCCTTCTATCTTTTAGGCCAGTTTTTTTTTAATTAGATATTTAAAAAATAAAAATAATAAAATAAATAAAATAAATATATTTTACATTTTCTTCTATTTTTCATTCTTTTAACTTGTTTTAATTGTTTCTTGATATCTTATGAAGTCGCTAGCTTCCACTCACCCAATTTCAATTTTTAAGCAATTATTGTCTTCAGTAAGCTTTTATATCACTTTTTCCTTCGACCGAATCTGTTTTTACGGAGTAATTTTCATCAGCGGTTTTGTGCCTCATTTACTATTTGACCAATTTTGCTTTTAATGGGTTCTTTCATTCGGTGAGGTTTTGTTCGTATTTTATGATTTGGCCAATTCTGTTTTTAAGGTATGGTTTTCTTCACTATTTTATGCTTTTTTTTAAACCAACCTCTTAATTCTCTTTCACAATTTCCTTGCATTGCACTCACTTCTTTCCCCAATTTTCCCTCTACCCATCTTTTTCTGATTTTTAAAATCGTTTTTTCTTTTACTTTAACTCTTTCCAGAATTCTTCTTGGGCTTGTGTCCAATCTGGATTTTTCTTTTGAGGCTTTGCTTGTAGCTGTTTTCACATCATTGTCTTCTTCTGAGTTGATGTGTTGATCTTCCCTGTTATCATAGTAGCTTTTTATGACCAGGTTATTTTGTTGTTGTTGTTTGTTCATTTTCCTAACCTATTTCTTTGAACTTTATGGATTTATCAAATGTAGGATTATTGTGGTCATTTGATGCTGTATATTCTGTACATAATCTATTCCACTGATCCACCACTCTACTTCTTAACCAGTACTAGATTGTTTTGATGATTATCACTTTGTAGTGTACTTTGAGATCTTATAATGCCATTTCACATTTTTCCATTGATACCCTTGATATTCTTGCCCTTTTGTACAAGTAAAACTAATGTAGCCAAGATTAGAAGGAAAGCAGAAAAATGGGTAAAAAAAATTGAACAGTTTCTCAGATAAAGGTCTCAGATGTCAAATATGTGGAGAACTTTGTCAAATTTATAACAACATGTTAGGTTAAACTTTATGTTAACTTTATGTTAAAGTTAGGATCTGCTCACACTGGGGAAGGGAGAGGTGTGCCAAGCTTCAGACTTTTTTGCACTACTATTATGACAGTTTTTTTTAAGTTTTCATTGCTTCTAAGGTGTTATGATCTGTGGAAATGAGTAGTCACTGCTTTCCTGGTCTATGCTTTGGTCCTTGCCCAAGAAAACTACATTCTGTCTTTTTTTCAGTATACTATGATGCTTCATGAGATCTAGCCTAGCCTTTCTCTTGTTCATTTTGAATTTTGTGTCCTGTAATATAGCAAGTATGCTTTTATCTTGTATACTTTCTCTCATATGCTCTTAAATGAATAAGTCACTTGCCCACATCCCTACTGTCACCATTTTTTTTCTTATTCCAGCAAGGAATTCTTCCTTATTAGTGAGAAAAAATTTCCTTTTATTTATTCCAGTAGAGTTTGAAAGATAAAATTATCACTAAGGGCAATTAAGAAATTATTAGCTGTCTGCTTTTGGCAGAGAGAAAACTCCGGCATATATCCAGAGTGTTGAAGTCCTCCATCACTATTCTATCTTGCCTCTATGCCAAGCTTGTGATCTGTTTCCCAAATTCCTCATCTGTTTCCTTGATTTTTGTCCAGGTGGTGTATAGAATGCTCTAATGACAATCACTTCTTTTTGCCTACATTAGTCTTTACCTAAATGTTCTCTATCATGCTTTCCCTTTCTGTTTACTGAATTTCTTCACATGTAAATATCTTTTTGAAAGCCAGCATAGAATAATAGATAGAGAGAAGGTCTTGGAGTGAGGAAGATTTAGGTTCAAATCCTGCCTGTTGTATACATTGTGTCCCAAAAGTCTCAGCACTGCCGGCATACTGGTTGTTTGACTCTGGGCACATAACTGAATGTATCAAGTTAATGTATCAGTAACTCTTTAAGACTATAACTTGAAGAGATTTTGCTAACTAGAATTGGTCAAATAAATTTTCTGCACCTGGAAGTTCTTTATATCAATGACATTATAGTTTCAGTCTATTCAGTCCCTAGGTCTAATACTTCTTCTTAATATGAAATGCTACCCTTCTCCAAGAACCCCACCCATTTTAACAATCATATTTCTTTTTTTGAGTCATGAATCTCTTCTCACAAGTCTCAGTGATGACTGGGAAGTCAAATTTGTATCCTTGAGTTAGGAACTCTGCTGTACCTTGCTTGTTATCCACATTTTGTGCAGTTGTTCATAGACATCAGAAACAATGGGTTGGCAGCTCTAGTTGGCACAGTGCATAGAACACTGGTCTTTAAGTCAGGAAGTCTGAGCTTCAAATTTGGTCTCATATACTGAGTCACTTGACCTCTGTCTTCCTCAATTTCCTTAAATGTTAAGTGGAAATCATAATAACACTTACTTCTCAGTGTTGTTGTGAGGATCAAATGGAATATTGTAAAGCACTTTTTACAGTATCAGAAACATAATATATCCTTAAAATACCCTTGTTCCCTTCTCTCCTCCCCAGTAACTGCTAAATTTCTTGGATCTTTTTTATCCTCTGAAATTTTGGATATTTTAGTGTTATTCCTTTTCCTATTGTGTAACATTCTCTATAGTATCCAATTTGATGAGTTTCTATAGGTGGTTTTCTCCCTTCCCCTTCCTCTTTAGTTTAAATCTCTTTTGGTCATATATAACACATTCTAATATATTGCATAGGATCACAAATTCTTTAAGCGTATATATATATATATATATATATATATATATATATATTCTCAGCAACTTAATTGGTAAGTTACAGATTTAATGTTTCTCTATGCTTGTACTTATGATAAAACTTAAAAACCAAGAAGATTTTTAATAAAGCTGAGCCTATCATAATATTCATTCACCTTGGAGTAGTATAGGAAATGTAGGTACTGAATCACTATCATGGGGTCATAACTCTGGAGGTAGAAGAGATCATCAAATCCATTTAATCTTACCTCTTCAATTTATACATGAGAAAACTGGGGCCCAGAAAGGTTAAGTGACTTTTCCAAAGTCACACAGGTAGAAAATGTCAGAACTACAAATCATGTTTAGAGCTTCTGACTTCACATTCAATGTTCTTCCCACTACACCATGGATCTAATGTCATACTATCACATGGAATCTAAGGAAAGAACAGCACTTTGTGTATCTTAGTTGAAATGAATCAAAAGGCGGCAGAAACAGCTGCCTGAGGTCATCTGGTCCAAATTTTATCTCAGTACAAATTTTCAGCCCTGAAAAGTTGTCATCAAAGTCCTATTTGAAAACTTTCAGACATCTAGGACACATGTATATTTAAGGTAACCTGTTTTACTTTTGAAGTTCTCTAATTGCTAGAGCTTGTTTTACATGGAACCTAAATGTGGGTCTCAATAATATCTTCTTGTTGATTCTCTAGAGCAAAGCAGAATAAGTCTAGTCCCACTTTCTACACATCCCTATTTCCTTTGAGTGATAGCATCATCTTGTACCATGTCAATTTCCTGATTTGGGTTCCTTTAAATATGGATTTATTATATGTTTTTTTTTTAATTGTGGTAACCAAAACTGAATATATTTCTCCAGAGATGATCTGACCCAAAGGAAAGAATAATCTTGTCAATTATATTTCTCTCTCTCTCTCTGTAAGAGAATCTGATAATTTATTTATTTATTTATTTTTAGTTTTCAATACTCATTTCAACATTCATTTCAATATCCACTTCCACAAGATTTTGATTTCCAAATTTTCTCTCCATCTCTCCCCTCCCCCCCTACACAAGAAGGCATGGATTCTGAATACCCTTTCCCCCAATATGCCCTCTCTTATATCACACCCCTTCTCTTATCTTCTTCCCCTTTTATTTTCCTGTAGGTCAGGATAGATTTCTATACCCCATGGCCTGAATATCTTATTTCCCAGTTCATTTGAAAACAATGTATAACATTCATTTTTTTTAAATTTTGAGTTCCAAATTCTCTCCCATCCTCCCTCCCCACCCACCATCATTGAGAAGACAAGCAATTCTATATAGGTTATACATGTGTAGTCATGCAAAACACTTCCATAATAGTTATGGTGTGAAATACTAACTATAATTACCTCCATCTTATCCCGCTCTCCCATTTATTCTTTTCTGTCTTTTGACCCTGTCCTGCCTCAAAAGTATTCAGTTCTGATTACTCCCTCCCCAAATCTGCCCTCCTTTCTATTATCCCCCCTTATCTCCTTTCCCCCTATTTTCCCATAGAGTAAGATAGATTTCCATACCCAATTGAGTGTGTATGTTATTCCCTTCCCTCCTTAAACCAACTCCAATGAGAGTAAGATCCATTCATTCTCTCTCACCTCCCCCCTTTTCTCCTCCACTGAAAAAACTTTTTCTTCCTTCTTTATGTGAGATAATTTAACCCCTTCTATCTCTTCCTGTCTCCTCCCAGTACAATTCTCTTTCACCCTTTAATTTAATTTTTTTTTTATATATCATCCCTTCACATTCATATATCGTGAGTCCTGAGACCAATTCATATTTTTCTTGGAGGCTTCGGATATAGGAATTTTGACTTTGTTATCTTCTTCTGGTTATATGTTTTGATCTTCTTTGTCACTAAAGTAAGATTCTATAGTTTGAGGTTTTGTAACACTGTTTACTCATGTTCCCAGCCAATTAATTGACTTTTAAACTCTTTGTTAAGGTAGGGCTCTGTTTCCAATGTGGAGGGTGTATGGTCCCAAGCTTTGGGGGATTTGCATAGCTCTTCTCAGAGGTACTTCCAGGGATTTGTAAATTTTCAGTTCTTCCTACATGGTATGATCAAAGGTAAGGTGTTTACTCCTTTCCTGGCCTGTATTCTGGTTGATGAGTGATCACAAGCACTCTTTTCTGCCTTGGAGCTGTGAGGAGGATTCCCCTTCCACTGCTGACACAAGCTCCAGCCCTCCAGCCCTCCTCTTTGTTCTAAAACCACCACCTAGGACTGTGATCCAGATCCAAGCACAGCAAAGCAAGAGAATCCTGCCTCTCAATGACAGTAAAGGGATCCCTACAATCCCCCCACCCTGATCAACTGCTTGATACCCCCACCATCTGTGGGCTGAGAGCTCTGAAAACAGTTGCTGCAGCTGTGGCTGCCACCCAGGGCTGTGCTAGGGCCCGGGCTGGACCTCACTCCTCTCCCAGGCCTGACAGACTTTTTCCACTTACCTTCTAAGTTTTCTTCGGCATTTGTGGGTTGAAAAGTCTGGAAACCACCAGAGCTCCCCTTGATTCAGTCCCCTGAGGCTTACTCCAGGTTTGTTGGGCCCCGTTTTTGTCTGCACAGCCCACACTGAACGGTGCTCCTCTCCCAGCTTGGTGCAACAGACCTTTCCTGTTGACCTTCCAGGTTATCTTGGGCTGGAAATTTGTTTCACTCTGTCTTTTTAGGGGTTCTGTGGCTCTAGAATTTGTTTAGAGTAATTTTTATAGATATTTGTAGGGGTGTGGAGGAGATTTCAAGCAAGTCTCTACTTTTGCTCCACCATCTTGGCTCTGCCCCTCCAATTATACTTCTCTTAATAAAGTAAGTTTAAATTAGTTTTCTTGGTGCTATGCCATGCAGTTGATTCACTGATCTTGTGGCACATTAAAATCTTCAGAACTTTTCCACATAGATTGTTGTTCATATGGTCATCTGCACTTAGACAATTGACTTTTTTTTTAGTTCAAGTGTATAACTTGACATTTATCCCTACTAAGTTCATATAAAAATTGAGGCCATTTATCCTTTTGGATCCTGTTATCTAATGTGTAATAGAAGCAACACAGTATAAAAGAAAGCATGCTGGGATTTCTGCCATAGAAAACCTAGGTTCAAATCCCATCCCTGTCCCTGATAGACTGGATGACTATGAAAATCATTATTTAAACCCTCAGTTCATCTATTAAATATGGGTAATAATACCTGTACTATATTCTAAATAGGGTTGTACTTGAAATGAAATAATGTAACTAATATCATTGAATCAGTCAACAGTCTTTATTAAATATGCATCATAAACCAAGGGCAGTGCTGAGTCCTAGAGATATAAATATAAAAGTGAAACACTTTCAGTACTCAAGAAGATCATATTCTTATGTGGGAAACAATATGTATATATGTTTGGGTGTATAAGAAACATATACATATGAAATACATGATAACCTTGGAGGAGGAGAAACTGGCATGTACACATAACAAGAATAGGTTTCATGCAGAAGATGGTGCTTGAGCTGAGCTTTGAAGGATAACAAGAGACCCAGGAAGCAAAGGTACAGTTGGAGAGCAATGTAGGCTTGGGGACCACTCAAACAAAGGCAAAGATGAGAGATGGATCTCCTTGTGTGGAGAGCAGCAAATAGACCAATATGCCTGGATTATCAAGAATGTAGAAGGGAATGATATGTAATATAATGGGAAAGATAGTATGAGGCTAGTTTGCAAGAAGCTTGAAGAGCCCCAAAGAGCTTATATTTAATCCTGTAGGTCATAAGAAATGATTGGAGTTTTTTGAAAGGAAGTTTGTGTGTTTGTATGTGTGTGTGTGTTCACATGTGTATGTGTGTGAAATAGACCTACTATAGGAAAAACTATAGGGAAAAAAAAACTTTGTCTACTGAGCAGAGAATGGATTGGAGTGAGAAATGATTTAATACAAGGAATTCAGTTACAAGGCAACCTGAATGAAGTGATGGTTATATGAATAGAAAGAATGGGGCATATGGAAGATATATTTTGAAGGTAGAAGTAATAAACTTTAGCAACTCTTTGGATTCGTGGTATCAATAAGAGTAAAAAGATAAGGATGCCACTTAGTTTGCAAACTTGGGTAATATCCTTAAAAATCCAGGAAAGTTTGGAAAAGGGGGGTGGGGCATGTGAGAATGTTAATGGGTACTTTTTTTTGACATATTGTCACCAAGATAACCACAGGACAAAAAGTTCAAAATATCCAGTAGATAATTGATTATGTTGGACTGGAGTTAGGGGAGAGGCTGAGGCTGGCTATATGGTTTTGGGAATCATGTCCAAAGAACAGATAACTGAAATCATGGTAGCTAATTAGATTGTCAAAGACAGACTATATTAAGAAAGGCACTTAAAACAATGGCTTGGGTTGCATACATGATTAGGAGGTATGATTATAGATAATAATCCAACAAAAGGGACTGAAAAGGAATAATCAGATAGAAAGAGAAAAAAAGAAAAAAAAGAGTTTTACAAAAACCCAGACAGGGGAGAGTATCTGCTCAACAATTTATTTTTTTTAAATTTTTAAATTTTATTATTTTTTCCTTTTTTTAATGGTAATTTTTCTTTATTTTTTTGTTTTCAACATTAACTTCCACAAGATTTTGAGTTCCAAATTTTCACCCCATCTCGCCCCTCCCCCACCCCAAGATGGCATGCATTCTAAATACCCCTTCCCCTAGTCTGCCTTCCCTTCTATCTTTCCCCCCTTCTCTTATCCCCTTCCCCTTCAATTTTCCTGTAAGGCATGATGGATTTCTGTACCCCATTTCCTTTCTTATTTCCTAGTTGCATGTGAAAACATTTTTTTAAACATGTGTATTTAAAACTTTGGCTTCCAAATTTTCTCCCTTCCTCCCTCCCCACCCACCCTCATTGATAAGGCAAGCAACTAAATATAGGTTATATATGTGCAGTTATGCAAAACACTTTTATAGTAGACATGCTGTGAAAAACTAACTCTATTTCCCTTAATCCTATCCTGCCCACCCATTTATTCTATTCTTTCTTTTGACCCTGTCCCTCCTCAGAAGTATTTGCTTGTGATTACTCCCTTTCCAAATCTGCCCTCCTCTCCATCATCCCCCTACTTTCTTCTCCCCTCCCCCCCATTTTCCTGTAGGGTAAGACAGATTTCCACATCCAATTGAGTGTATATGTTATTCCCTTCTCAAGTCAAATCCTATGAGAATAAGATTTACTCATTCCCTCTCACCTTCCCCCATTTCCCCTACACTGTAAGAGCCTTTCCTATTCTGTTTTTTTTTGTGGGATAATTTACTTGTTCTACCTTTCCCTTTCTGCTTCGCCTAGTATATTCCTCTCTCACCCCTTAATTTTATTCTCCAGATATGACCCCTTCATTTTCAACTCACCCTGTGCCCTCTATCTACCTATCTATCTATATCTGTATATACATACATATAATTTTTTCCTCTCCAACTACCCTAATATTGACAAAGCTCTCATGAGTTACAAATATCATCTTTCCATGCAGGAATGTAAACAGTTCAACCTTAATAAGTCTCTTATGATTTTCTCTTTCCTGTTTACCTCTTTCCTGTTTACCTCGAGTCTTTTATTTGAAACTCACATTTTCTATTCAACTCTGGTCTTTTCATCAAGAATGCTTGAAAGTCCTCTATTTCACTAAATGACCATTTTTCCCCTGAAGGATTATACTCAGTTTTGCTGGGTAGGTGATTCTTGGTTGTAATCCTATCTCCTTTGCCTTCTGGAATATTATATTCCATGCCCTGTGGTCCCTTAATGTAGAAGCTGCTAAATCTTATGTTATCCTGATTGTGTTTCCACAGTACTTGAATTGTTTCTTTCTGGCTGCTTGTAATATTTTCTCCTTGACCTGGGAACTCTGGAATTTGGCTACAATATTCCTAGGGGTTTTCCTTTGGGTATCTCTTTCAGGAGGAGATCGGTGGATTCTTTCCATTTCTATTTTGCCCTCTGGTTCTAAAATATCAGGACAGTTTTCCTTGATAATTTCTTGAAAGATGATGTGTAGGCTCTTTTTTTGAACATGGCTTTCAGATAGTTCAATAATTTTTAAATTCTCTCTCCTGAATCTATTTTCCGGGTCAGTTGTTTTTCCAATGAGATATTTCACATTGTTTTCTAATTTTTCATTCTTTTGGATTTGTTTTACAGTGTCTTGATTTCTCATAAAGTCACTAACTTCCAATTGCTCTATTCTAATTTTGAAGGAAGTATTTTTTTTCAGTAATCTTTTGGACTTCCTTTTCCATTTGGCCCATTTTTCTTTTTTAGGGCATTCTTCTCCTCATTGGCTTTTTGGACCTCTTTTGCCATTTGGGTTAGGCTATTTTTTAAGGTGTTATTTTCTTCAGTATTTTTTGGGGCCTCCTTTAGCAAGCTGTTGACTTGTTTTTCATGATTTTCTTGCATCACTTTCAGTTTTTCCTCTACTTCTCTTACTTGCTTCTCAAAATCCCTTTTGAGCTCTTCCAAGGCCTGGGACTGATTAATATTCCTCTTGGAGGCTTTGGATGTAGGAGCTTTGACTTTGTTGTCTTCTCCTTATGTTTTGATCTTCTTTGTCACCAAAGTAAGATAATAAAATCTGACTCTTTTTGCACTGCTTACTCATGATCCCGGTCAATTACTTGAGTTTTAAACTCTTTGTTAAGGTAAAAGTCTGCTTCCAATGTGAAGAGTGTACTGTCCCAAGCTTCAGGGGTTTGTACAGCTGTTTTCAGAGGTACTTCTAGGGACCTGTAAATTTTCAGTTCTTCCAAAGTGATATGATAAGGGGCGCTCCACCAGACCAGCGTTCCTCCTAGTCCCAGGACTGCTCCTCAGAACTGTGACCCAGATCCAAGCACCGGTAAAGCAAGAGATTCCTGCCTCATCACTGGCAAAGAGAACCCTGCAATCCCCCTCCGATCAGTCACTCGATTCCCCCTCAGTCTGTGGGCCAAAAGCTCAAGAAAAAGCCATGGCCCCGGGCTTCACTTGTGACTTGCAGCTGAGACCTAGCTCCTCTCTCACCGCAGTCACAGACTTTTCCCACTAACCTTCTAAGTTGTCTTTGGAGTTCAGGGGTTGAGAAGTTTGGAAACTGCCACAGCTGCCCATGATTCGCTCCTCTGAGGCCTGCTCCAGGGTCACTGCAGCCTGCGTGCCCACACTGAACTGTGCTTCTCTCCCCACCCGGCACGATATACCTTTCCAATCAACCATCAAGGCTGTCTTTGGCTGGAAATTTGTTTCACTCTGTCTTTTTGTGGGTTCTGTTGCTTTAGAATTTGTTTGGAGCCATTTTTTTTTTTAGGTATTTGGAGGGCTTTGGGAGAGAGCTCAAGACAGTCACTGCTTTCCCTCTGCCATCTTGGCTCCGCCACCCCTCTGCTCAACAATTTAAAATTCTACAAAGAGGACTAAAGGGAAAATGACATTAAATATGAAAATGACTGTAGTTACTGGAGGTACTAGTTTCCATTGTGTGATGAGGTTTGAAACCAGATTGTAGAGGTTTAGGAAATAGTTAAAAGTCAAAGAAGATGGAGTACATAGAACTTTCCCAGTTAATTTGGCTAAGAAAAGGAGAGGGCATGGAAGATGATAGTTAAAGGGGACAGTAGGATCTAGTGAAGTTTTATAGAGGATGGGCACAACTTAAATATTGTTTATTTGTAGGCATTCTGGATGGCATCAATAGATAGAATGAAGTTGCAAGGGCTAGTGATGGGGAGGAAACTAGTAGTCATAATCTGCCAGAGAACATGCGAGAAGATAGGATCAAAGCTACATACAGAAAGGTCCACATTGAGGAGAAATATCACATCTTCATCAATAACTAGAGCAAAGAAGATTGTAAATGGGTGGATTGTAAGGTGAGGAATCTGAGAGAAGAGAGAGTTCTCAGTGTAAAACTCAGATTTGGGAGACAAAGAATATTATGACTCCCTCTCTAGGGCCAATGAGTCAGGAGGTATAAAAGAAGGTCCAAATAAAACTAGAAGTAATGGATAGTGATACATTGTCATTGGTAGAGGCCATATTTTGATAAATATAAGACTATAGAAGGAGAAGCAAAGAAATAGGCCTTCAAATGATAAGGAATTTGTTAATTTGGAACATAAAATCCTGAGAATATGGTGAAACGAGTGGACATAATTGCTGTTGGACATTTGGAGGGTTATGGTTGATGTTTTTGAGGAAGAGAAAGTAGTCAAAAGAATTTAAAGAAATGGTGTGCTCTTGGGTAATTAATGATTCAATGCCAAGAGAATGAGAAACTTAGAGGATACTGGAGGAAGCTAATCTTTGGGGAATTAGTCCAGGCAGAGCATAAGTGAAGGGAAAAATTCTGCTAAAGAAGGCAGGTGAAAAAAATGTTCAAGGTGTTTTGTCTGGTCTCACAGTCTTCTGTACTCATAACAGCCTGATGTTTTAGTTCCAGAGGAGCTAAAATGCCCTATCTTTGAAGCAAGAGTCATCCACCCTTTCAGTTCCCAAGGAAAATTAATATTAAAATTTTACCATAGAGAGCAATATATATCAATTATTAATCTTATCATCATTCTTTGTAAATTTAATAATCATATAATCTTTGCTTTCAAACACATCAATGGTGAAAAACAAACAAAAAAAAACCAAAACTGCAATAGCACAGGAAAGAGTCAAACCATTTGAATTCATATTAACTATTCAATCAGTTATGAATTCACCTAAACATCCTGCTTATATAGCCCACATCTGTTAATTGTCTTTATAAAGCTGGAATGAGCAATTTTGTTATATGTTTTCTTAAAATCCATATTTACTATATCTAATGGAGGACCAAACATGTTATTCCCTTTCTTATTAAACTTCTGTGGCTCCCTATTCCCTCTGTGACAATATATAAACCCCTCTTTTTGGCATTTGAAATTTTGTACAAGCTAGCCCCAACCTACCTTACTGAAATATTATTATTCTGCTTCACATTTCCTCTAGTCCAGTCAAACTAGCCTTCTTGCTGTTCCTCACACATGATTCAGTTTTTTATCTCTGTATTTCTTCAGACTCCCCCCACACACACTTGGAATGAACTCCTCCTCTCTTCTACCTCTTAGAATCTGTAATCTTTAACTCTCAGATCAAGGACTGCCAAAAACATTATTTTTTCTGATTCCCCCAGATGTTGGTGCCTCCTCCTCTCAAAATTACCTTTAATAAACTTTGAATATATCTACATGTGTAAACTCTGTTAGAACCTAAGTACCTTGACAGTAGGAGATATTTTACTTCTGACTTGTACTCCTCTTGCTTAGCACATTGCTTGGCATATTCTAGGTAATTAATAGATGCTTATTCATTTCCTGAATATTACTCTCCCTTTGTTTTCAGGTGTGGTAGCTCTGTCTCAAAAGGAAATGTTTATTCTACCATGAAACCATCTTTGTTCTTAGTGATTGTGTCTTCTGTTTCTAAATGCTCATAATCTATTTTGTCAATAATATGTTCTAAAATTCTATTAATTTTGAACATATTTGCTCTTGGGGGCTGAATTAACAGAGGTCAGTTTTTCTTTTTTTTCATCTTCATATCCCTGAATATTCTTCTGAGGAAACCTAAATAAAGTTAGAATATGACTTGTTTTGATGTTTCCCTAAAAATGAGCAATGAGATTCCCAACTAAGGTGTAAGATGATTTTTTAATATGTAAATCTGACCTCTCCTTCCATTGCTCCCTATTTCCTCCCAGATAAAAAAAAATAAACTCCACTGTTTGACAGGCCAAGTTCTCTATGTTGAATCATGTTGTGAGCATGAATTTGAACTCTTCCTAATTTTCCGTACTTCTTACACTTAGTTCCTCTCCATTACTTCTGTGATCCAGCTGCACTAACCCTACTTGCTGATCCTTGAAGATAAGTCCATTGCCCATTGTTGTGCCTTTGTATTTACTGTGTCCCATGCCTATAATAATCTGCCTCTTAACTTTTTATATATTTAGTGCATGATATTTTGAACTGTATGGTTGAGTTTGCTTTTATGTCTCTTAATTTTTTTGTTATCATTGCTTTTTGCTGGGACTTTTTCATGTAACTGGTGGTATTTATAGGAGGCAACTGAGCTTCTCTGTGACTTTTTCCATCTCCATCTCCATTGGCATTCATCTTGGAGGCAGCCTCAGTCACTAAGAACCAATCAGAAGTCCTGTGTCCTCTCATAAATAAATTAGCACGTTTCTACCTCCAAAATAGATGCCCTTTAGACCAAGATCCATGATTAATAATCCCATTGAGTTGATTGGATGACTCATCACATTTATTAAAGGTCTTTCCTAGTATTTCCTTTGCAAATCACTTTAAGTTAAAAAAAATGCCTCTCATGTGACTGAGTTTATTGACTACATTTTATTTTTTTAATATTTTATTTTTATTTTTCCCCAGTTACATGTAAAAACAATTTTTAACATTTGTATTTAAAATTTTGAGTTCCAAATTATCTCACGTCCTCCATCCCCAACCCCCCACCCCATTGAGAAGACAAGTAGTTTGATATAGGTTATACATGTGTAGTGATGCAAAACATATCCATAATAGTCATGTTGTGAAAGAAAACACAGATTAAAAAAAAAAACTCAAGAAAGTTAAAAAAAAGAAGTTTCACTTTATATTCAGATGCCATCAGATGGATAGCATTTTTCATCATAAGTCCTTCAGAGTTGTCTTGGATCATTATACTGCTGAGAATAGCCAAGTCATTCAAAACTGATTATCTTACAATATTGCTGTTACTTTGTCACAGTACATTTCACTTTGCCTCAGCCCATGCAAATCTGTCCAGGTTTTTCTGAGAGCATCCTGCTCATCATTTCTTATTTCACAACAGTATTCCATCATAATCACATACCACAACTTGTTCAGCCATTCCCCAATTAATGAGTATCCCCTTAATTTCTAATTCTTTGCCCCCAGAGATGAGCTGCTATAAATATTTTTGTACATATAAGTCCTTTTTCCATTTTTTAAAATCTCTTTTGGAACACAGACCTAGTAGTGATATTGCTAGGTCAAAACTTATTCATGCTTTTATAGCCCATTGAACATAGTTCCAAATTGCTCTACAGAATGTTTGAATCAGTTCACAACTCCACCAACAGTGCACTAGTGTCTCATTTTTCCCATATCTCCTCCAACATTTGTCATTTACCTTTTCTGTCCTATTAGCCAATCTCTTGGGTATGAAGTAGTCCCTCAGAATTGTTTTGACTTGTGTACCTCTAATCAATACTGAGTTAGATTATTTTTATATGGCTATAGATAGCTTTGATTACTTCATCTGAAAATTGATCATATCTTTTGATCACTTATCAATTGGGCTATAGCTCTTACTTTTATAAATTTACCTCAGTTCTCTATATGTTTGAGAAATGGGGCCTTTATCAGACAAATTTACTTTAATTTTTTTTCACAGTTATTACTGCTAACTACATATCTCTCCATTCTATTACTCTACCTCATTTATTTTCTTCTCTTTCCTTTCACACTGTCCCTATTCAAAAGTGTTTTGTTTCTGACTACCACCTTCCCCAATCTGCCCTCCCTTCTCTTATCCTCTTCCCCTCCTACTTTCCTGTAGCATAAGATATGTTTCTATACCCAATTGTGTATGTATATTATTTCCACTTTGAGCCAATTCTAATGAGAATAAGGTTTATTCATTCCATCTTCAGCTCCCCCTCTTTCCCTTCACTGTAAAAAGCTTTTTTTACATCTTTTAAGTGAAATAATTTTCCCAATTCTACCTCTCCCTTTCTCTTTCTCCCAGTACATTCTTCTTTCATCCCTTACTTTTAATTTTTAGATATCATGTCTTCATATTCAGCTCACACCTGTGCCCTCTGTCTGTATGTACTCTTTCTAACTATGCTAATAATAAGAAAGGTCTTATGAGTTACAAATATCATCTTCCCATGTAGGCATGTGAACTGTTTAAACTTATTAAGTCCCTTATGATTTCCTTTTCCTGTTTGCCTTTTTATGCTTCTCTTGAGTCCTGCATTTAAGTCAAATTTTCTAATCAGCTCTGGTCTTTTCATCAAGAATGCTTGAAAGTCCTCTATCTCATTGAATAACCATTTTCTCTCCTGAAGGATTATATTCAGTTTTGCTGGGTAGGTGACTCTTGGTTTTAATCTTAGCTCTTTTGACTTCCAGAATATCATATTCTAAGCCCTCTGATCTCTTAATGTAGAAGCTGTTAAAACTTGTGTTATCCTGATTGTGACTGCACAATACTAGAATTGTTTCTTTCTGGCTTTTTGCAATATTTTCTCCTTGACCTGGGAACTCTGGAAATTTACTATAATATTCCTGGCAGTTTTCCTTTGGGGATCTCTTTTAGGAGGTGACCTGTGGATTCTTTTAATTTCTATTTTACTCTCTGGCTTTAGAATATCAGGGCAATTTTCCTCGATAATTTCTTCACAAATGATGTCTGGGCTCTTTTTTGATCATTGCTTCCCTGCAATGCAATAATTTTTAAATTATCTCTCCTATATCTATTTTCCAGATCAATTGTTTTTCCGATGAAATATTTCACATTGTCTTCTGTTTTTTCATTCTCTTGGATTTCTTTTATTGTTTAGAATCATTACTTCATTACAGTTATTAGCTTCTATTTCTTCCATTCTAATTTTTAAGGAATTATTTTCTTCAGTGATCTTTTGGATATCCTTTTCCATTTGGCCCATTCTGCTTTTTAAGTCATTCTCCTCCTCATTGGCTTTTTGGACCTCTTTCACCATTTGACCTGGTCTGTTTTTTAAGGTGCTATTTTCTTCAGTGTGTGTGTGTGCCCTTTACCTTTATTTTTGATGATTTTCTTGCATCACTCCCATTTCTCTTCTGAATTTTTCCTCTACATCCCTTACTTGATTTTAAAAATCTTTTTTTCCAGCTCTTTCATAGCCTGAGGTCAATTGATATTTTTCTTGGAGGCATTAAATGTAGGAGGCTTGACTTTGTTGTCCTCTTTTGAGTGTGTGTTTTGATCTTCCTTGTCATCATAGAAACTTTCAGTTGTCAGAGTTTTTTTTTTTGTTTTTTTTCTGTTGTTTGTTCCTTTTCCCAGGCTGTTAATTGACTTTGAACTTTTTTTAAAGTAGGGCTATGCTTCCAGGGTGAAAGGGTACACTGTCCCAAGCTTTGTGGCTTTTATGCAGCTGTTTTCAGAGATACTTCTAGGGACCTGTAAGTTTTCAGGTCTTCCAAGGTGATATGATCTAAGGAGAGCTTTTCACTACCCTCCTGGCCTGTGCTCTGGTCTATGAGTGACTACAAACACTCTTTTCTGCCCTGGAACTATGAGGAGGGTGCCCCCTCCACTGTAGCCGCAAGCCCTATTATGCTAGAGCTCTTTCTTACCCTAGGACTGCCATCCAGGACTGCAACCTGTATCTGAGTCCTACCTCAATGCTAGCAAAAAGACCTCTGTAATCTCCTTCTAACCAATTGTTCAACACCCTTACCATTTGTGTAGTGAGACATCCAAAAGTATTTCCTGCCACTGCTGCTGCTGACTCCATCACTCCTAAGACTTTCTCCTGATTTGCTGTGGCTGGAGCTGTGATGGCACTTCCTGCACTGGACTGTGCTCCTCTCTCACTCAAGTGCAACACACTTTTCCTGCTGACCTTCTAAGTTGCCTTTGGAGTCTGTAGGCTGAGATGTCTGGAAACCACCACTACTACTAGTGAATCAGTCACCCAGAAGCTTGCTCCCAGTTTGCTGGTACCCAGCCTGTGTTAGCACAGCCTGTGCTGGTGTTCTCCTCTTTCACCCTGCTGCAACAGAACTTTCCTGCTGACCTACCAAGTTGTATTGGGCTTGAAATTTGTTTCACTCCATCTTTTGTGGGTTCTACTGCCCTAAAATTTCTTAAGAATCATTTTAAATGGTATTTGGGAGAGTCCCTACCTTTGCTCTGTGATCTTGGCTCTGCCTCTATTGCCTCCATTTTAAAGATGAGAAAAATATGGCTCAGAAAGTTCTAGTGACTTGCACATCAGGAATAAAATCCATTCTATTTTGCCTATTATGACAAGACATAAGAGAGAAATCAGGTTATCTCTAGCTATATTTCTTCTAGAGAGTCCCATTATCCTTGTAGCCAAACTCCTTTTCCCCCACAAGACTTTGTTTGTACTTGTTGTAGAGTTATACTCTTCCTCTTCATTTGCTGCTTTTCACTCTTAACCTATAGTATCCCTTTCACGTGGCATTTTTTTTTCAGTATTCTCATATTTTCACTCTCATTTCTTAGACTAGACGTTGTGCTCAGACCAGTCACCACTCTCTGATGTATTGGGTAGGCTTTCTATGCCTCAAACTCAGGTTTTATCCCCTTCACCTTCCCTTCACCACTGTCCTGAAGGCCCCAAATCTACCCAGACTCCATTCAACAGACCATGTGAAAAGAAGTGTCAGTGGGGTACCCCTCCATCTTGCCTTCCCTTCAGTCCTTCCCTGGATTGGGCCCACCTCCCAAGACTCCTTGATTTGTTTTAGCAGAAATAATGACAGGGATATTCAAACAAAAAAGGATTAAATTTTACTAATCAAGTATAAGCTTCCCAGTGAGATTGAGGGACACATGAATTTCCAATCTGTCCTGACACTGTATTTTAAAATGCTCTGAGCCTTATCATAACCTAGCCTATCATAACCTATACCCTCCAGAAACCTAGAAACACTGATATGACCTTCTAGTGAAACTTACTGACCTCTGCAATTTGCCAACTACCCTGTAAGCTGAACTTCTTTTTATATATGTTTTGTTTCCTGCATTAGAGTGCAAGCATATGAGTCAGGAAAGCTTTGTTTGTTTTGTTTTGTTTATTTTCCTGTTTGTATCCCTGTTTGGTAGAGTTGAGGTGTCAAATTCAAATAGAAAGAGGGGTCATTAATCTGTACACAGTGATCTTTGTAGGCTACATATTGACTTAGTTTTAAAATAAATTTTTGGTTGTTGTCTAATCACATCCAATACTTTTGACCCCATTTGAGGTTTTCTTGGCAAGGATATTGGATTACTTTCCCATTTCCTTTTCAAGATCATTTTACTGATGAGGAAACTGAGGCCTGCAAGGTTAAGTGACTAGTGCAGGATCGCACAGTTAGTAAGTGTTTGAGGCTGGATTTGAACTCAGGTCTTTCTGACTCCAGGCCCAGTGTCCCATCCACAATGCCTCTTAACTGCCCCTAAAAAGTAACAAAATGTTTCATTGAATCTTCCTCTATTTTGTTCAATATTCCCCAATTAAATTTTAATTTGATTCCAACCAGACACATGAGTGTTGTGGGCTGCATGCTGCCCACAGACCACATGCTTGATGTCTCTGTTATAGAGGACTTGACATAGTAAGAACTTAATAAATGTTCTTTCATTCATTTACCCATTCTATCTCAGTCACCTGGTGGTCCACTAGTCTTCTGTCCTTGACCTTTTCAGTCCCCTTTTCTCTTCATTCTCTCCAATCTTAATTTGGCCTTAGGCCTTTTCAAGTGTTCACCTTCCTTTGACATTGAAGTGCTCAGTTGGTCCTGTTTCCTATCTCCTATGGTTGCTAGTGCTCTGAAGGTTGCATTGCTGGGCACTGTCTTCCTACTTTGTGACCTACAGAGGATCGTTCTGTCTCCTGATTCTACTCTGGAAATTCAGAACAGGAAGCTAATTTTAAATGTTCAACAGCTGGAGCATATTTTGTCCTGTATTTCACTGTTCAGAGTGTTGATATCTTCGGGTCTACTTACGGGACCAAACCATGCCTTCCCTAGGATGACTCTTCTACTCATTTCCCTCAGTCTTTGGACCATAGCCTCTAATTTGTGCTGATGTGACACCTCATCATTTCTCATATCCCTCTTCTCGTTCTGACTTCCTTGATGATGTTATGACTACCAGCTCCTGAGCTTTGAAGTGTGTATGTGTGTGTGTGTGTGTGTGTGTGTGTGTGTGTGTTATTCTGGACTATACAGAGCAGACTACTTTTGTATCCTCCAGGTTTTTATTATTGATACTCTTTGGTATAGGGCATTTTTCACACATCTGTTGGGACTTATGTAGTACAGCTGAGCTTTTCTATGACTTTACCCATCTTCATCTTAACTGAAAGTCCATATTTCTATAAATATAGATGAGCTAGCTACTCTTACCTTTCAAAGGAAATGTAAATATGTTTCACTGGATGGTAATAGGCTTGTCTTATTAGAATTATGATATGATAAAAAAGTTGAATCAAATATTCAATAGAAGAATTTATTCTTGGATATCTGAATCCCAAATAGCAGCTTCCATTAAAAGTGGTTCAGCTGATAAGTGAAATTCACCTTGACTGTCAAGACTGGTCCTGAGACCATATGTTATTACACACAAGGCAGTTGCATCAAGGCTGCTATTTTAATTGGAGGTCAAACACAAAGTACCTTCTACTTCAGCTCAACAAATGGAACATATGCTTGCACAAACTTTACTGATTTTCTAGATTGCTGAGGAAAGATGAGTTAGAAGGTGTTAAACTGCCTCCTTGGCACACACACACACTGTCTCTGGGTTAAATTTAAATAGTAGTGTACAAACACAGACATGATCAGGAAATTTGTCACTATTTTTGAGTACACAACAAAGTGTCAAAGATAGTCTAAAAGCTATGAGTAAAAATATAAATCTAATCAGAGAAGAATTATTAACAGCATATAGGTACTTTTAATACTCTGAATCATTGGTGATAAAATTATTTTTTAATCTCTTGAGACTCAAATGGAACTTCATTCTTAAATGTTGTTAAGTATATCCTCTTATTCTCTTAAAAGCAACTCATCATTTTGCCAATTTGAACAGCTGGAATGTTGTAGTAGATAGATCCTTGCACTTTGAGCAAGAGAACTAGAGTTGCTATAGTAAGTCTGTCTCTTAATTAATATTTAACAGTGTAGAATTCACTTCAGCACTGTGGGCCTTAATTACTCATTTTGGAAAATGAGATCAATAGTAATTATATCACTTATTTCACATGGCTTTTGTAATAAAAGCACTCTACACATGATAAAATTACAGAAATATGAGTTATTATGATTCAGTTCTAAAAGAAATTATTTCATTTTAGATTTTAAACTTGTTAATAGTGATAAAGACAAATTATCTAGTCTTTACCTCAGTTTCCTCAAGTAAAATAAAGTGAACTATACGTTCATATTATTTTTCCTATCATGCACTTATTTCCAAAAAAAATGGATTGCCACCAAGCAGAAAGAGTGAGGGATAAGTGATTTGAAGCCCATATACTTCATTGATATACTCATAATTTTAATCAAATCAGAGGAAGGTCTCTATCATGTTGGGTGGAATATCATATTTAACTTATGGAAATGCATGTAAGAGATTTGTACAGTATGGGCTGTGGTCTCTATCATTTGATCTCATCAATGAGATCTCAGATCCATTGGAGCAGGAGACTAATGGATTATATCTTATCTAAGGTCCTTTCTCTAACTACTATAATCTAAGACCTTTATTTCTCTCAGCAAGTAACTGCTACTACATTAATTCCTATAGCAATATTTTTTAGAGTCATGCAATCTTATACCTGGAAAGAATTCAAAATTTCTGGAACCACTACTTTCACTTTAAAGGCAAGGTAACTGATTTCTGAAGAGGAGAAATCACTGGGTCAAGATCACTAAACTAGATAGAGCCAGTTCTAGGTCACTGGTATCCAACCCACCAGGCCAGAGACTTTTCCACTGTGTATTCCAAGGCAAGAACTTTCAACAGTTACTGCATCATTGATCATCTGTGGAAGTGCCTTAGCTGAAAGAATATCTAGGCAAAATTGAGTATTACTGGGGAAAAGAGTGAAGATTTTCAGAGCTTGTGAGGAAGCACCGAGTATATAAAAAGTTTTAGTGGAGATTTACAGCCAAGTTTTCAAATCAACATGCCGTGTTAATCTCTTGATGCTCTGAGGGAAAGAAATAGATAAAACTATATCTGGAAATCTTCCCTATAAAAATAATAACATAATTCCTATAATGCCTAAATATTTTAAAGTATTATTATAATAACATTAATGTGACATAGGTATTTCAAAAGCCTAGTTAGTGTCAAGGAATGATTGCTGATATTAATGAATCATATTAACATATATAATAAAATTATTATAATTAAATAAAAAGCTGCAGAAAAACTTTAGAAAAATAAATGTTCATTTATGGTAAAAAAAATCACACACACATATATATGTATATGTATATATGTATATATCTGCAAAGATGTTACTTCAATATGATCAACCTTATCTATACCACAAAACTAGCCTTACTGTAATCGAGAAACATTGGAAAATGTCTCAATAAGATGTAGGCAATGTAAGAGTGTACATTGTCTCCAATTTTGTCACAGTTTTAGAAATGTTAATTCTAGCACTTGGGATAAAGCAAAAACAAAATTGAAGAAGTAAATACATGTAGAAAGTGAAAAAGCATATCTTTAGACACTGTATTGATGTTTAACCAGCCAATACAGATTCCCAAGAAATGAAATGAGAAAATTAAAAAAAGGTATCATCAATAAAATTGCAGCATTTAGAAAAAAATAATCAGAGATTTTGTCCTTTCTATTTTTTTTAAACCAGTAAAACTCAATTGGATGAAGTGGAGAAATTCCTTAAAATAATTATGCAATATTTGAATGTTAGCTCATCAAGACACATGAAACAGGATTAGAGAAGAGCCTGAACATGTGATTTTATCAGTATAGAAAATTTTCTCTATCAATACAGTTCAGTATCTCTACAACTTATAATTTTAAACAGTTATTCAGGGTGTGGTAAGGATAATGACTTGCTCTCGTGTTAGAGATGGATTTGAACAGAAATTTTCCTGACTCCAGGGCCAGCTTTGTGTTGAGTACACTACACTTCCTCCCAGGACATATACAAATACAGATACAAAACACTATTTACAGAAATAAAGACAAATAAGTGAAGTTATATTCATTTTTCATAGCTGGGACACATTAAAATAGTGCAAATGATGCTATTAACTAAAGTAATTTATAGATTTAGCATAAACTAATCAAACTACTAAAAGGTCATTTTTATAACTTGATAAAATTAGACAAAATGTATTTGGAAAAACAATGTCTAGAATATCTAGGGAAGTAACTTAAAATTAGGAATGAAAGTACCACTAAGTATTAGACTATATTAAAAATAGTAACAATTAAAAATAATTTATAGTGATGAAAAAGTAGAAAGGCATATTAGCGAAACAAATTAAATAAGGACTAGAAGAAATCAATCATAGTATCTTAGTGTCCTATAAACTCATGAACACACACTTTTAAGTAAAAGATTCTATGTTCAACAATAGATGGTATATGGGCAGAAATGGTCCCAGTTTTCTCTTTGCAACTTCCACACTAGGCATATGTAGCTGCTTAATCAACACTAAATTGATTTATCTCATTGGATAGTAAAACCATGGATTCAGAGCTGGAAAGGACCACAGAGAGCAGTTAGTTTGAGCCCCTCATTTTTCATATGATGAAACTGAGACCCTGAGAGGTGAAGAATTGCTCAAGGTCACAGAGGAAGCAAACAGCAGAGCTGGGTTTCAAACCTTGCTTCTCTGACTCCAAATCCAGGACTCTTTCTACTCTATCATGCTATTTGCTCATCATTTCTCTCTAATCTTGTCTTGTATGAAAACATCATGCATGTACTTCAAGGAGGTGATATGGGATAGTCATGGGGGTGGAGTACTCAGCTTGGAGTCAGAAAGATGTAGGTTCAAATCTTGCTCCTCAAACTTACCAACAATGTGATCGTGGGTAAATCACAGCCTTCTGAGCCTTAGACAAGCACCTAGTTATTCTCTTGAATACCTTGCCATCTAATCACTAATCTTGCCCTTCCAAGCTGCAACCTTGGATTACTCCCACCATTTTCCATTTTCAAACCTACATAGGTATGGCTGAGACGGTGCCATTCTGGAGAAAGTGTGAGACCCGAAGCTGGAAATCCCCTTAAGGTCAGTGTGACTAGGCCTACCTATGTCAGAGAGAAAGAGCAGATCCTCAGAATTCTAGAAGAGGAAGAGATCCCCCATCCATGATCTTTCTTCAGACAGCTCTGTAAGTAAACCATAGCATGGAGTATAGTTTAGCCTAACATTTGACACAGTTCATGGTTTTAAATAAAATTATCCCCCACTTTCCTTACAAGAACATTGTAAAGGAGTCATTTTGCAGAAAAGGAAAGTGACTTATTTAAGGTCACATAGCTAAGAATGCAAAAGACTTGGTTTGAGCCCATTCTTCTTACTCCAAATCTCATACTTGCTAGGGTGCCATATTTACTCAAGTCAGTTCAGCAAGGGGAAACCAGTCAGGCCTATGATGTACCCCTGTGAAGATTAATAATAGTTACCATTTACATAGTGCTTTAAAGTTTACAAAGTACAAATATTATCTCATTTTAGACTCACAAAAACCTTGGGAGTGATTCTTATTTTCATTTTACGGATGAGGAAACAGAGGTTAATTGACTTGCCTGAAGTATTTAAGGCACGATTTGAACTCAGTTTTTTCCTAACTCCAGGGACAATGTTCTATCCAACACATTTTTGGTTGCCTAGAAAATCTGGGGGATTAAAATCCTTCCACCAGTCCACTTACAGGGTGTTAGCAGAAGCATCTGATTCTAGCTTATAACCTATTCCTCAGTCTGCAAGTTGTTCAGGAACAAGGATAGAGATCGTCCAAAGTTATAGGATAAAGAGGAACTGAAGAGAGTTGTAAGTAGGGTAGGGTGACTGGGGATTTGCCTGAAGGCACCAAAATTTAGACCAAGAATTTTAATCTAGGATCTGTGGATAGATGTCAGGGCATCCATGAACTAAGTGGGGGAATGGCAACTTTATTTTCACTAACCTCCTACTGAAATTTAGTATTTCTTTCAATTATGAATTTAAGCAAAATACATGATTCCAAGGGTTCCCTAGGCTTCACTAGATATTGCCCAAGGGCTCCATGACACAAACAAGGTGAAGACTTCTTGAGCTAGAAGGTTCTGATCACCCTTGGTAGTCCTTTAGCCATGTAGATACTCCTGAGGTTAACAACTACTTAGTTTAGCATAAACAATGAGTTCAACTAGAAATCTAACAGGGATACACTGATAGTTACAGACCAAGCAAACTCTTTCTCACACACCTCTTCCCCCTTAGGGATAGAAAACAGCCACCTCTTATGTTATTATCCTCATTCCCCTTATCATTCATATGAGTTTTTCCTTCCATACATAATTACCCATTTAATACCGAGCACAATTTTGGGAGGGAGGTGTAAGGCAGGGGTTATAAGATGTAGCATTTACATAGCACTTTAAATATTTGTAGCTACAGTTTACATAAGTTATCTCATTTGGTCCTGACAACAACTCTGTGAGATAGGTGCTATTATTATTCTTATTTTATAGATGAGGAAACTGAGTCTGAGAGAGGTTGAGTGACTTGCCCATAATCATACCATTAGTTAAGTCTCTGAGTCTGAATCTGAATCCAGGTGCTCTTGACTTCAAGTCTATTGCTCTATGCACTGTGCAACTTAGCTTGTGTCTCCTATTCCCTGTAGCATCTCTTTCATCCATTTCTTGAATCTATCCCCTCCTGTCTATTTGTATAGCCATTTTCATGTTGATCCTCATAATCATGTACCTCCATTCTTTTAAAAAGTAGTTATTGATACCTTCCATTTTTGACATCACCTACATTCTGCAATATATTTTTCCCCTCCCCTCCCAATAAAAAGCAGTAGTAGTGGGGAGGGGAGGTTTAGCCAAACTAGCCAATGAAAAAATCTGACATTGTATGCATTGATACATACCCATTCTTCCCCTCCATCTCTGTAGAAAAGTAAGAGCAGGTTTTTTCTCATATCCCTTCTTTGGGGTTCTTAGTCATCATAATTTCTTAACTTTGGGTTTTGCGTTTGTTGTTCTTCTTTACATTTACATTATTGTAGTCATTATGTGTGTTATTTTCCTGATGCTGTTTACATTACTTTGTATCAATTCAAATAAGTTTTCTCATTCTTCTCTTTATTCATCTAATGCATGGCTTCTTATAGTACAAGAATATTCCATTATATTCATATACAATAACTTGTTTAACTATTCCCCAATTAATAAACTTTGTTTTCCTTTCTAGTTCTTTGCTACCACAAAATGGCTAATATAAATATTTGGGTATTTATGGGGCCTTTCTTTTTGTCTTTGACCTACTTGGGATATATGCCTAATGATGGTTTCTCTGTATCCAATACTGTGGTCATTGTAGTCACTTTCTTTGCATAATTTCAAATTGCTTTTCAAAACTTTTGTATGAATTCACAGCTTCACCAACCTGCTTTCCATAATTCCTGCACCATTGATTATTCTCATTTTGGTTCATTGTTTAGTTACAGTTTAACAGAAGGTCCTGCCTACACTCTCTCCCCCATTCGATCTATCTTTCACAAACTGTCAGAATTATCCTTATAGCTCTCTCTCTCTCTCTCTCTCTCTCTCTCTCTCTCTCTTCTCTCTCATTTTCTCTCTCTCTCTCTCTATATATATAAATACACATATATAGTCATCTATATCTATATCTATACATAGATATGTTATCCCTCTGCTCCTTTGATGACTTCCTACTGGCTCCTTAGTAAGATACAAACTCCTTTCTTTGGCATTCAAGGCCCTCAGTAACACTCTCCCTTCCCAGGTTTATTTTTATTGATATTTCAATTTCATCAGAGTAGTTTTGAGGATACTTGAATCTGTCAGCCACTGAATGACTAGAGTCTAATATATCTAGTGGGAAAGCCCAATGTGCCAGAAACATCATTATAACATCAGGTCACTGGGTAGGGTCCAATGTCATTTCTATCAGAAGCAGAGAGACAACTTCTGAGCACTTGGCATCTCCCTCTGCAAATTTTTACAGTGAAAATTATCTATAGGATTTGAGATGAGTTATTTGGCCTCTCTGCCTCTAGTTTTCCAGTCCAGTAAAACATGATAGTAAAACTTCCCACCTAAGTATGGCACAACATGGTTATAAGTCTCAGAATTAACAGAGCTGTAGAGTACTTAGTGATCTACTGGGAACATCCCAGTAACCCAACAGCAAACCCCACCTCAGCAAACCAACAGAAGTTCATGGGCCCCAGTGCAGTGGAGCAGACAAATGCCAACACCAGGACCACCCACATGCCTCAGAATGGCCAGGGAAATGGACATACTCCAACTCTGAGAAGCAGCATGTACTTTATCATAGCACCAGGCATACAGGTAACCTCTAGTGGTCAGACAGGCACTTGCTTCATTATAACCCCGGGAAAAGCAGAAACACACCACTTGCCTTACCACATGTCATACAGCAGTACTAAGATCCTGACTCAGCAACAGGTAAGCTGTCTGACCCCAATAGTCTCCAGTAACACAAGTCACCCACTGCTTAGCCTCCTTAGCACAGCACCAGACATGATGGTTCCCTGTGGGCCTCTGAGCAACATCAGTGAAGCACCAGGTAAACAGCCAGGGCCTGTAGCCCCTGGCATAAGAACCCTAAAACGATGCCCCATCAACTCTGGGAGCAGAATTCAAATTTAAAAGAAAGGGGAAAAAAGGCTGGAAAAGATGAGTAAAACAACAACAACAATAAAAAGAATCATATCATAGAAAGTTATTATGTTGACAGGGAAGTTTAAGACATAAACTAAGAAGAGGACAACAATGTCAAAATACCCATGTTTAGGGACCCAAAGAAAAATTGAGAAGTGGGATCAAGTCCAGAAAAGCTGACAAAAGAACTCAAAAAGGAGCTTAAAATCATATAAGAGAAGTGGAAGAAAAATTGGGAAAAATAATGAGAGTCATGTAAAAGAATTTTGAAAAAAAAGAACAGCTTGGAAAAAGAAAATAAACAATTGCTTAAAAAGTAGAATTGGTCAAATGGAAAAGGAATAAAAAAAAATCCACTGAAGAAAACAACTTATTAAAAGTTAGAATTGGGGCAGGGTGGAGCCAAGGTGGCAGAAAGAAGCCAGGAAGTTGCCTGAATGGCCTCCAGTTTCCCTTGGAAACAATATTAAATCAAGCCTCTAAACATATTCTGGAGTGACAGAGAACCTAGAAAAAGATGGAGTGAAACAATTTTCCAGCTTAAGATAACTTGGAATGACTTCAGGAAAGGTCTCTCTCATATTGGGTAAAAGGGGAGCACAGCCCAGCAAAGATGGTGTCCAGGAAAGTCAATGTGAGGCTCTTATCCACAGCAGAGATCAGCAGCTGAGGATCTTCTGTCTTGGCTCAGCAGGCCAATGGTACAGCAGGCTAGCTATGAAGCCTCCAGCCCTATCACAGAAGGCAAATTGCCAGCCCCAGGTACCAGGCAACAACAGGAGCAATTAGCCAGAGCCACCCCAGCACAGTGAGCAAGTTGCTAGCACCTGAAGCCCCAATGCACAAAGCCAACATCCGGCACCTAGCCGCCCCCTAAAAGTAAAGCTATTTACGATCATACGAAGAATGAAAAAATCAAAGAAAATACGAAACAACTCATGGGAAAAACAACTGCCCTGGAAAACCTATCCAGGAGAGACAATGTCAGAATCATTGGACTACCTGAAGGAAACACTCAAAAGAGTGACACAAACAGAATCTTTCAAGAAATTATCAAGGGAAATTGCCTTGATATCCTGGAAACAGAGGGTAAAATAGGCATTGAAAGAATCAACCAATCACCTCAGAAAAAAGATCCTCAAATGAAGACTCCAGGGAATATTGTAGCCAAATTCCAGAATTATCAGATCAAGGAGAAAATGCTGCAAGCAGCCAAAAACAAACAATTTAAATATTAGACAGCCACGATCAGGATTACACAGGGCTTTGCAACTGCAGCATTAAAGTTCTGGATGTCATGAAATATGATACTCTGGAAGGCGAAGGATCTAGTACTACAACCAGGAATCACCTACCCAGCAAAGTTAAGCATAATGCTTCAAGGGAAAAAATAGTCATTCAATGACATAGAAAGAATTCAAGCTTACATAAGGAGAAGGCCCAAATTGAACAAAAAAAGTGTTCTCTAATATCACGACCCAAGAGAAACCTAAAAAAATGGGAAAAGAAAACAGGATTCAATGGAGCTGAACTGTATGCATCCCTACATGGGAAGATGATTCCTGTAATCCTTAATAATTATGCCATTAATAGCAGAGCTAGAATGAATATACATAGACAAAGGAATAGGTGTAAGGTGAATTTGAGGGAATGTCATCAAAAATAGCTAAAATATGAGAAAGAGTTATACACTGGGTGCAGAAGGAAGGGAGAGATAGAAAGGTGTAAATTATTTCACATGAAGGGGCACAAAAAACCTATTACATTGGAGGGGAAGATAGGAGGGTGGGTGATGGACATCACTTGAACCTTACTCTCATTAGTATTGCCTCAAAGAAGGAATAATATTCACAATCAGTTAAACATGGAAATCCATTTTACCTGACAGGGAAGTAGGAGGGAAAGAACTAAAGAGGGGAGGGGGACTGACAGAAGGCAAGGCAAATGGGGGGAGGTGGTAGACAGAAGCGATACAATAGCATGAAGGAAAGGATGAAAGGAGAGAGAGGACAAATAGGAGGGAAAATAGCATGATGGGAAATACAGTTAGTAATCATTACTGTGAATGTGAATGGGAAGAATTTGCCCATAAAGTGGAAGTTGATAGCAGAGTGGATAAAAAACCAGAATCCTACAATATGTTGTTTACAAGAATCACACAACTTTAGCAAAATTGCAGGATGCAAAATAGACTCACATAAATCATCAGTATTTCTACATATTACCAACAATATCCAGCAGCTAGATATAGAAAAAGAAATTCCATTTAAAATAACTGTAGAAAATATAAAATACTTGGGAGTTTACCCGCCAAGACAAACACAGGAACTATATGAACACAACTATATAAAACACTTTTCACAAAAATAAAATATAATCCAAATATTTGGAAAAATATTAATTGCTCATGGATAGCCTGAACCAATATAATAAAAATGAGAATTCTATTTAAGTTAATCTATTTGTTCAGTGCTGATCCTGGCCAAGGCACTGAGATTCTCTGGATTTCACCTTCATCCTTTGAAAAATGAAGTTTGGACTAGGTTGATGGTGTCAAACAGATAAAAACAGAAGCCAAAAAAAACATACATAAAAATCCATTCCAGCTGCAGAATGACTTAGAAAGTCACATTCTTGATATCCTATTGTATTTTTATTTATTTTTTGGATCTATTTCTAAATTACATTTTGGGCAAATAGAAGCTAATGACTCAATGAGAAAGCAAGAATCAGTCAAACAGAAACAAAAAAAGTGAAAAAAAGAGATGAAAATGTAAAATACCTCATTGGTAAAACAACTGACCTGGAAAATCAATCCAGGAGAGACAATTTAAAAATTATTGGTCTACTTGAAAATTTCAATGAAAAAAAGAGCCTGGATAGTATCTTTCAGGAAATCATAAAGGAAAACTGCCCTGAAGTCCTAGAACCAGAAGGTAAAATAGCCATAGAGAGAATCCACCAATCGCCTCCTGAAAGAGATCCCAAATTGAAAACGCCAAGGACTATAGTAACCAAATTCCAAAATTACCAGGTCAAAGAGAAAATACGGCAAACAGCCAGAAAGAAACAATTTAAATATCATAGAACCACAGTCAGGATTACACAGGACCTTGCAGCTTCTACATTAAAAGACCATAGAGTGTGGAACATGATATTCAGTAAGGCAAAGGAGCTTGGATTACAACCAAGAATCAACTACCCAACAAAAGTGAGCATGATCTTTCAGGGGAGGAGATGGATATTCAACAAAATAGGGGAATTCCAAACCTTCCTGATAAAAAGACCAGAGCTCAACAGAAAGTTTTACCTTCAAGTACAAGATTCAAGAGAGACATAAAGATATAAATGTGACAGAAAAATACAATATGTTGTTAATAAGGGCAAACTGTTTACATCCCTACAAGGGAAGATGACACTTGCAACTCTTGAGAACTGTATTGTTATTACACCATGTTAAAGGAATACACATAAAGGGTGTGGATATAAGTTGACTTTGATGTAATGATTTAAAAAAATCTAATCAAGTGGGTTAAATGGATCCAAGTAAGTGGATTAGTCTGATCTAAGAAAATGTACTGAGAAAGGAGGAGGCAGACAAGGGTAAATTACTTTACAGGAAAAGACGCAAAAAATATTACAGCAGAAGGAAAGAAGGGAGAGGGATGAGTATTGTTTGAACCTTATTCTCATCAGATTTGGCTCTAGAAGGGAATAACATAATCAGTTAGGTATAGAAATCTAACTTGCCCTATAGGCAGTAGGAGGGAAAAGGGGAAAGAAAAGGGAGGGGGGAGAGAAGGGAGGGAAGAAGCAGTAAGGGTGAAGGGGAAGAAAAGGGAAAGGGCTCTGAGGGAGACAGTGGTCAATAGCAAAACACTAGTGAGGAGAGAAAAGGAGAAATTAGAAAGAAAAGTGAAAACAGAGGGGTGGGGAAGGATGGAGAAAAAGACAGAGATAGAAATCATTACTGTGAGTGTGAATGGAATGAACTCTGCCATAAAATGGAAGCAGCTAGTGAAGTGGACTGAGTTGTCACAAAAACAATCCCCCACCCTAGCCT
>NW_020945437.1:13838613-13898230 GCF_900497805.2 Vombatus ursinus
TTTTCTAATTTGGCGTGTGTCTGGTTACTCTCGGCCCGTCCATTTCAGATAGCAAAATGGATTAAAAACCATAATCCTACAATATGTTGTTTACAACAAACACATTTGAAAACGAGTGACACACACAGGGTAAAGGTAAAGGCTGGAGACGAATATATTATGCTTTAGCTGAAGAGAAAAAAATCAGGGGTAGCAATCCTGATCTCAGACAAAACAAAAGCAAAAATAGATCTTATCAAAAGAGATAGGAAAGGAACTTACATCCTGCTAAAAGGTACCATAGACAATGAAGTAGTATTATTACTAAACATATATGCACCAAATGGTATAGCATCCAAATTCTTAAAGGAGAAGTTCAGGGAGTTACAGGAAGAAATATACAGCAAAACTATACTAGTGGGGGACCTTGACCTCCCCCTCTATCAAGTAGATAAATCTAACCACAAAATAAACAAGAAAGATGTTAAGGAGGTGAATAGAACATTAGAAAAGATAGGTATGATAAACCTCTGGAGAAAACTGAATGGGGATAGAAAGAAATACACTTTTTTTGATGGTACTTGGCACATACACAAAAATTGACCATGTACTAGGGCATAAAAACCTCATAATCCAGCACATAAAGGCAGAAATATTAAATGCATCCTTTTCAGATCACGATGCAATAAAAATTATATGTAATAAAGGGCCATGGAAAGATAAAGTAAAAAAATAATTGTAAACTAAATAACCTAATCCTAAAAAATGATTGGGTCAAACAACAACTCATAGAAACAATCAATGATTTCATTCAAGAGAATGACAATAATGAGATAATATACCAAAACTTATGGGATGCAACAAAAGCAGTTCTTAGGGGAAGTTTTATATCTCCAAATGCTTACATAAATAAAATAGAAAAAGAGGAGATCAAAGAATTGGGCATACAACTAAAAAAACTAGAAAAAGAACAAATTAAAAATCCTTGATTAAACACCAAATTAGAAATATTGAAAACCAAAGGAAAAATTAAGAAAATTGAAATTCAGAAAACTGTTGAACTAATAAATAAAACTAAGAGCTGGTTTTATGAAAAGCCAATAAAATAGATAAACCTTTGGTTAATTTAATTAAAAAAAGAAAGAAGAAAACCAAATTACTAGTATCAAAAATGAAAAAGGTGAATCTACCACCAAGGAAGAGGAAATTAAAACAATAATCAGGAACTCTTTTGTCCAACTGTATGCCAACAAATTTTACAATCTTAGTGAAATGGATACATATTTACAAAAATATATATTGCCCAGGCTAACAGAAGAGGAAGTAAAATACTTACATAACCCCATCTCAGAAAAAGAAATTGAACAAGCCATTGATGAACTTCCTAGGAAAAAATTTCCAGGGCCAGATGGATTTACATGTGAATTCTATCAAATATTTAAAGAACAATTAATTCCAATACTATATAAACTTCTTGGGAAAATAAGTGAAGAAGGAGTATTACCAAGTTCTTTTTATGGCACAAATATGGTGCTGATACCTAAGCCAGGAAGAGTCAAAACAGAAAAAGAAAATTATAGACCAATTTCTCTAATGAATATAGATGCAAAAATTTTAAACAAAATATTAGCAAATAGATTACAGCAACTAATCACAAACAATAATACACTATGACCAGGTAAAATTTATACCAGGAATGCAGGGTTGGTTCAATATTAGGAAAACTATCAGCATAATTGATCATATCAACACCAAAACTAACAGAAACCACATGATCATCTCAATAGATCCAGAAAAAGCTTTCAAGAAAATACAACACCCATTCCTAATAAAAAGACAAGTGATACTGAAAGTTTAAGAACTCTGATCTATAATGGCCAATCACAATTCCAGAATATCAATAATGAAACACGTCAGTTACCTTTGGGTACGAAATACAATATATATTTGGACATAGCCAATGTAGAATGTGTTTTGCTTGACTATTGACATTTGTTACAGAAGTGTTTTTATTTCTTTTTTTTTCACTGAGGATAAAGAAGGAGGCGGGAAGGAGAAAATTATGTTTTTGTTAATTGAAATAATTTAAAAATAAAATTGTATGTTCAACATTTCATATTTTAAAGTCTTATTCAGTTCTGGCATTCTGTGTTTTAAAATCCATCACAATCTTAAATTCTATATTCTAAAGTCCTTTTTAACTCTGACATTCTATGTTCCTAATATCTACAACCTTTACAACTCTATCCCATATTCTCAGGTCTTGTCTGGGGCAACTAAGTGGTACAGTGGATAGAATACTAGCCATGGAGTCAGAAAGATGTGAGTTCAAATCCAGCCTCAGACACTTACTAGCTTGTGACCCTGACCAAGTCACTTAGCATTTATTTGCTTCAGTTCCTCAACTGTTAAATGAGGGCATACTTGAAAAGGAAATGGCAAACCACTCCAGTATCTTTGCCAAGAAAACCCCATGAGCAAATGTCGATAGGGTCACATAGAGTTGGACACAACTAAACACCCACCACCACTACCACTACCACCACCACCACCACCGCTACCACCACCACAACAGCAAGGTCTCATCTAGCTCTGAGATTTAATTTAACTCAATAAACATTTATTGAGTACTTACTACACACAAGGAACTGTTCCTGACCTCAGGAACACGAAGAAATAGAACAAAAGCATGAGTTAATATCCTCAAGGAGTTTACATTCCATAAAGGAATGGAACATGTATTCAAGTAAATTAAAACAAAATCTATCAAAGAGGAATGCAAAATAATTGCAAAAGGGACACAGTACTAATGACTGGAACAACTAGGAAAAATCTTGCACAGATTGTTGTACCTGAATTATGCTTTGAAGGAGGCTAGACATTCTAAGAGGCAGAAAAGAGTGAAGAGCGGAAAGCATTCCAGGCATGGAATGACTTGGGCATAAAAGCAGAGTTGGAATGTTGCGTACAAGGAACAGATAGGAAACCAATTTGATTTGAATGGAGACTATATGCAGGTAAATGATATGAAGTAAGACCAGAAAGGAAGGAAGATGGAAGTCAAAACCTTTAAATTCCATGCTGAAAATAGTATATTTTATCTTAGAAGCAACAGAGAGACATTGATGAATTTCTTTGTTGGGTGGGGAGAAGGTAACATGGTCAGACATATGATTTCTTATGTTGGAATCTTTGTGGACAATGGAATGGAAAGAAGCTAGAGATAGGGAGATCCCCTACATCCCTATAGCAATAGTCTACACAAGAGATGATGAGGGCCTGAACTGGTTTGAGCATAGATGAGGGGACAGATGTGAGAAATGTTGTGTAGGTAGGATCAAGCAGTCAATCAACATGTATTTATTAAGCACATAGTCAACAAAAGCAAAAGTGAAGCATACCTTGACTCCATTCTAGTGGCAAGAATTTGCCACTAGATTTTAAAAGTTAGTTTGAATAAAAAGAGATACTAGATATGGAGAATACCAAATAATGTCAGAGGAAAATAAGATTTTTTTAACATCCTAAACTTCACAAGTACCCCCCCAAAGATGAGCATTTTCAGATATGAAACAGAGCAATGCTGATTTTATATGAACCTGTTGACCCCCAATATCATTTTCTTTAAAGTATGTAATAAATTTAACCTGTTACTTTATAAAATGCTTATTTGTGTTTCCTTTTGAACTTCCTTCTGAATTCCCTTGTTCACTTTAAAAAAAAATTCAGTGACCCTCCTGTTTTTTTCTCTTTTTTTTTTTGGAGCCACTATCACTAGTCCTCTTTTTCTTCCTTCTCTCTCTCTCTCTCTCTCTCTCTCTCTCTCTCTCTCTCTCTCTCTCTCTCTCTCTCACACGCACACACACACACACACACACACATCTAAGCAAAATAAATACATGTTTTGACTGTGTCCAAAAACATACATTTGCTTTGACACTGAAATCATCACCTCTTTGTTAGTAAGTGGATAACATGAAATACTGGGTTACTGGGATGATGGTGGTGCTCTAAACAGTAATAGTAAAGTTCAGAAGAGAGAAAGATTTTTAGAAAAAAAAAGATATTATGTTCAGTTTTGGACATGTCTAGTTTGAGATATTATGGATCATTCTGTATGATAATTTCAATGAGCATACACCTTGTTCACCACTGTCTTCTTTGTTAAGAGGGGAAGGGAAACAAAGATAAAGAACATGATAAAGAGAAATACATAAATAAAGACCATAAACTTGAGTGTGAAAAGAATGAATCTGCCCCCAAAACAAAGGAAGATAGTAGAATGGATTAAAAAGCAGAATCCAACAGTATATTATTTACAAGAAACATACTTGAAACTAAAGACACACAGAGTTAAAATAAGGGACTGGAGCAAAATATTTCATGTTTCAGCTGAAATAAAAAAAGACAGGGGTGACAGTCATGATATCAGATAACTGAAGAGCAACATGAAAAATACATTTTGATGGAAGGTACCATAATCAATAAATTAGTATCAATACTAAACATATATGGACCAAATTGCATAGCATTTGAATACTTAAAGGAAAACTTAAATGAGTTACAGGGAGAAATACACAGTAAAAGTATAAGTAGTGAGAAGGAGCCCTAATGTAACCCTTTGAAATTAGATAAATCTAACCAAAAAAAAAAAACAAGAAAGAAGTTATGGATGTGAATAATTGTTTTTTGAAGATTAGAATAGATATGAGAGACCTCCAGGGATGTGTGAATGGAATAAAAAGGAGTATACATTTTTCTTAGCTGTGCACTGCACTTAAAAAAAAACAAAACTGACATGGTATTAGGGCATGAGTCCCTCACAACAAAGTGCAGAAATACTAAGCATATCTTTTATAGACTGGCATGCAATAAAATTGTATTTAATAAAGGACATTGGAAACAAAGATAAAAATGGACTGGGGACTAAATACCAATCTTAAAGAATAGGTAGGTCAAAACTTTAAAAGACTTAGCTCTTCTGAGCAATACAATGATCCAAGACAATTCCAAAAGACTCATGATGTAAAATGCTGTCCACATCCAGAAGAAGAACTATGAAGTCTGGATGCAGATCAAACCATACTATTTACTCTTTTTTTCATTTTTTTCTTTCTCATGATTTTTCTTTTCTGTTCTGATTCTTCTTTCACAACATGACTAATGTGGAAATATATTTAATATTATTGTACATATATAACCTATATCAGATTGCTTGCCATCTTGAAAAAGGGAGAGGGGGAGGGAGAAAAAAAATGAAACAAAATCTTACAAAATTGAATGTTGAAAAATATCTTTATATGTAACTGGGAAAAATAAAATACTATTAAGAGGGAGAAAGAATAGGTATGTCAAAGAACAAATCATAGCAACAAAAGATAATTTTATTAAAGATAATGAAAATAATGAGACAATATACCAACATTTTTGAAATACAGACAAAGCAGTACTTAGGAGAAAACTTATGTCTCTAAACACCTTAAAAGAGAGAAACAATAGATCAATGACGAGTGTGCAACTAGGAAAAAACTAAAAAAAAAATTAAAACCCCAATATTAACAAAATTGAAAGAAATATTACAGAAAATTAGGGGCTATTTTAAAAGATAAAACAAAATAGATAAACAACTACCAGATTTTATTTTCAAAAAAGGAAAGCCAAATTATGAGTATAAAAGAAGGAATTTATAATACATAAAGAAGAGAAAAAAGAAAATTGTTAGAAAAATATTTTGCTTAATTATGTGACAATATAACTGCCAATCTAAATCAATGTGTTGTTATTGTTGTTGTTGTTTGTCCTCATTTTCAAAGATAACGAATGACATCAGTCATCTTAGTCCAATGGGAAGACAAAAGTCAAGATGACTGGCAATGATATAGATGAAGTGGATGAACTTGGCATTTTTGATGTCTTACTAAATTCTGAGCACTCCATTGTACCTGGTTGAGTTGCTTTCATGGCCATTGAACAAATTATTCTCATCTGCTCATTCTGCAGGAGAAGTCTTCATATGCTTGGGGTAGACACCCCCTAACATACCAAAGGGTTTGTGGCCCACTGGTTACCTTGATTCATCCGTCTGTTGAGATGGTTAATTGGGGTGTAGCCACTGTATATGTTATAGCTTCTTGGAGCTACAAGTGAGAGCTGAGTGCCAGGTAAACAACAAAGGTGGAAGAACAGACCTGAAAAGAACTTGGCAAGCCCTCATATAATAGGTGCTAGTCCTCCTTGAACTCCATACATGAAATTCAATGAATATATACATACACACACATATATATAATGTAAGTATGCAAACACACACATATATAATATATACACATATACATGTATACACACATATGCATTTCTGTGTGTATATATGTACATATACATACATACATATATATATATATATACATAATACATATATGTATACATATACATGCCCAGATTCATAAAATAGGAGAGGCTTTAAATAATCAATTCCCAAATAAAAATTGAATAAGTCATAAATGAGGAGGAAATTAGTCATTTTATAGGCACCTAATAAATGGTTATTCCCTTGCACCCTCCCTTCTTCATGCAGATTTCCTTCACTTTCATCCTAACAATCAGTTCTTCCCTGTTAGCATGGGATCCAAAATAGCCTTTTCATCTTGTTGGTTCCCCCACCTTGTGAAGGATGAATTTCATAGTAAGACAACTCAAAAACATAGTTGGTCTGGAGGAAAGAGATAGAGATAGATAGATAGATAGATAGATAGATAGATAGATAGATAGATAGATAGATAGATAGAGAAAGAGAGAGAGAGAGAGAGAGAGAGAGAGAGAGAGAGAGAGAGAGAGATAGCGCACTAACAGCTCTCTGGATAACTGAAGTCTCTCATCACTACAACTATATCATGCTCTTGTGACAGATTTCTGCTATTACCCAAACTCATTTATTTCTTCTTTCTTAGTAGTGTTGGACCTATATGTTGTCTGCAGGGTATACCCATGATAAAATACTCTTTATTTCTTTTTCCAACTGACCTTGACCCAAATGCTTTCCCCTTCTACTCCCTGAGTTTCTTCACATGAGTATACTTTGTGAATCCAATGCTACTCTTCTCTCCTTTTACTTTTAAAGACTCCTGTTTAAACCTCCTGTTACTTTTAAAGAAAACACACTCATCTTGATCCATGTTCTAGCCATGGCTTCATCCCATAACTATGAGGTCAAATTTATCCACTTTCACTAGGTCATTATTTCCTCTGCACATGTTTACCATGAGTTTTACTAATGGATTTTTTCTTGGATTTTGTCTCCTTATATCCTTTCTCATATATTCTTCAATCCAGCAACATTGGACTCCTTGATGTTCAACAAACAAGACAATCCATCTCAGCTCCAGGAATTATCTCTGACTGTCCTTCATGCCTGGAATGATTTCCTCTCCCTATCCACCTTCAGGCCTTCAAGTCTCAGCTAAAAGCCTACCTTCTAAAGGTATCCTTTCATTCTAAAGGAATCCTTTTCCAGTCCCTTTTCTCTTTTAACTCTAGTGCTTACATTCTATTAATTATTCCCTATTTATCCTTTATATAGCTTGTTAGTCCATAGTTGTTGCACATAATCTCCCCCACTATAAATTATCATATAAAATGCTCCAAATCACTAATAAAAGAAATATAAATTGAAATAACTCTAAAGTTTTACCTCATATCCATTAGATTAAGGAAGACTGTGAAAGATGAAAATAGTCAATGTTGGAGGGACTATGGAAAAACAGGTACATTAATGTACTATTTGGAGAACAATAATTAGGTACAATCTTTCTGGAAAACAATTATGAAATTATCCTAAACAGGGCACTGAATATATTCTTTGACCCAGTGAAATCACTACTGGCATGTAGTTTAAGGATGTTAAAGAAGGAAAGTGGATATTCATCATCAATTGAGTACTTGCTGAACAAATTGATAAATGAATGTAAGAAAATATTAATACATCATGAGAAATTATGCATAAGAAAAATTCAGAGATTTTTTGGAAGCTTTGCATGATCTATGAAGATCTTTAAATGGAAACAATGCCCATTAAACTGGGGAGATTAAAAAAGGTAGTCATAATTGGAGGTAGGAGGTGCAAAGGCAGAGCTAAGTCACTTACAGTGGCTTTCCTTAGCTTCTTGCTTCAGTGCTCACACATTTATTCTAGGTTATTACTTTATGATTCTGGACTCTCATATGCTTCCAACTATAGGTCTTTGGCAAGGGGGGGAGACTAGCAATGATCATTTTCATCCAGTCTTTTGTCTCTAACCAGTCAATTGGAAAGTATTTTTCACTAAGCAAGAATCTATAAGAGATTAAAATACCTTTATTAACTTAGCCATCCGCCATCTTTGGTTCAAATTAATGTAATTCTTTCAGTCAATCAATGAACAAAAATCTTCTGAGCCAGTAAAGAGCTAGGAGTTAGAAGAAATATGAAATGGCTTCTCTTTATGATCTAGTTAGAGAAGTAAGTAATGAACTTATTTAAGAGGCACAAATTTTCATAGCAGGCTCAGATTCCCAACCCATTTGTGTTTTGCAGGAGGGTCAGGGGTGAGTTAGGATGGTTAATTGACTTGGACTTAGGAAGTTATTGCCAAAGTAAAGAATATTCAATCAAACTCAGGTCTTTTGATTATCCTTTCCACCACTCTGGTGCCTTCTCATAATCTATTCTATTGTACTTATTCACAGTAATTTTATTTATTTTTTTCTAGTTTCAAAATAATTCTATGAAATAAACAGTGACATTTTTATACTTCCATATTTTTATGAGGAATGTAAGCACTGGAATTGGGTAGCAAAGTCATTCATGTAGTGTTACACAATAGAACCTATGACAAAACTGAAACTTCTTGCCCCTGGCTTGGGGTCTCTCCATGAAGCAAAGCTGATGAAAGGCAAATACTGAGAGATTCTTCTTGGGATTATGCTCTGTCAAATATTGGGAAAGAATTAGTTAAGAGACCTCCTAAAATGTCTCAGATGAAGTAAAAAGTAACAGATGATTTTGGGCTTACCCAAATGGGAAAAAGAAAGGAAGACTGTGAGATCAGCAAGACTCTGGCCTTGGACAAATAATTTAACTTTTCCAGGTCTCAGTTTCCTCATCTGTAAAATGAGAGGATTGAGTGAGTTGGACCAGAACATCTCTAAAGTCTCTATGGGTCAATATTTGTTTTTGAATTTTAAAATCTTGTTGTCTGTAATATGTTCCAACAATTCATGTTCCAAGGACCCCTCCATCTTTGGAATTCTCTCTTCTAAGGTCCAAAATTGGTGATAATATATTCTGTATTTTAATCTCTTCTGTGAACTCCAGTCCCTTAGTCCCAACTACATGATGGAGATCTCTGTCTAGATATCCCACTGGTATCTCAAATTCACCATGTACAAACTTGAACTCATCTTCTTCTCTCTAAACTAATCCCTCATCCAAACTATCCTGTTCCTGGTGAAGCTACAACTATCCTTCCAGTCACCTAGGCTTATTGGTTCTTCCCTCATCTCCCTTGTCAATCAGTTGTCAGATCCAGTTGAATCTACTTCTGCAGCATTTTCCCCATTCTTCTCTATTCCACATGGGGCCATTACCATAATTCAAGCCTTGGAAAAAAAGATAAACTTCAGAACAGATATGCATTAGTCCTAGAAAACAAATTTCCACCTTGATCATATTCAATAGTCTGTGTCTCATTTAACATTTTAAATGTAGCATTTATTTGGCAGGAGGTGGGTGGCATGTTTCATCTTTAGGCCTTTGGACTTGTGGTTTATTATTGCATTGATCAGAATTCTAATCTTTCAAAATAGTTTTCTCTATAATGTTGACATTCTATAAATAGTTCTCCTAGTCCTGCTCACTTCACCCTGAATCAGTTTATAGGGATTTCTCAGAGTTTTCTGAAACTATCTATTTCACCATTTATTATAGCTTAATGATATTCTATTATATTTTTATATCATAATATGTGTAATCATTCCCTAATAGGAAGGCATCTCTCTTAGTTTCCAGTTTAGGGCTACTACCAAAAGAATTACTATATATGTATTTTCTCCCAAAAAATTGAGACAGTTAATACTCATAGGTTACATTTCAATTACCTGACAAGTATCTAAAGAAAAACTTTGGAGACTATGCTCTCAAGTGAGGAGTCAAAGACCTTTTAGTTGATGTTTTCTTCTGTGCAAATGCTAACTCAGCTTCCAGAGTAGAGGGGGCATAAATTTATCATAAACAGAGATCCTATAAAAGGGATACTTTTACTTATTAATATAGCTATATATAAATGCATGTATGCATATATATTTTCTATAGCAAATAACAGTGATTCATTCACATTTCTCAGAGCAGGAAAGGAGAGCTTTCTAATAATTACAGAATTCTGAAAAAAATCACATCCTTATATGCAAAATTTGAAACAGTCATAGAAACTAGAAAGAACAGACATTATGGAAAAGATTGTGGAAAGGACCTCACATAAATGCCTTGCAAATCATAATTGCTTAGTAAATATTTGGCATATGTTTCAAGGGACCTTCTAATTCTGATATTTTTGAACTCAGCTGCTCTATGATTAGCTAGCTACCTGAAAGGAATGGAGAGGAGGGAGAAATCTACCAAATGTATCTGCCAAACTAGATACTCTAGAGAGAAGTTATAATCTAGGGATGACTATATTATTTCATTTGGATCTTCAAGATATAGAAATAACACAATCTCTTTAGGAGAAATTAGCAAAACAGGTGTTACGTCTACATTTTTTATCTTCCCATGCCTAGTACAATTATCTATACAAAGTAGGTATCTTAACACATAGAATATCAGAATATCAGTGATGGAAGGAACCTTAAAGGCTATGTAGTCTAGTCTGTGCCAGAACATGAATTCCTCTGCAATTAACTGTATGATTAGTCATCTAGCATTTGTTTGTAGACTGTCATTGAGGAGAAAACCACTACTTCTAAAGGAAGTCTCACTTTTAAAGAACTCTAAGTATCTGGATGTATTTTTCTTTCCTTATGTCAAAAAGATACTTGTCTCTTTGTGACTTCTATTATCTTTGTAACTTCAGCAGATTGCATAAATATTTCTGCCATGTTCCTACTTCCTCCCTCCATGCCTAAGAAGAACATATCTATTCCTTCTTCCATTGGATAGCCCTACAAATAATTAAAGACAACTGCCATGCCATTCTAATTTCTCTTCTTCAGACTACATATTTCCCAGACTCTCCAACTTGCCTTCAAGTGGCATGATCTCATGGTGTATGGGGTGTCCAGGGAGGACTAACACCTCTGGTTTGAGGGCTTGCCAAGCTCTTTTCATCACTGTTCATCCACCTTTGGTGTCCACCTGTCACTAAACTTTTACCTGTGGTTCTAAGAAGCTGTAGCAAGTGCAGCAGCTACATACTAATAAAAAACATTTCAGCAGATGGGCTAAACCAGTTTGAGGGTGACTGACAGGTCTCCAACCTGTCAATGATTTAGGGAAATGTCTATCCCAAGCATGGGAAAACTTCCCTTGTGAAATTGATGGATGAGAACAATTTGTTCCAAACATCATGAAGTCAGTTGAAGAGGGTGCTATGGAGACTTAGAGCTTGGTCAGACAATAAAGAATTCAAGATCATCTGCTGTATCTGGGGCCATCCATCACCAATGATCTTGACTTTTATCCTGCCACTGGACTTTGATGACTCTGGAAGAGAGAATGAGGCTGACAATTGTGTGCAACTCTGCCTCACTTAACCCAATTCACAAGTAAGTCAAGACATAACCCATCATCTACTATTTTACCCCAACATCATGATATCATTGGTTCTCTTTGAGAACAAAGGTCAAACAAAAACAATGTAGAAAGAATAGCATTTGATCAACTGAAAAAAGTGTGACTGTTTTGCCTGGGGAAAAAATAGCAGCCTGGGGAAAGGCCTGATAACTGTTTTCAAGTACTTGAAGGACTGCATGTAGATAGCAGATAAGACTTTTCTGTTTGACCACAGAGAGAAGATCCAAGAACAATGAGAAGTTACAAGGAGGCAAATTTAGATTTTATGTGAGGAAAAACTTCCTAACAATTAGAGTCCTCCACAAGTGGAATGGTCTTTCTCAGGAGGTATTAAATTTCCCCTCACTAGAGATATTCAAGCAGAGACTGGCCAGATAATAGATATGTTGTGATGGAGGATCCTTTGGGGTGAATGGGCTCAACAAGATGGTTACTGCTGTTTTGTGGTACTGTAACTATCTAAATACTATCTTAAAACTAAACCACATTTTCCCTACCTCTGTGGTGAACAGATCTTGTCTTTCTTGTGGGGACTAGGACTAACTGAGATGTCAGTGAATCTGCTATTAGCTTTTAGGGGCCCTGTAGGGTCTAAAAATGATAATTATTATCCTTGATGTTTAAGGGTGCAAAGCTGATGCATAGATGGTAAAAGAAGAGCTTTTTTGTTGCTCTGTGATTAAAGAGTAAGGAAAGGGAGAGGGAAGGGGAATTCAGCATCATTAGCTCATGTTATAAAATGTTATAAAAGTTTCTGCCTCAGAAATAAGAGCAGTCAAGTAGAAAGAGCATTGAATATGTAATCAAAATGACCTGGATCCATGCCCTGGCTCAGTTACTCAATAGATGTATGACTTTGGAAATTACTTTATCTCTCTGGGCCTCAGTTTCTATAAAATTGGTGGGTTGAAGTAGATGGACTCTAAGGTTCTTCCAATATAACACTTTGTAGACTAAGGTTCCTTCCAGATATCACATTCTATATTCTTAGGGCCTTTTAGCTCTCATATTCTCTGTTCTGAGTCCCTTTTAAACTCTGACATTCTGTTCTAGGGCCTCTTTTAGCCCTGATATTCTGGGTTTCAAAGTCTCTCCCACTTTTGACACTGTGTTCTAAGGCTCCTTCCAGCTCTGACATTCCCTTACATTCTGTGTTCTTAGACCCCTCCCAGCTCTGACATTCTGTGGTCGAAAGCTCCTCTTACCTTTGAGAGTCTATGTCCTGAGGCTTCTTCAAACTCTGACATTTTGTGTTCTAGGACCCTTGCTAGCTCTGACAGAATATGAACCCCTAAAGGAACAACAAAAAAATAGATTAATGTACAAAGAAATGAGGTAAGAAAATAAGGCCTAGAGCCATCAATCTTTCCTTGCAGACCAGAGAGCTCTTTTAAGATTCCTTATAACTAGATAACTTTACCTTTTGTTAACCTATGTCTTTTCCCCTATATCTACTAGTAGTAAAATCCTGTAAAAAATATAAATGAAAGTTATATGTTTATTCTAGAAACAACTGGATAAGGAAGAAGTTGTGAGTACTTTTCCTTAGGCTTAACAGTGAGAGAAACTCAGGCAAAAGAAAAGGGTTATGGCAGTGATGCTCAGGGCAAGGACAAGCTATGGGTCTTAGAGGTGAAAAAAGGGGATTCAAAGACAGAGAAATAGCTTGGGAGGCTTTATATCATGTTCTAGGCCTCCCGGTCCATGAAACTACTGTGAGATGGTGGGTATCTCAGAGGGCATTAGGTCCCTTTTCCTGAGAAGTGATCATCCAACTACTATTTAAAGAGCCCCAGACATGGAGAGCTCCATCTCCTAGGGCATCCCATTGCATTTTTGGACAATTCTCATTGTTAAGAAATTTGTACTGTGGCTAAATTTGCCAGGTAACTCAGTAGAGAGAGTGCTGGGCCTGAAGTTAGAGAGACTTATCTTCCTGAGTTCAAATCTGGCCTCAAACTCTCATTGCAAGTCACTTAACCCTGTTTGCTTCAGTTTCTCATCTGTAAAATGAGTTGGAGACAGAAATGGCAAACTAATCCATTATCTTTGCCAAGAAAACCTCAAAATGGGGTCAGGAAGAGTTCAACACAACAGAAACGACTGAACAATAACAAATTTGCTTCTTTTAGCTTCAATCCGATTGCTCCACAAGGTGTAAGAATACCAAAACTACTTGTTTTTCAAGAAAGTCCTTTGGACTCTTGAAACCAGTCATCATGTCATCCCCCTTTTCTATTCCCAAATCTTCTCTTCTTCAGGATAAACATCCCAGTTCTTTTAATAGGGCCTCATGTGGCATGGTTTCTAGCCTATTTCCTTTTTGCATAGCTCATCACTGAACATATTTCTATTTTGTCAATATCCTTCCTGAAATATGGGACTTAGAACTGAGCAAAATAATTGGATGTGGTCTGACCTGGGAAGAGGAGAATGGTGCAGTTTTCCTCCCCAAGTACACTGAGTCACTAGAAACAAACTAAGATTGAATTAGTCTCATCAGCTGCCATAACACCAACTGGCTCATTCTGATGTGGCAGTCCACTAAAAGTCCTGAGTTCGTTTTTGTTTTTTTTTTTTCATATACCATCTCATAAATCAAACTGTTCCTGAAGTTAAGAAACGCTTGTCAAATTCAATTAAATTGAAGGTCCATGTCCTCAAGACATCATTCATGAACTACTCAGAAGGGTGGTATCTATAACTTTGTTTTTGTTCTCTTACTGTTTCTACTTCCTTCATCCCTTACATTACTTGCCAATCTTTCATCCCCCCCATTACCCATCACCTGTTTCCCTCAGTAAACATTTGACTTAATAGTTTAGAATGTAAGTATTTGCTCAGAGATGTCATCAACTCCTTCTTCCTGCCAAGGGCTTTGGTTTTCATCATTCATCTTCCTTTTTTTTTTTACTTTTATCTTTACAAGCATAGGTAAAATAATAAGAACTTTGGAGCCAAAAGACTTGGCTTCAAATTCTGCTTTTGCTATTGACTTCTTGTGTGACTTCAATAGAGTCACTATACCCCCCTGGGCCTCAGTTCCCAGTTTCTTCATCTTTAAAATTGAAGAGTTTGATTGGATAATCTCCAAGATCCACTGAAGTTCTAATTGCTATTTTTCCCCAGAAGCTTGGTTTGTGTGTGTGTGAGCACATGCACATGCATGCATGAAGGCAATAGTCTGACTCAGAATAACTGTAGTCTTAAAACTTGAGCTTCCACTTGATCTTCTGCGTCCTGATCAATGGATTTTCAACCTCTACTCATTCAAGGGGACTTAAAAAGTCAGGTGATAGAGGAACAAACTAGATGAAATAATCACTTGTTACCTGCCAAGACAAACCCAGGAACTATACGAACACAATTATGAAACAGTTTTCACACAAATAAAATCAGATCTAAACATGTGGAAAAATATCAATTGCTCATGGGTAGGCCAGTCTAATTTAATAAAAGTGACAATTCTACATAAATTAATCTATTTATTCAGTGCCATACCAAACTACTAAAATATTTTATAGAGCTAAAAAAAATAATAACAAAATTCATTTGGAAAAACAAAATGTCAAGAATAACAGGGGAAATAATAAAAAATGCAAAAGAAGGTGGCCTAGCTATACCAAATCTAAAACTATATAAAGTGGCAATCATCAAAAGTATTTGGTACTGGCTAAGAAATGGAGTGGTGACCCAGCACTTCTAGGTCCCAAAGAGATCATAAAAAAAAAGAAAAGGACCTACATGTACAAAAATATTTATAGCAGCTGTTTTTGTGGTGGCTAAGAATTGGAAATTGAGGGAATGCCCATCAGTTGGGGAATGGATGAACAAGTTGTGGTATATGGATGTAATGGAATACTATTGTGCTATAAGAAATGATGAGCAAATAAGTTTCAGAAAAAACCTGGAAAGACTTACATGAAATGATGATGATTAAAGTGAGCAGAACCAGGAGAACATTGTACACAGAAACAGCAACATTGTGTGATGATTAACTATGATAGGCTTAGCTCTTCTCAGCAATGTAATGATCAAAACAATTCCAAAAGACTAATGATGGAAAATGCTATCCACGTCCAGAGAAAGAACTATGGAATCTGAATGCAGATTGAAGCATACTATTTTCACTTTTTTGGTTTTGTTTTGTTTTGTTTTTTTCCTCATGGTTTTTCTCTTTTGTTCTGATTCTTCTTTCACAACATGACTAATTTGAAAATATGTTTAAAATAATTGTACTTGTACAACATATTTCAGATTACTTGCTGTCCTGGGGATGGGGGAGAGGAAGGAGGGAGAAAAATTTGGAACTCAAAATCTTGCAAAAATAAATGTTGAAAACTATATTTACATGTAATTAGAAAAAAATACTATTATGTTAAACCAAAAAAAGAAAAAAAGTAATTAATCACTTATTCAGTTAATATTTATTGAGTACTTGATATATACATAGGAAATACAACAAATATCTATTAAGCGCCTACAAGGTATAAAGTCAATTCAATTCTACAAACACTTATTGAGCACTGATTATGTACAAGGCACTCTGCTAGGTTGCTAAGGGAAATACAAAGATAAATATGATGGACTCTTTTATTAAGATGTTTGTAATTCAATGGGAGAAAGACATCCAAATAAGTGATACAATGGCCAGTAAGGTGAATGCATAAGAAATATCAATCTGAAAATGGAGAGTTCATTTTAGGTGTCAGAAAAGGCTTTATGGAGGAGGTAATACCTGACTTGGATTTTGAAAGAAAGGAGGGACTTTAGATGAAAATAGGAGGATTACAATAACTGACAATGACAAAAGTCTTCACACAGTCCACATAAGAATAAGATAATAATGGGAGTAAATCAAACTAGACTCTTTTCTATTCCTTGATGTTGTTTTGCCCTCCTCTGTCTTTGTTACTTTGCTCGTATCATTTCATAGGCCTGGAATGGATCTTCCTCATCTCTGTCCTTTTAGATGGGAGGCCAGTTTGGCTGGAATACAAATACAAAGGACTTTAAGGGCAATAGTATGAGATATACAGGATCCAGATTCACAAAGAAATGGTACCTTCGACATGTTCAAGTAGATGTGGTCACCTCACAATTCCAGGATATTGATGTTGAAACATGCTACCCCCTCCAGCTGGAGAGCTGATGGACTCAAAGAACAAAATGAGTTATTTTTTTAAACATGGCCCATGTTGGATTTTATTTGATTGTCTATAGGTTTTGTGGGGTTTTTTCTTTATTTTCTCAATGATTAGGAGAGACAAAGTGTGTTGGAAGATGGAAAGAATCAAGACCTGAAAAATGTGGACTTTTTAAAAATAAACAAAAATAGAGAAAGCCTTACAATCAATCAATCAATAAGTATTTATCAAGGGCCTACTATATTCCATATATGTGTTAGGCTCTCATCTATAGGTGCAATCTCACATCAAGTACAAGAATTTAATAGACTATATCATTATAAGGAGAAGAGACAGGCAATAAGTGAAAGTGATGAAGGTGATATGTGGTGCAGAGTGCTGGGCTGATCATAGACTTATCTTTTCCAAGCTGAACATTCACATTCAACAAAAATGGTGGCCCCAAGGTAAGATGATTGTTAGGAGGCTCAACATCAATGGATTAGAGTACTTCTCTCTGTATTTGTGAACAGCTGATTGCTGATCTGATGGGAAAGCTGAGTCAACACATAGCAACAGTGAAACAGAAAAGAAGTAAGTACCTTTCAGAGGCATGGTGTACAGCACTGCATTTGCTCACATGGGCCAGAGCACTTGCAAACATCAATATTGGTTTGATGAAAATTATGGGGAAATTCAGAAGCTGATGAACAAACAAACAACAACAACAAACAAACAAACAAACAAACAAACAAAAAACCAAGAGCTCTACAGGGTTTCCCAGCAGGCCAATCCATCTGTCTCTATGAGAGAAGTACTTAATTCTATCAAAAGTATAGTACAAATGAAGCTTAGAGCGATGCAGGATACTTGGCTCAATAAGAAGGCAGATGCAAATTCAGTTTTACACAGAGAGCAACATTCCAAAGTGTTTCTATGCTTCCCTGAAGGCTATTTATGGGCTAAAGACCTCTGGTGCACCTCAACTACTCAGCACTGATGGAGTCATACTGATCAGTGATAAGGACATTATCCTGGAAAACTTTTATAGTGTTCTCAATTCACCATAATCAATTGATACTGAAAGCATTAGCTGTATACCTGAGGTTGAAGTCAATCCTTCTTTAGCCAAACTCACAACTGAAGAAGAAGTATTGAATGACATTAGGCTCCTATTACGTGGCAAAGCTCTTGGTGCTGATTCCATCCCAGCTGAGATCTATAAGGCAGCAGTTCCACTGCTCATACACAAGCTGACTGAAATCTTCCAAGTTATATGGCAAGAGAAGGTTATCCTCTAGGAGATCAAGGATGCCTTCATTATCCAACTCTATGAAGGAAAAAGAAAGAAAATTGTCCTATGACAGCCACAAGGCGAGGTCTCTTGGTCATTGCTGTTGAGATTGTTACCAGAGTCCTCCTAAATCAGCTGATCCTTCACCTGGAAGATGGTCACCTACCTGAGATCCAGTTGCCTCTAAAAAGGACTAAGGAATGGTTGATATGGTGTTTCTTGCCCCAAAACTGCAGGAGAAATACCTGGTACAGAACATAGTTCTGCACACAATATTTGTTGAGTAGACCAAGGCCTTTGATTTTGTCAGTTGGGAGAGCTCATAGAAGATTATTGTAAAATTTGGTTGCCTGGAGAAGTACATCAGCATTCTATGCCAGTTTCATGATGGCATGCTTGCATGGGCTCTGAATGAAGGATGTTGCTCTCATATTTTCTCAGTTACTAGTGGAGTGAATCAGGACTCTGTAAGTTTGTTCTCATGGTTTTTAGTCATTTTGCCACGTGCTTTCAATAAGGACAAAAGTAACATCAAGGTCAGCTACCGTACTGAGGGAAAATTACTTAATTTGAAAAGTCTACAAGGTAAGACTAAAGTTAAAAAAGAGTTGGTGCATGACTTTTTTCTTGCAGATGATTATGCACTCAATGCAGCCTCTGAAGCTGAGATGCATCAGAGTATGGATCAATTCCTGCCACTTGTGTTAATTTTGGCCTGACAACACAAGAAAACAGAGATTCTCAACCAGTCAACACCACAAAATCCATACATGGAACCATTGTTTACAGCAAATAGAGTCATTTTGAATATTGTGGATAAGTTCATTTACCTTGGCAGTATACTTTCCAGGTATATACACAAAGATATTGAGGTTGACACAAGCATTGTCTGAGCTAGCTCAGTGTTTGGGAGGCTCTAAAGCAACATGTGAAAGGGAAGAGGTATTAAGCTGCCTACCAAACTGAAGGTCAGCGGAGCTATTGTGCTGACCTCACTGGACATACTAACACAAGTTTGGTCAGATATTCCCAGTCTTTCACATCCCCATGTGATTGGGCCTTGGACCATTATACCAGAGCAACAGCTCTTCGATCAAAAGTCTTTGGAATAAGCATGCTAACAGAGGGTACAAGCTAGGACTTGTTTGAAGTGGATTTCTCCTTAAAGATAAAATAATCAGACCATCATGCATGAGAGTCTGGCTGTGGAATCCTGATACTACTTTCCTCAGATAGATAACACTACTTCTGACTATGACATAGAGGATGCAGAGAATTTGGTCTGCTTAAGGTAGTATTAGAAGCATGTGAATCCATCAATGTGAATCAAATGAGATAATATCTGGAAGGTAATTAGCAAAATGCCTGGCACGTTAATCTTTAAAAAATTATTATGTGCCTCCATCTGGATCAGTTAGCGACTGGGGACCTGGAGCTCCACTATTAAGAATAAAATCCTAGGTATCCCGACGTAAAAAGAGGCATTGAAGAGAGCTAGTTCCATAAACGTGAGTTAAACTTATTCTCTTCTCATCGTTTCTTATTACTTCTTCCAGTTGGTATAACTAATAGATATCAATTTATCTAACCACTCTATGGATGTGTATTTTTTTCACCATACTTTTGGACTATTCCAAAAGTCTAAGAGAAAGAAGGCCTTGGGTATTTCTATTGGCTTCTCAGGAGTTAGTGATGGAGGACTCATGAGACTGGTGTGTGTGTGTGTGTGTGTGTGTGTGTGTGTGTGTGTGTGTATGTGTGTGTATTGGGGAAGAGGGGGAGATTGTAAAGCTATGAGGCAAGGCTTAAAGCCTTCCCTGGATATAGAAAGTCCATTTAATCAACATGAGTAGAGAGGGATTTTGGCACTTTCTCTATCATGAATTCATCCTTAATCAAGTCTGTAAGCCTTTTGACAAAGTGGTCCATTAGTGTGGCCTTATTCCAAGTTATATCCTGATTGACTATCAAGAAAGCATTGGTCTCCACAGATTTTTCTGGGCCTAGTGACAAAATTCTCAAAAACAATTCATCAGGTACTTTTTCCACTCCTTTATCAATAACATCACCAATTGTATGGCAAGTCCCCAAAAGACAGCAATAAATAACCAGGACAATTTGAATTCAATCATTAGGGAATACAGAGAGTTTCACAGATTAAAGCTGTCATCCAATCCTATGCTTACATGGTAGGGATGAAGGAACTAGAGTCCAGGGATGTGAAGTAAGTTGACGATAGTCACACAGTTAGTCACTGGCTATGAAAAGACATGCACTCATTTCTTCTGACCATATATCTCATGTTCCTTTCATTGAACCATGAAGTTGGAGGGAAGTTGGGTCAAGAATCTAGAGTACTCTTCCCATACACTAGAAAATATTTCAGGAACCCAAAATCAAATAAACAAACATTGGATATAATATTCGAACAAATGAATAAATCTCTTTTTTCCCTTCCCACTTTTGCTGGTGAACATCAGAGATTAAAAGTAAACAACAAAAACAACAATAATGATAATAATGATAATAATAACAATAATAACAATAATCCAGAGCTGCTAGCACCAAGACTAGATCTATAGACAGAAACTATGTAGGGCTTGGAAAGGGAATTCTATGCCCTCCATCAGTTCCTGTTTTGGCAGAGTAGTCATCAGTATTATATTCTGTGTGGATCCTGAATCATGAAGTATTAGTCTCTGAAAAATTATGAATAATCTAAAGGCCAATGGAGAGTTGTATGGTGGGTTTGAGCATGCTACAAAATGTTACAAAGAATTACATAGAAGTGCTATAGAAGTTACAAGCAAAGAATTATATGTATGTGAACATACATACACCAAAAAAAATGAGATAAATACAGAGTGAAAGAGAGGGAGAATTGATGGATAGCTTACCTAATCTATTGGTATATTTAGGACATCAAGAGAATTCAAGGAAGACCTCCTCCTCCTTCCATATTTTGGGTATACTCCCTAAAGTGAATATTTATAGAAAAAAGTTGTTTATGATAGGTGGGCATAGATGGGTTCCATTGGGCATATCTGAGATGACAAATCCATTGAAAAATTCTATGGGATCACACAAGATGTTGGGGGATCATGAGACTTTTATAAGAGCATTGTTGCCACAAGTATACAAGGATGCCACAAGGAATGGTGCTGGTAATATGAGGATGAGGAGGAGATGTTTTCCTGGATATGAGTGAGACCAGAAAATGCATGGGTGGTGGTGGATGGGTGACTCAATACAAGAGTTTTCTAGGAATTAATATTAGGGAACTGAAAAAAAGTAGGTCATATCCCCCTGTTATCATCTATACTCTGCTTGAAGACTGCAGTTGAAAAGCAACTCATGAATTCCTGAGGTAGTCTATTCTATTTCTAGACAATCTTAATTGTTATAAAGGTCTTCACATGGAGTAAAAGTCTAATCTCTTCCTTGGGGTAACTGAATCAGTGGCAACAGTGGCAGTTTCCAGACATCTCAGCACATAGACAGTAAAGGGTTTGAACAATGGGAAAGAGAGAGATTTAAAGGGTCACCAAGGTCACCTTTACTGTCACTAGGTGTGGGACTCTTTTGCATTGTCTCTATTTGAACCTGGGTCACAGTCCCAGGTCTTAGTCCCAGCATGAGGAGGAACACTATTAGCATAGCAGAACTTGCAGCCACAGGGGAGTAGGGACCATGGTCACAGTTCCAGGGTTGAAAAGAGTGCTTGTGAAGAGTGTAGTGTCCTAAGCTTCAGGGGTTTGTACAGCTGTTTTCAGAGATACTTCTAGGGACCTGAAAATTTTCAGTTCTTCCAAGGTGCTATGATAAGGGGCGAGGAGTTTTCTCTCCACTGCCACAACAAGCTCCACCACACCAGCGTTCCTCCTTGCTCCAGGACCACCCCTCAGAACTGTGACCCAGATCCAAGCACCGGTAAAGCAAGAGACTCCTGCCTCAGCACTGGCAAAGAGATCCCTGCAATCCCCCTCTGATCAGCCACTTGATTCCCCCTCAGACTGTGGGCTGGAAGTTCAGGAAACAGCTGTCGCCCTGGGAGCAGCTGAGACCTAACTCCTTCTCTCATCGCAGTCACAGACTTTTTCCGCTGACATTCCAAGTTGTCTTTGGCATTCGTGGGTTGAGAAGTCTGGAAACTGCCACAGCTGCCAGCAATTCAGTCCTCTGAGGCCTGCTACAGGGTCGCTGCGGCCTGCACACCCACACTGCACTGTGCTCCTCTCCCCGCCTGGTGCGATATACCTTTCTGATCAACCATCCAGTCTGTCTTTGGCTGGAAATTTGTTTCACTCTGTCTTTTTGTGGGTTCTGCTGCTTTAGATTTTGTTTGGAACTCTTTCTTATAGGTATTTGGAGGGGTTTGGGGAGAGTGCTCAAGAACTGCTTTCCCTCTGCCATCTTGGCTCCGCCCCTCCCCTTATTTTCTTCAGTGAGCTTTTGTATTTCCATTTTGCCAATTCTACTTTTTAAGGAGTTGTTTTCTTCATTGGACATTTTTTTTCCATTTGGCCAGTATTATTTTTTACGGAATTCTGGTCTTCCATCAATTATTGTCCTTCCTTTTTCCAAGCTGTTGACTCCTTCTTTCATAACTTTCATTTATTTTCCCAATTTTTCTTCTATGTCTCTTATTTGATTTTTAAAGTCCTTTCTGAGCTCTTCCAAGAAGATCTTTTGGGTTTGAGGCCCATTCATATTCCCTTTTGAGGCTTCACATCTAGATATTTTGACATTGTTGTCCTCTTCTGAGTTTTTGTTGTGATCGTCCCAGTTGCCATAGTAACTTACTATGGTTAGGTCTCTTTTCTATATTTTTCACTCAATTCTTAGCCTATTTCATGACTTTTAATGTTGAGCTCTGACCTTAGGGTGTAGGGGCCAAGATTTTTGTGCTGGAGGCCAGGGACCTAGTCCCTGGCTTTGTGCAATGGGATCTCAGGTGCTGGTAGATTGCCCACTATGCTAGGGTGACCTGGAATAATCATGCTTACTGTGCTCAGGGCTCTAGGGCTGGCAGTTTACATTCTGAGTTGGGGTTGGAGGTCTCACAAGTATAATGCTCTGCTATTAGCCTGCTGAGGCAGGACCAAGTGGCCTTTGTTTGATGATCTATGCTGTGGCTTAGCCCCTCACATTGGCTTGCCCAGACTCAATCTGCTCTGGGCTGAACTCCTCTTTTATACAAGAAAGACAGGCCTTTCTTGAAGTTCTTCTAAGTTATCTTAAGCTGAAAAAATGTTTCATTCAGTCTTTTTGTAGGTTCTGTCACTCCAGAATCCATTTAAGGCTTGATTTAACATTGTTTCCTAGGGAAACTGGGGAGAGCTTAGGCAACTTTCTGGTTTTTCACTGCCATCTTGGGTCTGTACCTGTCATATCCTTTCTAGGAGCAATTGCCAAACTGATTTGTTTATGCTTCCAGAGTTGGAATGATGGGAGGGGGCAGGGCAATGGAAGGAGAAGGAAAAGTTTAGAAGATGACCCAGTAATAGAGAGTAAAGTGAAGCATGTCTGGGCCCCAATATGGAATAACGGACTTGGCCAAGATCTTACCATTCATAAGGAGATGGAAGAGGAGGGGCATGCTGGAGTTGAAATGATTAATCTAGGTCTTCAATGGGTGTTTCAGTCATTGTATATATTTGGTTAGACTGGGAATAAAGAACACTCCAGTTCAAATTTTGTCTTAGCCAGTTTATGACCCTAGTCAAGTATCTTAACTTTTCTGTGCCCTAGTTTCCTTATGAGTACAATGAAAGAGTTGATCTTGATAGGCTCTAAGATTTCTTGCAGTTCTAAATATATGATTCTGTGATGCTTGAATGGGAATAAGGATTTATACTTTATAGTTCAGATATCTAGACCTTAGGGGCAGATGGACACCTAGCTGCACCTTCTATGTATGTCTAACAATAACAAAAGAGTTGAAAGGAAGTATTCAGGGAGGACTAGGGCCTCTTGTGTGAGGGCTTTTCAAGCCCTTTTTAGGGCTGCTCATCACTTTTGATGTCCACCTTTCACTGAACTCTTACCTATGGCTTCAAGTGACTGTAGCATTTTCAGTGACAACACCCTGGTAAAACTGTCTAGGCAGACAGGCTAAACCATGTTAATGGTAACCAAGAGGCCTCAAACCCCTGGGTGAGTTAGGGGTATATTTAACCCAAGCATGTGATGACTCCCATATGTGGAATGGATGGATGAGAACAATTTGTTCCAAACATCATGAAGGTTGTGGGTCCTCTTAGAAAATGTAGGACAAACAACAATAAAAACCCAATTTGGAAAAAAAAAAACTGAAGAAGAAAGGGGGGGGAGAATAAAATTGTGTTCTATATGATGGTTGAAATTGCTTAAAAAAAACTGGAGTGTGTGGAGGGAATGCCTGGCTAATGAAACACAATTTTCAAATAAATTCAATTTGTATTTACTGATCCCTACTATGTGAAAGCAAGTAAGCAAAGTGATATTGAGGAGCAAAAAGGAGAACCATATACAGGTGTTGCTTTAATGGGCTTTAAAGTAAATGTAAAATAGGGAAAAGTGCTGCAATTTCATTTGTTTTGCATAGGTGGAGGTAGTTTCCTTATGGGGCTAGTTTTCCTTTCAGGAGATGTGAAGACCTTCCTTTGGATTTAGTTGATCTTGAGGATTAGGACTCATATTAAGGCCTTGGCTTCTTTGCAGACTGAGGCAGACAGTACAGCCTACTAGGAGTAGGAGTACCTGAGATTTGACTGGATTCCCATTGCTGTGGTGGACTTATTTCTGACCTAGTCTTGCTGCCCAGCAAAATGTAAAGACAGGAGAGCAATGTCTTTTTTTAGTAAATTGTGTCCTTTTAATTTTATCTTGACTATTTTTTAAAACTTTTTTTTGTTGTTGTTCCACAAATGTGAGCTGGAATGACTAGACTGGAAGGGTGATAATACTTACATCCAAATAAGTGTATTTAAAAGTGCATAGCATTTACATTTAGGCTTTTAATACATGTGTATTAAATTGCCAGAATTTTTTGCATGAGGCTATTTGCTTTGACATTGTGTAGATAATTGAGCCTTCTAATTTAGTACTTGTTAAGTTTCTCTATTTTTCTGGAATTCTGGTCTTTTTGTTTGTTAAAAAAGAGATAATGAATTTAGCCCTAATCTTCTTCACTCCCTTTTGGCTTTACCAATGGCCTGCTTGAAATCTCCACCTGCATGTCCCATAAGCATATCTAATTTAATATGTACAAAAACAAAATTATTCTGTCTTGTAATTCTGTCTCCATGCTTTTCTCTTATGTCCTCTCCTTCCACTCCATTCCCATTTCTACTCCCAAGCACTCATAGAGCTACTACTCTCAGTTATTTATCATCTCTTGTTTGAATTATTATAATACATATGGAAGGGCATAAGCATTTATTAAACATCTATTATGTGTCAAGCATTGACCTTAACTTTACAAATATCTCATAAGCTATAATAGTATCCTACTTAAGCTACCTACCTTATACATCTCTTTTCTCTGATACTTTCCTTACATAGCAGCCAAAATGATATTCCTGATGGAAATATTTGACCTTGTCACCCCACTCTAGAGACTCCCTATTACCTCTAGAATCAGATATAAACTACTAAGTTTATTGCTATTTTTCAACACCTTTACATTGTTTGAATACAGACCTTGGGCTTAGTTGCAAATTAGAACCTCAGGCAATTAAAACAAAATCCCATGGGACAAGACCAAGATCATTGGGTAACGAAAATGTCTAAATTAAAGGGAGAAGCTTGGAACAAAATGTGGCCCTCACACCTGAATGTGGTCCAACCTAGAGTGCATAAATGGTTCTTCTGCTCACCAACTTGAATTCGCACTATAAATATGCCACCACTTATTCAGCTGATGTAATGTATATATTGTCTTTCCTATTATAATGAGAACTCCTTGTGGGTAGGAACTTTCCCTTTTGTCTCTATATCCCCAACACTGAACAGTATGGGTTAAAGATAAAAGGAACTTAAAATGCTTTTGATGTTTTTTTTTCTCTCTCCCATATATAATATCTATCTCTCACCTCTGTACCTCTGCATAAGTGTTCCTCAAAGTTTTCAGTGGCCTAACTCCTCACTTACATCTTATAGAATCGCTTTCAAAATAGCAAAGAAGTCACCTACCAAATAAAATATTTCCTGGCCCACTTACTTGTTTCTACTCCCTCCTTGAAATGACTTAGTATTATTTTGTTTATATTGACTTATCTTTATCCCTTTAGTAGGAGTCAGGGGCTGTTTCATCCTAGGCAACTATCATGGCAGCCTATACTTAGTATAGCATAGTGTAGTAACCTCTGTTTCACTTCTGGCATTTCTGCTAGACTTCTCGGGCAGCAAACACCATATCAACCATTCTGAAGCCACACTGGCTCTTGAGTAGGGTGACGGTATTCCAGGTGAAGGATAAGCCTACTAAGTAGAACTCTGGCGAGAATATTGCAGACAGTGATTAAGAGAAAAAACCTTCCATGTGATGATATTCTATTTTCTTTTCCTTTATAGATATGGACAATGGAGGGATCCTTGAACTTCTGGGGAATAAACCTCCTCTTGCCATGTAACCTGGCAGATTTTGGTCAGCTTTTGTATGATCAATGTACCCTCTGACTTAAAAAATCTCAGCTTGAATGGAATCAGCATTAGATGTTTTGCCACATGAGAGAAGCCTAATGACATTCAATACCTCTTCTTCAGTTGGAAGTTTGGCCAGAGGGGAATTATCTTCAATTTGAGATATACAATCAATGGCTTCAGCATTGGTTGATGATGGTCTGTTAAGAATGCTATGGAAGTGATAAGCCCATCTCTCCAGCAGCATGGCCATATCATTAATCAATGTGGTTCTATCAGTGCTAATTATTGATAATAAGTACTATAGGTCTTTGGCCCATAGATAGTCTTCAAGGCATCATAAAAGTGCTTTGAATTGTTACTCTCAGTATGAAACTGAATTTTAACTACCTATTTATTGAGAAAAGAATACTGCATCACTCTAAGTTTTACTTGCTCTTTACTCTTTATAGAGTTAAATGCTTCCTTCTTAGAGATGGACGAATTATCTTGCTGGTAAACCCTATGGAGGTCTCGTTTGTTTCCTTAGCAGCTTCAGAATTTCCCTTCAATTTTGTCAAACCAGTCTTAATGTTTGCAAGTGCTCTGAACCAGATGAGTAAATGCAATGCTGTACACCGAATCTCTGAAAACTGCCTACTTATTTTCTGCTCCACTGTTGCCAATTGAGTTTTAGCACAACTTTCCTTCGAAGTTAGCAACAACTATTCACATAAGAGAAGTGCTCTAATCTGTTGACATTAAGTTTTCTGGTCCTCATCTTGTATCCAGCCCTGACTTCATTAAGCTGGCCTTTATTTGCCAACCTTGTTTCATTCCCGGCAGCTATTAGAATATGATATCTTCTGAGTTCTTTCGCAACAAGAATTGTTTGTTTTTCAGGTCTACTAGATTTCATGTTGTCCATAAGGTGCACACATTCCATGTACCAATAGTGAGTGGAGTCATCTTCACAGAAGTTTCTGTACACTTTTTGGCGTTTCAACTGCAGGGTAGCATTTCCAACTACCATAGCATACAGGCCAGGATTAAGCTGAATGAAGCAGGTGATTTCTAGAACACCTTTTCTATCCCCTTCCTCATGCCAGGAGGTAAGCAGTGTGGTCCTTAAAAAAGGCTAGTCAGACACCCAGGGGGTTACTGAATCCCACTTGTGCTTTAGTCCACTGAGATGAGCCCATGGCCTGGCCCCCCTGTCTGCGGGGTTGTGACTAGGGCTTCCAGTGTATCCTCATCTGCTGCTTTGTCACCTGCCTGTTATCACAGGACTTTGAGTTAGATAAAAATGGTTAAATGGTATGGGTGATGTCTTTTGATTTGTGCATAAAATGAATTTAAGTGAGGCAGAGTTGTGAGAAGTAGTCAGCCTCACTCTCTTTTCTATGGTCATCAAAGTACAGTGACAAGACAAAAGTCAAGACTACTGGCAATGGCTCAGAATGCAGGGGATGACCTTGGTGTCTTTGACGTCTAATCAAGTTCTAAGCGATGCACTGTCTCAGCTTCAGTTACCTTCATGGCCTTTGGAACAAACTGTTCTCATCCTCCCATTCTGATAGAGGAAGTCTTCACATGCTTAGGGTAGACACTCCCCTAACTAACTAATGGGCTTGAGGCCCATCAATTACCCTTAACCTGATTAGGCCTGTCTGCTGAAATGGTTTACTGGGGTGTGGCCTCTGCACATGCTACAGTTTCTTGATGCCACAGGTGAGTGACTTGCTGGACAACAAAGGGACAAAGCAGCCCTGAGTCTTCCCTGAATATTCATATACCTCTCAGTGAACACTACTTGATTATTGAAAGCTCAGTTTGATCTTCTCAGTGAAAGCCAGTCCAAATTCTTCCCCAATTGTAGACACAACTTTTCGATTGTTGGCTTTTCTCCAAGATACATGCATATGCACGTGTGTGCATGTGCTTGTGTCTCTGTATTTGATAGAGGGTCAGTATTAAGGTCAAAACAACTGGTTTGAAGACTTGTTTATGAAATATATTAGTTAAATGATAATGAGGTAGTTGCTTACCTTTCAGGGGCTAAGGCATCTGTCCAAGATAATGTTATGCAGTTGTCAGTTTACATATTTCTAGGGAGTTCTCTAAACTAATAAAATCACAGACCAACATCAAAATGTATATATTTTCTTAATCCTTGTGATTCTTGAACTCTTGAACTCATCAGTGCTATAGACACTGATGATCACCCTCTTCTCCTTGATAGTCTTTTCTCTGTGGGTTTTCCATGACACTACTTTTTCTAGTTCTTCTTCCTGTCTAACCACTCTTTAGTGTTTTTTTTTGTTTTGTTTTGTTTTGTTTTTGATGGAGATTTGTCCAGGTCTATGGTGTGGGTGTTCCAGAGGCTTGATCCTGGTTCCTTTTTTTTTTCTCCCACTAGATTATTTCCTTTGGTGATCGTATCAGCTCCCATGGATTCAATTATCACCTCTATCCTGATGATTCTCAAATCTCTCTCTCTCTCTCTCTCTCTCCATATATATATATATATATAAAATGCATATTTGTGTATGTGTGTTTGTAAGGGCGTCAAGAATCTGGAGCTACAGTGTCTTGTGCAAGGAACAGCAAGGAAACCAAAGTTACTGGATCACAGAGCATTTTGTTAGGTTGGGAGTCAGCGATCAATTTGGAGCAAGACTGGAAACAGAGGAGGGTATCAGGATGTGAAGGACTTTAAAAATCAGAGGAATATATATGTGTGTGTGTGTGTATGGGAAGAAAACATAAAAGCTATATACAAATATATATATATATGTATATATATGCACACAATGCATATATACATAAAGATATACATGTATATAGTTGTACATGCATATATGCATATATAAATACACACAGAGACATGCAAGTATGTATTTTAGTAGTTATATTTATCAATACCTCTTTCTATCCAGACAAACGCTTTCACTGGTTTCGGTGCTCCTGACATTTTAAAACTTAATATCCTGTTTACACCTTATTGGATTTGAGATTTGTTTGACACTTAAGGAATTTAAGTGACTTGTCCATTGTAATACAATTAGACAAGTAGTCAACATGAGATTGGGAACCTGATCTTTTTGACTCTTACTTCCTAACTTTATCCACTACACCATGGTGTCTGGATGTTTTAATGTTAATGAAATTTATGCTCTCTTCATCCAGCTATATATCTTATTATGGACAATATAAATTTTGCATCCACTTTGTCTTTTCAGTGTTGATAGCTAGATTGATCTTTTTTGTGTTACTATGGTTTTGAATATTTTTGTAGTGTCCTCAATGCAAAAAGCACCATGTCATTTACAAATGGGAATTTGTTGAATTATATGACCTATAAGAAATCTTTTTGGTTTCGCCTCTGCAAATGTCATAAAGGACAACAAACTCAAATCTTCAGATAAACATAATAAATAAGGCCAACAAATTCAGGACATTATTTTCTTGTTTCCAAGCAGGTTATTCTTCATGACTGGTTGTTTTTGTCAGCAGTCTTCAGAACATTTTAAAACATTCAGAATTAGTTCATATGATAAAGATTTCTCATTCTCCTTTTGTCTTCGTTATCTTTAGAGAAATTTGATAATTACAGAGCAAACACAATTACTGAATTGGACATCATGAGACACCATCCTCATCATCTTTCTTGTGCTTGATTGGGTGCACATAGTGCTTTGATTGACTGCTTCAAATCTAAGTGAAGCAATGAGAAGTTATTGTATGTTTTGCCCATTTCTAATCACACATATGTATGTGTTTCCTGGGTACTTTGGGTGCTACATGGATGGTACTTTATGAGGTTGTTTACCTCAATGTTTTGATATATTTATTGTTCTATCCCTTTGAGAGAATCTGGCAGAGGCTGAGAAAGCTCTGACAAAATGGAGGTACTATTCACTGTGGAACAGGCTCTGGAAAGAACAGAATGATTCTGGAATCCATCACTATGACAGAATTTCAGCCTACTTAGGGAATAACTATGAGCTTAATTTCCAGAACTTCTATTAGATTGTCCACAGGCCATGTTTATTGTAGGAGAAATGTGGAAACATCATATTGGAATTGATTTTTCATGCTTTTGGATTCAAGAAGACCTAGTTTTAAATCCTGTTACATACACACACACGTACATATATATGTATGTGTATATGTATATGTATGTATATGTAGGTATGCATGTATGTATATGTATGTACATTAATCTGTGATTACAGAAATAGTTTTTTCAGTTTCTTTGTAAGGAAATCATGAGAATTCAGCACCCACATCATAGAAATGTTCTGAATATCAGGTGAGAAAAAGTATACAAAGGACTTTGAACAATTAAAACCTTGCATCAGGGGCTCCTAACCTGGAGTCTATGTATACCTTTGGATTTCATGGATAGAGTTTCTGGATGTGCGAACTTGCATAGGAAAAAAAATCGTTATTCTGAGTAATCTCAACCTAAAATTTAGCAATTCCTTCCATTATTAAAAATATTTTCCTAAGAAGGGATCCAGAAGTTTCACCAGACTCTCAAAGGAGACAAAAAAAGTTAAGAACTCTTTCTTTAAAGATGAGAGAAATTATTATTTTCTACCACATTAATAAGCAATTATTATTTAAGATTAAGATTTTTCCCTTTTTTCCTGAAAATAAGCCCATGTCATTGTACCCCTCCACTGGAGTTTAGAGTAACCCAGTTTATGAAGGAGAACACCAACCAGAATGGTCTGGGTAGAGATGAATTCCGCTGTCGGGATTGCTGGAGGAAGCTGAGTGTCATGATCGAGATGTGTTATCAAGCAGGAGCAGTTGAAGACTTTTAGCCCTCATTAATATGTCTACACCCTCATTAATTCTTCCTCGTTTAGGGTTGATCTTCACTTATCAAGGGCACCTCCTTTTCCAAAGGTATTTAAGTATTTAGTGATCTCCATGGTTTTGTCTTTGGTTACCAAGAGAAAGCCCTGGACAACAATTTATTGATTATTTGCTAGCCAAATTAGTAAATCATTTATCAATTACCCAGAAACTCTATCTCTTGTGCTTTTCATTCATCTCAAAGATAATATATTATTAGTGCTTATCGAGGTCATTATCCCAATCCCTACACACACACACACACACACACACACACACACACACACACACACAGTGGTTATTCTTCACATTGGCTGGAATACTCCCTGTGGTGAGGAAGGAATTACATCATAGTCCATTCTAAATATTAAGTTATTTCTTTTTCTTGCCCCAAATCTTCTTCCAATAATTCCTGCCTACTGATCATAGTTCTGTTTACTAGGATGCACAAACTAGGGTAATCCCTCTTTGATGTGACAACCTTCCAGCCAGCTGAAAAGAATGATAATTTCCCTTTAACATTTTCTTTTCTCTAAGTAAGCCACTTCTCATTTCATCCAGGAAACTTCTTGGCACTTTGAGGTCTCTTCTCTGTCCCACATGCTGATTTTAGCATGTGCTTCATTTTCTCAGTGCCCTATAAGTCACTTGAATTTACAAAGCCTCAGGTTCCTCATCTATAGAATGAGGGAGTTGCATTAAATGGCCAAACACTGACTTGCACATGAGAGATGGAATGGAATGCACCGCATCATTAAGAACATGTATCAGTAAAAGTAAAGGGGAGTTAGTTACATAGAAAAAGCAAGGGTTAATTGAAAGACCATCTGAGTCATAAAGTAATATCCTTAAAAAATCAAAAAGATTCAGAAGAGGGCCTCCCTCTTGTCGTATGGGGAGGATTCATAGAAGGACTTGGACAAGAGTTGCCCAGAATAAGAAAGGGAGTTACTAATATCTAAATACTTCAATAAGGAAGATAATTGACAGTTGTGAACTTTGTTATTTTAGAAGTGTCAGTTTTGAGTAACTAGACTCTGGGAAGTTCGATACACCTTTAAAGTCTATTGTTTACTACTACTTGCATCATCTTCCTGATGTCCCGGTCCTCTTTAAGAATAAAGGCCAAACAACAACAACCACAACAATTTGGAAATGAATTAGAGGGATGAGTATTGGTTTTGGAGGAAAGAATCATCTGCATTCTAATCATGACACAAATCTAAGTAAAAACACATCACCTATCTGAACCTCAGTTTCTTCATCTGTAAAGTAAGGAATAGTTCATATAATCACTACCTCACAGAGTTGTTATAATAATTATAAAAAAAAACCTTGTGTAAAGCTTAATGTAATTATTAAATTATCTGATTTTTATTTCTCAAAATATTTAAAATATAAGTAAGTGCAGATTTCCAAATTGATTTAGATAAGATTATTGCTTTAGGTCAATGATTAATTCTCATACTGAAGAGTCTAAGTAGAAATGATTTTCAATTTTATACATTTGTGTCCAAGATTTCTTCGACAAATTCCTTTGTTGTTGACCAGAATATTATGTCTGAATTAAGGATGAAGTTACTATTCAACTGTTAGTATAAATTGAGAGAATTCATGGACAAGTTTTAGTACAGATATTAGACAACTAGTATATATGTGTGTGTGTGTGTACATATACATATATACACATATATATACATACACACATACATATATATACACATATATACATATATACATATACATACACACACACACACACACACACATATATATATATATATATATATATATATATAATGCTAACCAATAGTAATGAGAAGGACAACATATCTATTTCTGCCATCTTGCACCTCTGAGCTTTCACAAAGGACATTCCATTTTCCTACAAGTCTGTAACATATTCCCAATCACTTTTCTAAGTATAAACTCTATAGCTGTCTCTTTTTCTTCCTCCCCCTCTTTCTCCCTCTAATTGTTCTCCTTCCTCATTCCTTCACATGTCACTATCTTACTTTGCTCTTATGTACTATTATACAATGTGTAATTGTTTTTTTTTTTTTTGTTACAGAATAAAAATGTCAAGATGTAAGCCAGGACAATGAGAATAATATGTAATTTACTTTGATCCCACATTGTTTTGATTTCTTCATTTAGTTCTCGATGTTTTGAGAACTCTTCATTCCACATCAATTTTTTTTTTGAGGGGGAAGAGAGTATTAAGTTGCTGGATGGATGCGTCTAGGCAATTGTTCGGAATAGTTTAGTCTGTGATGACTTGGTTCCAATAGAACTTTAATTGTTCAATTATCAAGGATGTTTTGCTTTTTATGTCTTCTAGTAGTTCTGATAAACTATGAAAGGTATTAAATTTCTGATATAGAATATTTGTCCCCTTCCCTTGCATTTCTTTTCATTAATTCTCTTGATATTCTGGATCTTTTGTTCTTCCAGATGAATTTTGTTATTTTTTTTAGCTCTGTATTTTTTTTGGTAGCTTGACTGGTACGGCACTGAATAAGTAAGTTAATTTAGGTAGAATTGTCATTTTCATTATATTTGCCCAGCCTACCAATGAACAACTGATATTTCTCCAATTGTTTAGATCTGACTTTATTTATGAAAAAAGTTTTTTGTAATTGTATGCCTATAGTTCCTGGGTTTGTCTTGATAGGTAGACTTCCAAATATTTTGTATTGTCTACATTCACTTTAAATGGAATTTCTCTTTCTTGCTGCTGGGCTTCATTAGTAATATGTATGGAAATGCTGATGACTTTTGTGGGTTTATTTTATATCCTGCAACTTTGCTCAAGTTTTTAATTATTTCAAGTAGTTTTTTGATTGTTTCTCTTAGATTTTCTAAGTATACCATCATATCTTCTGCAAAGAGTGATAGCTTTATTTCTTCTTTGCCTGTTTTAATTACTTCAATTTCCTTTTTCTTCTCAAATTGTTAAAGCTAACATTTCTAGTACAATATTGAATAACATATTGAATAATTGAATGTCCATTGAATAATGGACATCCTCATTTCACCCTGATCTTATTAGAAATGCTTCTAGCTTATCCTCATTACATATAATGCTTGCTGATGGTTTTAGATAGATACTACTTTTCATTTTAAGGAAAACTGCATTTATTCCTATGCTCTCTAGTGTTTTTAATAGGAATGGATACTGCATTTTGCCAAAAGCTTTTTCTGCATCTATTAAGATAATGATATGATTTCTGTTTGTTTTGTCACTTATATGGTCAATTATGCTGATAATTTTCTTAATGTTGAACCAGCCCTGCACTTCTGGTATAAATCCCACCTGGTTGTGGTATATTATCTTCATGATCAGTTGCTGAAATCTCTTTGCTTTTGTAAAATTTTCGCAGTTATATTCATTATGGAAATTGGTCTACAATTTTCTTTCCCTGCTTTATCTCTTCCTAGTTTATTTGTATCATATTTATATCATATGCATATTAAATATATACAATATTTATATTGTATCATGAATATTTTTGTTTAAATTGATATAAATTTATGATAGAAATTTGTAAGAATTTGATAGGACTGCTTCTTTTAATTAAATCTATTTTTATTTTTGCTTTCTCTGAAATCATGATTGCTACCCTTTTTTTTACTTCAGCTGAAGCACAATATATTTTTCTCCAGCCTTTAACTTTACTCTGTGTGTATTTCTCTGCTTCAAATGTGTTTCTTGTAAATGAAATATTATAGGATTATGTTTTTTAATCCCCTCTGCTATCCACTTCTGTTTTATGGAAGAGTTTATCCCATTCATGTACAGAGTTATGATTACTGTGTCTTTCTCTCCATCCTGTCCTTTTTCCCTTTTCACTAGTGTTTTGCTTCTCACCACCACCTCTCTCAATCTGCCCTCCCTTCTATTAGCCCCACTCTGCTTTCTTTCCCTTTCCCCTACTAATTCTTCCCTCCCTTCTGGTGTCCCTTCTATCGACTCCTTACTTTTCCTTTCCCCTTTCCTCTCCTTCTTCCTATAGGGCAAGATAGATTTCAATACCAACTGAATGTGTATGCCATTCCCTCTCTGAGCCAAATGTGATGAGAATAAGTTTCAAACAATGCTTACCCACTCCTTTCTTTCTGTCTACTGAAATAGGTCTTTTTTGTCTTCTTATGTAATGTAATTTACCCTATGCTGCCTCCCTCTTCCCTCTTATCCCCAGTACAATCCTTATTTTACACAGTAATTTTTTTATATCATCACATCAAAGTCAATTTCTAAACACATCCTCTATGTAAACTACTTCTAACTGTCCCAATAGAGATACAGTTTTCAAAAGTTACAAGTATCATCTTCCCATGTAGCAATGTAAACAGTTTAACCTTATTGAATACCAGAGAAGTCTGATTTTTTTTCTTTTTCTTTTATGAGGTGTTTACAGTATGTTATTATAAAATTTTGGTTAAGTATTTGGTCATAGGCTCTGTGTCATCTGCTGGCTTTTGTATATCATCTGTGGCTTCTGCAAAACTCCCCCAAAATTCTCATTTAATTTCTTATTCTAACCCACAATATATCAAAACTGCTGTGGGGAAAGTCACAATGTCGAAGGAATAACTGTATAATGTTTTAAGGTTTATAAAACAATTTGCATATGTTAACTTATTTGACCCTCACTACAATACTGTGAGGTAGGTGCTTTTATTGTTATCTTTTTGCAGATAGGGAAACTGAGATAGAGAAAAGCTAAGTATCTTGGCTTGGATTATACAGCTAGCAAGTGTATGAGGCAAGATTTGAACTCAGGTCTTCCTAACTACAAATCTTATACTCTATCAATTGTACCACCTAGCTGCCTAACACATTGTTGTATTAGTAGTATTATTTAAAAAGAGAGCAATTTTCCTCTTCATTAAAAAAAAAACTTCATAAAAACTCTTCTAGGAATTCTTGTTAAATGCTTGCACCTAGGCTACATTTTTCTTTGAGACTTTGTAGATGTTTTCAAGTCATTGTCTTCTATTTTTCTGTCTTAAGTTTCCCTGTTACCATGTATGATGAATTTTTTCTTGTTTGGTCATTCTTATGGCTTAAATCTTGACTTCAGACTCTATGATAGTGCCGGGTTCTGTATAGTTCTGGAGGCAGTGGATGTCTGTCCTAAGTTTCTGTTATTTTATGCCCTGCTGCTTTCACAGCTTAGTCTGTGAGTCCACAAATTTTCAGTGCTCCCCAAGTGGTGTGATCTGCAGAGAATGCTCTCCTGATCTGAGCTCTGCAAATTCCTGACCAAGGTTTAGATTGCATGTGGTTGAGTTTCAGTTGACAGGGGATTCAATCTCTGTTAACCTAATGGATGGTTTTGCACAACCATCTGTGGAACTTCTGACTCCCTTTTCATGTAGAATTCCTATCCTAGTTATTCCACCACAAGCTTAGGCCCTAGACTGCAGTCCCCATTGCTCCTTGCTTTAGAGCATCTATGATTCTTGAAATTGTTCCTTGCTCAATACACAGCTAGGACAAATGCTCACTATCACTCATTTCCACCTTGAATCTGTGACCTGAAACTAAGTAATGAGTGATAGAGCTGCCAGATGACACCTATTCCTATACCCAGTGCTAGTTTAGGTATACACTGGAATTCCTTCCTGTCTTGATGCCTCCTGCCTCTGTCTCAGCACTCCTGTCCATGGGTGCTAGAATGCACATTGCCACCTGCTTGCTCCTGGTCAGTCTCCACCCCCAATGTCTGGAGATATCTCAACTCTTTCCTTAAGCTTCCCTGAGCTGGAAAATGATTGGCAGTGATTTTTTCTTGACTGTCTTGATTAGAATTTAGGTTATTGTATTTTCTGGTATTTTTTGAGGAGGTTTGCTAGGTGACTAAGCCATATACTGCCTTTCATGCTGCAATTACCCACCAATTACCCACCCACCCCTACCTTGAAAACAATTTTCCATGTAAAACAACAAGTGCTCTAGTGTTCTCATCATGTTTGGGTATATTCATATAGGTGAGTATATATCTTGTATACTCATATATTTAACTAAGCCATGAGTGCAGAACTGAATCAAACTTTATTTGGTGATCCATAAAGGCATTGCAAACATTGTCTTGCCTTTTGGTGGCTTATGTAATCATGACTGAATCAATAGCAAGTTAATCTTTATATCCCTGGGACTCCTTGGTATAGATGTTTTTTCCTCCTCATTTAATATATTGTTTTCTTTTAAGTGCTTGGAAATGTGTGAGGAAAAATGGAGCATATAAATGATTTGCATAGAATACATAGAACCACATTCCAGTTTGGGAAAGAAGCTAGGGTCTCAATAATATGTGCTGGTATTATGGTTACTGTTTATGTATCCAGTTAAGTATGATAGCTTTTTGCTGTTTTTTTTTTAAATCCAAACTTCATTATCATTTTATCTGACATCTTGAAACCATATAGATAATCACATCTTTCATCATCCTCTTCACCCAGAGGTTCTTTTTCTGCTCTGGTTTCTTTGCTTCTCAAACTACTACAATGTTTTTTATTGATATAAAATTATTTTATGCTTTGTTTTGCTCTGGCTTCTTTTATTTCCGTAACATTTTGACTTTTGTTTTGAATTATTGATTGAGGGTGTCTAGAATTTCTGCTAAACTTTTGTTTGATGCCATCTAGTTATTGTTGTGATTTTATTGGCTGAGTTGAATGCTACGGCATTAAAGTTTACTACTATGAGGACTGACTAGACATTGATGTAATCTTCTATTTATTTTCCAAAGGTCATCAAAAGCATTCTCAAGCAATTTCTGCCACAAAAGAATTCGTCCCCTATCTTAGGATCAATTCTCCATATTGCCATTTTTTCTCCTATGTGTTTTGCCATGGCAATGGCTAAAGAAACTATTGTGGTGTTCAGGTCTTGATTTTTTTTAATTCTCTGATATATTGTGGGAAATGTATTTTTCTATGATGGTTGTAACAAATGTCAACTTTTAAAAATTATTCTGCTTTGGTATATTTGGTCTGCTAATTGGGTCCATGTCATCAAACAAATCAACAAAAAAAAAGATTTTTCAAAATTTAGATTTAATTCAAAATCATTTGAGTCATTAGATTTGGTTTTGTTCATACATATAGTTATTTAGTATAAAAGTGAGGTATAACTCACTTTTCTTTTTCTACGGTATTCCAAGCTATTCTTTAAAACTGAAAAAAAAATTTGAAGCCACAAGATAGGGGTCTAGATCCTGAAGTTGGCAGTTACTTAAAGGTGGTTTTCAGTGGCATCAGATTCTTGTGCTTTTCCCTTTTATTTTTAAGTGATAACTTGATTTTTACTCTTATTTCATCTCATTGGGACTTAGAAATAAGATTATTTCATCAAGTTGCCATGCATTGGTCTACAATACATTTTTAATAACTTGGAACTTAAGATATTACTGTCAAAAATTAGTATGAAATCCTTAGCTAAATCCATAATCTCTTTATGGTTTTGTCACAGGGTAAGCACCCACACAGCGGTCAGAAGGAGCAAGACAAGGACACTCTCAAGATCTCTCTTAATAACTTTGGAATTGATTGTGTCACATGGGAGACACTGGCACAGGACCACCCAGCATGGCATGCCCTCATCAAAGAAAGTGTCGTGTTCTACGAGCAAAGCAGAATTGAAGTAGCTCAAAAGAAATGCAAGATGCAAAAATTTAGAGAATGTACCCCAAATGTTCACATGGACTATTTGTGCCCGAGCTGTGGTAGAGCAGTCTGATCTTGTATTGGTCTGATCGGTCACAGTCTGACACACTGAAACTTGTCTCTATTATAGTGCTGTCATTTTGGTCCTCTTCAAGAACGAAGGACAACAGCCACCAATTATGGTATAATGGAATATATTGAAAACATTCATATTTGAACTTCTTTTTAGGTAGGCTAGTGGTTTCCCAACCTTAGAGCTTGATGTCCTATACCTTTTGGAATTTTAAGCACTGAAGATATTGGTATTTCAAATTGTTCTCATGTATCTCACTTTTTTTATGCAGATAGAAACATGAAGAAGTACCACTCACTTCACAGTCCTCTTTGTCAAGGTAATTGTCATAACGGTTCCTAGTTGGGCTTGTCTACAAGCCTGAATAGCTTCAACTCTTTCTTTAATTTTGAGGAGCAGTGAAATCACAATGTGTTTGGTGCTAAACTGGGAGTCACCCCAAATGGCTAGTGTTTCAGGGTGCCTGCCAGGTCTTCACTACTACCACAATCCTCTTAAGACCTTGCAAATAGCAGGCATTTTAACAAGTGTTCAATCAAATTGAATTTACATATTGTTTAAAAAGCACTTTACTCATAAATCTATAAAGGAAGAGATTATAAATGGTACTATCATCTAATAAATGTTAAGAAAATGAAACACAGGGCAGCTAGGTGGTGCAGTGGATAGACCACCAGCCCTGGAGTCAGGACGACCTGAGTTCAAGGCTGGACTCAGATACTTGACACTAGTTGTGTGACCCTGGGCAAATCACTTAACTCTGATTGCTTCACCAAAAAAAACAAACAAAGAAAAAAGAAAATGAAACTCAGAGAACTTAAGTGGATTTGGCTTGTATACAGAAACCTGGAAATATTAGAACATAGAGCCAAGCTCAACAATTTCCTTTTCAAAGTTCATCATTCTTTTCAGTGTAAAACATTGACTGTCACTGAGTATCATTTGAGGAAAGTGTTGGTAGTACTCTGACACAATGCACCATACTTGTCTTTTTTCCTTTTTCTTTCTCTCCCTCTTTCTTTTTCTCCTATGCTTTATCTGTTCTTTCCTCTCAGTACCTTACCTGTCATTAGCATCCATCCATATTACTTGGCCTTACTGATGGTCCTCAGGGAGAAAGAGATCACTGTTTCTCATTTTAGAGCTACAGTTAGGCAATATATAATCAGTTCAGCAAAGAGCCTTAAGGATCCTACAGAAGGATTTATGAATCATCAAGTTTGAGAATTGAAAGGGGCCTTAGAGGTCATGTAGTGAAAGCCCTCCATTTTTCAGAAGAAGAAACTGAAAGCTTAGTGAGCTTGACCCAAGGTCACCGAGGGAGTCAGTAGCAGAGCTGGGCCTAAAACTCCTAACTCCTAAGTTCAGGGACCTTTTCCTCATGCCATATACTACATTACATCATAGATAGGAAAAGATGTTGACAGAAGTCTGATGGGAAAGATAGTGTCTGTGACAAGAATTGGAATTTACAAAGATCACTGGAGATGGAGACAGGGAGATGAAGTATCAGTTTTGTTGTTGTTCTTCAGTCGTTTTAGTTGTCTCTGATACTTCATGACCCAGTTTGGGGTTTTCTTGGCAAAGATACTGGAGTGGCTTTTACCATTTCCTTCTCCAGCTCATTTTACAGATTAGGAACTGAGGCAAACAGGGTTAAGTGACTTGTCCAGGGTCACATAGCTAGTAAGTGTCTGAAGCTAGATTTGAAATGAGATGATTCTGCTTGACTCCAGATCCAACACTCTATACACTACGCCACCTAACTTACTGAAGTGGTAGTTGCCTTAGGATTAGAGCAAAACAAAAGAAAGAAAAGACAAACAACCTGAGCCTAAATTTGAATTCAGTTCTTCTCACTCCAAATCTGGTGTTCCTCCCTCACTGCAAATGATAGCAGTATGCACATATCTAGAACAGATTACATATTGTGAGCACTTTATAGTTACCAAAGATTTATGTGTCTATCACCACAATTGATTTTCATATCAGACAAACTGAAGGGAGTCCAAATATTATTTTGCTATCTTACAGAAAAAGAAACTGATCCAAAAGAATAAATAGATAATGAATAGGTGGCAACCTGGGGCTGGAAATCAAGTCTTCTGATTCCAAAAACCAGCTCTCTTTCTATAATATCATCCCCTAAAGAAGCAACACCCATGAAAAATTAAATCTAATCAATTTGGACAATTTATATTCTGAACTAAACTTATTTATGGACATTATAATGGATGCATAGAAAATAAGTAGCTCTGTTTGGGTGAAAGGCACAAACTTACTATCAACTAGCTGTCTATATGAATTTTGGAGTATATGGAGTATTCAAGGAGGACTAGTATCTCTGGTGAAAGGGCTTGCTAAGCCCATTTTAGGACATCTCACCCACCTTTGGTGTCCACCTGTCATTCAATTCTCACCTATGACTCCAAGAAGCTGTAACGGAGACCACACCCTGGTAAAATTGTCTTGGCAGACAGGCTAATACATGTGAAGAGTAACTGACAGGTTTCTAACCTGTTGGGCAGACCAGAACAATTTGTTCCAATGGCCTTGGAAGTGGCTGAATCAAGGACTGTGGAACACTCAGAGCTTGATAAGACATCAAACACACCAAGTCATCCACTACTCCCGGATCATTGCCAGGCATCCTGACTTGTGTCTTGCTACTGGACTTCAATGACGAGAAGAGAGAGTGAGGATGACCATGCAATTTTGCCTCACTTAAATCCAATTCATGCACAAGACATCACTATATGATGCCATTGGTCTGCTTTGAAAATAAAGGATGAACAACAACAATATAAGTTTAGTGAAGTAACTTTACCTTTCTGGGCATTCCAGTAATGATGATGTTAACTCACATTTATGTAAAAAAACCATTACCACAACCCCATGGGACTTGTAATATTAATATCCCCCTTTTGAAGAGAAGCAAACTGAAACTTAGAAAGTTGAAGTGTCTGCTCTCAGGTCCCATCATCAGAAAATGCAAGATCCAGATCTTGAATTCAGATGTCTCGACTTTCAGACAGCCACATTACTTTTTACTCCCCTTTACAGCACTGGAGCAGAACTCAATGAGCATGGTGTAATAAAATCTGTTCTAGATTTGTAACCACACAATGTAGGTGTTGATTCTGGCCCAGACACTTTCGAACTGTTTGGTAAAGGGCAATTGATTTAATCTCTCAACCTATGTATTAAATCAGAATGTTGAACTAAATCATGATCTCCACGACAATTCAATTCTATTCAAAAAGTTCAATTCAAATCAATGCAGTGACAGGAACATTTGTGAAGTATCTACTTAGTATTTGCAGAACTCTGTCTTAGAGTAGGGGTGAGTCAAAGATTAGTCAAAACACTGTCACTGCCTTCATGGAGCTTATTATCTGATGGGGGATACATCTCATTGGTTGATAATTATGACAGAGGATAACACATAAAAATATGGTAAGAAAGATCAAAAACAAAGTGTTATTTGAATTCTGGGGGGAAATGTTATCAACGGGGGACAGAGAATGCAACATAAAAGAGGTGCCATTTTGTTTCAGTTTTAAAGGATACTCTGGAATACAGCAGGAAAGGAGAAGTGAGGCAATTGTGGACAAGTTGTGGTAGAGGGAAATCACAGGTTATGTTTGGGGTACAAAGATTCACCTTTGGGTAGGTCATTGAGTTTGTAAAAGGGAGTCATATAAGATAAGGCTATAAAGATAGAGTCATAAATAATTGTGAAATTTTTTGAAGACCAGGCAAAAGCATTCAAATTCCACTTGGTAGACAATAAGGAGCCAATTATGCTTTCTTAGTACAAGCATCACTTGAATAGATAGGTTGAAGAGATAATTTGAAAGAGTGCTTATTAATAGATCTATGTGAAAACTTAGTCAGGTATGTTTATTTGCATGTAAAGAGATTTGCCTTATTCCTTGTTCCATTTTTCGTTAAAAACAAAACAAAACAAAAACTCTTGGATGAAAAAATAAAACTCACAAACAAATATGGGAAGAATAGTTAGATAGTGTCAGGTGCCTACATGCATGTACATGCCTCAAAGAATTGTGGCAGTTCTCATATGTATAAAGGGAAATTACTGACACGTAGATTGGAATAACATTATCTGTTTAATTCACTGTTCCTAATCACTTTGGCAATCCCATATTAAATTCATCCTTGATTTCCTAACAGTGATTTTCTTGCTTTATTCTCAAGCATCTTCACTTACTTCCCTCTACATACTTCCTTCTATATAGTGGGGGTTAGGGGTGCCACACCCATTGAGCTCACAAATCTATCTAAAATTTGTTGACCATCCCTTCATACCAAAGAAGAAGTGTGACTTTTTTTTGTTTCTTTTTTGGGGTGTTTACAATACATTATTATAAAATTTTGATTGATATTGTACAATACTATACACATATTTATGTTTTTTTCTGAATTTCTAAACATTATCTGTGATGTCTGCTGACCTTCATGTGTCATCTACAGCTTCCACAAAACTCCCCCAGACAAATTCTCACTTAAATTATTATGGTGACCCATGATATATTGAAACTGCAATGGGGAGAAGTCATCATGTGGAAGGGATAACTGTATTCCATTCCCACTGGCATTTTGAAACCCTGGCTTACTTTAGCCTTTGATTTCCTTGAATTATCTTTAAGCACCAGTCTTCAATCCTTCACAGCAGCCTTCACCTGCCGAAGATCTCAGAACCTTGGCTTTTTTGCTTCTCTATTGACCCTGCCCCAGCTTCCAGCCCCATAATATTACAGCTGTCCCTCAAGTGTTTCAAGTTCCTTGACCTCTCCAGCTCTGGTAGGTGATAAAATATAATGACAAGTCCAAATGAACACATTCAAAATAAACAGGAATGAATGTAAAATCCTTTATCAATTAAATACGATTGTTACAAGAGGAAGAAAAGTTGGCTTCCAACAGTTCATGTGGAAAAGATTTGAGGTTTTTTGATGACCATGCATTTAAGATGAGTCAACAATATGATCTACCTGCTAAAACAAAACAAAACATAAATAACAAAACAAAAGGAACTTAAATTGCACTGATTGAAGTATAAGGTCTATCAAGAAGTAGTTATAATCCAGTTGTATCCTCCAGTATTTAGATCACATCTGGATCTCATAGGTCAAGTAAGAACTCTAAATATTAAGGGAGATATGGGTGAAATAGAGTATGTCCAGAAGAAGACAATTCCATGAACCTATAGTAGAGAATGTGATAGACTATAAGGAAGAGAAGATGAAGTACCTTCAGATGATAAAGAAGATAGCTATATAAGGGAAGGGAATTTTGAGAGCTATTTTGGGCACAGTGCTATGGGATAAAAAAAATAATCAAAGGCCACACTGAACCAGAATTAAAAAAAGAACAAGATTCTGCTCTCAAAGACTAGAAAGAGCAAGGAATTAAGGGGGAAAGGTCTTGAGAATAGGTCTGCTCAGCAAATAGAAGGGATATTTTTAACATATGCTGTTATGGCAAAATTCGCTTAACTCAGGAAGTTAAAACTAGAAAGTTTGTCTTAAACTATATGGCATCACTTACTTAAATAGCTGTTTTAGTGCCATCTATGGGATTGGATACCCATTAAATTATAAACATAATGATTATAATTAAACTTGGCTTATGGTAATAATATCTCATTTCTGTAGCACCTTAATGTTTATAAAATGCTACTAACTCAGAAATCCTCTTAAAGAGAATTCAGATAATTGGACAGTACAGTAATGGCCAGTGGTGAATAACACACACACACACACACACAAACATACATATACACATTCATGGTGGGGGAAAAATAACTGATGGCTAGATTCTGAAGTAGAGTAGCTAGGGGGTACAAGGGATAGAGTGCTGGGCCTAGAGTCAGGAAGACCCAAGTTCAAATCCAACCTCAGACACTTACTAGCCATGTGAACCTGGGCAAGTCACTTAACTTTGTTTGCCTCAGTTTCCTCATCTATAAAATGAACTAGAGAAGGAAATGTCAAAGTACTCTAGTATCTTTGCCAAGAAAAGCTGCAAAAAAGGGTCACAAAGAGTCAGACAGGAATGAAAACTACTAAACAACAAGGTTCTGCAGGGCCTTTTAACTTATCAAAGTCAGAATCAAATAAGATCTATATTACTCCCTCAAAGGTGATAAAATGACTAACCTTATTCCAGAATCTCAGACTCCCACATTATCCAATCTATTCATTATACAGATGAGGACAGTGCAGTACAGAATGATAAAGCGACCTCACTAATACCACATGCCTAGTATTAGGTAAATCTGTGACTTGTATTCTTCTGATTCCAGGATCAGTACTCTTTCCAGGCAATTCATCCTATTTCCCCTGAGATTTTTCCACAGTCTTCACTTTTCCTGTACTTTTTGGAGCTTTTTCTATCCTTCTTGTAGCTGTAGTCTCCTTAATTGACTTCTGAGAAGCCATATTCTTTTAATTCTCTTACCTGGCTAGTTATCCCCTTCCCTCTCTTTTACTGATCTTCTTTTTTCTTCCCTTCTTTTTTTCTTCCCCTTCTTCTTTCCATATTTTCTTTTCCCATCTCTACTTCTCCTTTCTCTTCCCTTACCCTCCTTTCTATGATTCCATACTTCTGAACTTCACACATTTGTTTCAACGGATATTAATTTATATAGAGACCTTCCATTTCATGTATGTAGAGAAATGCCTTATCAGGAACCTCTAAACATCAATGCAATTTGGCAACTGTTCTATTACTGTTTTATATACTTAGAGTATTGTCTAATTTGCTGAGAGTATAAATGACTTGCTGAGAGTCATGTAGTCAATACTTTCCAGGGTTTAAAATCAGTCTTCTTTATAGGTTCTGTGTCATATTGCCTCCCACATCATGGAAGACATGATATACTTTATCAGATATTTGAAATGCTTTGACATTGAAAAGATAATAGATTTATTCCATTTCCTCAACCATGAACTGTCTTTTAAAGTCGTGAGTTCACCATCACTGACACTGTTCAGGGAAAAACTAGATATGATGTGTCAGGATTATAGGAGAAAAAAATCTGCGTATTTGAGAGGCTAGACTAATTGACCACAAATGTTTCTTTGAAATCAGAGATTTAAAATTTTATTAAAAAGAGATTAACATGCTGAGCTCTGCAATATCATTGAGAGTTTGTTATAAGAATAACAGCTCATATTTATCCATTATTTTATTATTTACAAAGAGCTTTACTCACTACAACTCCGTGAGGAGGACAATACAGGTATTATGCACCTCATTTCCATCTGGGGAAATAGTTTGAGAGGTTAATGTCTTGTCTAGGATTATATAAGTGGTTGTTATCAAAGTGGTTGTAGAATTCAAACCCACATCTTCTTTCTCCATGTTCAGCTGTCTGTCCATTTCAGTAAGATGATGGTGAGTCAAATCCAAGCAGTGTAGGTAGCAGAAAATGAGGAGTTGGTTGGGCTTCTGATTCCCCTTTAAATAGAGGTTTGGGAAGGAGGATTTTGCTTTACCCTAACCAGCCGTCGAATTAGAGGGGCAGAGGCAAGTGAGGGTTCACTGATGAAGTGCGAATACCAAAGCTAATGTAGCCTGTATGATGATGAGTTTCTCGGTAATGAAATTTTCTAAAGGGGAGCAAAATGCTGGTGGAGCTGAATTCAAGGATTACATGTGATGGGAAATAAGGATTTGACTGGACTTTTGATCCCTTTTTAAAAATGTCTTTGTTAGGAGTGTTTCGATCCTTCTTTTGGGCATTGAATCAGAACAAGAATTCAAACCCAGTTCCTTTAATTCAGTTCCAGCACAATAATCAGGAGACTTAGGTTTGAATTTTGCCTCATATACTTGATAACTACAAGACTGTGGTCATCAATTAACATCTTTGACCTTTAGTTTCCCCAACTGTAAAATTGGGTATTTATATTTTCAGTACCTACCTCCCCAGGTGTTGAAAGAAAAGTGTTGCCCAAACCACAAAGCACAACATACATCTAAGTTATTATTAAAAAACCTAAAACAAGTAAAAAGAACCACTAATGAACAGGATGTGAACATCAGTTATTTGTCAATATCATAGCTATGTAGTTAATACTAAGTCATAGAAGAGATATTTTAAGCAAGAAAAAATTGTTTTACAGATAGTGCATTGGTTTGAAAATAGACTATCTCTGAAAAGGTTGGACACCTGGTCATTACTTGGGATCCTAAAATCAGACGTCTTTTAAATAAAAAATGAATGAATGTATAAATACATGTTAATATATATGTATGTGTATACATAAGTCATTTATCTACACATATTACATATAATAATAAATGGATATTTCTTTTTATCTAAGTGCACAAAATTATTCTTTTTTGTTCTGGAACTATTATTTAATTGGTATAAAGAATTCACCTTAAGCAAAGTTCCTCTTCCGATGCAAATCAGCAATTATGCTGCAACTTGTCTTGGAGAGTTGCCTGGGGCATTGAAAGATTAAGTGACTTGCCCATGACCACACTGATGGTCCTATATTTTCCTGACTTTAAATCTGGATTCCCATCTTCTACACCATGTTCATTTATTCTTTGTGTCTTTCCCTCTCCCTCTCCCTTTCAGTCTCTTTATCTGTTTTTCTCTTTGCATACCCCTACACATCATCCACCCACATGCATTTATATTGAATAATGATACAAAGTTAAAATATTAAGTTTTTATTTATCCTTCTGTTTTTACATTTATTTCAATTCAAACAAATTATTCACTTTTCTCATCACTATTGTCTTTGTCACTTTATTATTTTCTTGTTGCAAACTTTCTCAGCTAGGTAATCAGCTCATCATTAGGGGATATAGGATAGCACTTAACATCTCTGAAGCTGAGTTTTGTAATACTCACATTATTCCTTTTACAAGATTGCTGTAAGGAAAGCAACTGATAAATTTTAAACATTTGAAAAAATGAGAGTTCTCAGCATTTTATCATCATCCCACTTATACAAACTAGATTTAGGAAGAAGGATGGTTCCTATCTGGAACTATAAAATAAGAAAGATGATAACAGAAACCTTTATTTCACACTTTATAGTTTGCAATATACTTTTCATTCATTATGCCCATTTTGCAAATGGGAAAACTGAGACTCAGATAAGAAACATCTAAAAAAACTGCTAAACCAGTACTTAAGCCACATGAATATTGTCCTCCTCAATGGAAATAGAACATTACTTTGTTTAGAATTTAGCAGACAGCATATGTTTATTAAAGGTAAGCTATGACAAGAGTACTTTGATAGTTCCAGGAGAGATATGAAGGGGAATGGAACACACATTTATTAAGCACCTACTTTGTATCAGGCCCTGTGTTAAGCACTTTACAGTTATTGTTTCATTTGATACACACACACACACACACACACACACACACACAAAACAAAACAAAACACTGTAAGGTAGGTATTACTGTTATCTCCATTATATATTTCAGGAATCTGAGGCAGAGAATTTAGTAATTTGACCAGAGTCACACAACTAGTAAGTGTCTGAAGCCAGATCTGAACTTAGGTCTTACTGACTCAAGGCCCAACCAACATGCTATGCACTGTGCCACTTAGCTTCCTTGATTATGAGAATATTACAGAGAAGAGAGAGCTAAATTTTAGATAGAATACATACCAAAGTCTCATGATATTCTTGTAGACCAGTTAGAGAAAGGTAGGATAGATGATAAGTGTTATAAAGATTCTAGACTTGAGGGACAAGATCTAAAGTCTTGACATTAATAGTTTTATGTCAGTTTGAAGGGAGCTCAATTATAGAGTATGCAAGGATCTTTCCCTGGGCTCCATGTACATACAGCATTATTTTAAAATTCAATGTGTTGAAGAAAGGCATAGGAACATGTTTGTCAAATGTGTAAATGACATGAATCTGGGAGGGGATAGCTAGCAAGGCAGTAAGAATTCAAAAACAATTTGACAATCAGGGCCAGATTTCAAAGAAATACAACTTAGTAGGGATAATTATAAAGTCACCCAAACACATTCTAAAGAAACAAACAAATCAAAGGAAAATAAAAAAAAATCACAAATGGAAGATGTAATAGACAAAATTACACAATAGTTTGTGTGAAAAAACATCTGGGGCTTTCAAATGGATGACTAGCCATGTGTGGCCTTTGAAGGTCCCTTTTTCCTCTATATTTCTGCAATTCTATAGCGCTAATAGGAAGCTAAAGCTTATTTATCTTCCACTCTAACTTTTTTCAAATTACAGATAAATAACTCGATATTCAGAAAAAGAAAATGACATGCCTATGACCATTCAATTATAATTCAACTGTGATTCTAGGATAAATAAAAATAGTCCCTGTGTTCTTCGGTAGCTTTCTATCTGGAAGTAGTGTTATATAATAAATGTGTGATATTGCACTATATGCATGCATTAGGGGGGTTTGAATAAAACAGTATTCAATATGTGGTGTCCTAAGAGTTGTTCCTCATCAAACTGAGGCATGTAAATCTTCATGGAGGATGAAAGCAATTGAAGTGAACTTCAAACGATAGGAGAAAGTTAACAGGCAAAAGAGGAAAGAGAGGACAGGGATAGAGAATATCATGAGCAAAGGAATGAAATTGAAAGAGCACTGATAATTTGGGTTACAATGCCTAGTTTAGTTTTGCTAGAGTATAGCAAGCATAGGGAATAATTTGAGATAAGGATGCAAAGAGAAGATGGCAGCAGGTCCTTGTATCCTGGTTCCAAACAAACAAGCAATGACATTATTTTAGTCACATCCAATCTTTTCTTAACATTGTGAACATTTGTGCCATATGGGAAAAGATCACAAGTCATATAATCATAGGTGCTAAATAAAACAGTAAACCAATGCCAGCTGAAAGGATAACACCTGACTTGCCAAGCACTGCCTTACATACTCCTTCCAGAAAATACAAAAGCTAAGACAGCCAATATAAACCATTTTAGAGACTAGGTCTAGGAGCAAATATGACTCACTGTCACATACTCCTAAATAGATTCACAGTCTGTGTTTTAATCAATCACCTGGGAGGCAATAGTTTCAAATTCCTTGTAACAGAGGAATGATAGTAGGAAGAGCAGGATATAACCTGAAAGTCTGGTGGCCAGTTACTTTAAAAAAAAAATGAGACAGAATCTACAGGGCTGTGCAGCCATTGGCATTCCAATGGGCCAGATTGTGAGAGCACAACTGTGCCTACCTTCTATCTTAGTGTTTGCCTGACAGGTCCCCACCAAATCTTTTCCTTTCTGAAGCAGAGTGAAACACTGTTTACGTCTCTGATGCTATAATTCTGCCTAACAAATCCCCTAAACGGGCTCTTGCGGCTATTCTCCTGACTCCATTCAGGTGTTTCAATGAGAAATCCTAGAATTTGAGCCCTCAGTGGTTTGGAATTTAGGTAGAGGAAATTTCTCCTCACGTACAGGTGAAGTACATGACTATTGAAATTCTATTTATAGCTGAGATTCCATAATTATGTGATCTCTCTCTGCGTCATTTCTACGTCATTGACTTTGCCATTTTTTCCCACCTATAATGTTATTGTCCTTCTTTCTTCACCTCCACAATTATTCCTCTCTGCTCAACTATGAAAACTAGCCTATTCATTGGTCTGTCTCCCTCAAGTCTCTCTCCCCATTCTAGACCATCTTCCATTCAGTTGTCAAATTGATTTGTTATCCCCTATTCAATCAACTCCAGTCACTCTCTATTGCCTACAGGACTAAATGTAAGTGCCTCTTTGGCTTTTGGAGCCCTCCATAACCTGCCCCCCACCATATTTCCAGTTTTGTTTTTTTTTTTTTCACAACTTATACTCTGCCCAGACCAAGTACTCTGGAATCCAATAACACTACCTCCTTTGCCGTTCCTTGAACTAGGCACTCTGTCTTCTGACTCTACACATTATTACTGGCTATCCTTTTTCCCTAGAACTCTCTCCCTCCTTATGCCTACTTTCCAGAATTTCTGGATCTTTTCAAGTCGTAGCTAAAGCCATACCTTCTGTTAGATGCCTTTTTTTTTCAATTCTCCTTAATGTTACGGCCTTCTCTCTATTGATTATCTTCAATTTATCTAGTATATATCTTGTCTGTAAATAGTTATTTGTGTGTTGTTTTCCCCAATTAGACTGTAAAGTCCTTGGAAATAGGGATTGTCTTTTGCCTTACTTTGTTTCCTCAGAACTTAACATAATGCTTGTCAGATGATAAGCACTTAATAAACATTAGTTAATTGACTAAGTAATTTTATCTTCCAAGATATTCATTTATGAAACAATCAGGGCATTAGTTCAAATAAACAAGCATGTATTAAACACCTTCTATGAATCAAGCCCCATGCTAAGTGACGTCTAATGCATGAGATCCTGAGAATTTTATCACCCCAACTCTAAACGAGAGATTAGGGATTGATAAGTATCGAACAAGTGTTAGTGAGGTTTCTGATCCACTTGGTGAGTAATTTAGATTGAATTGCTTTAGGAAAAGAAGCAACATGACATAGACTAGTGGATAAAACATTGGACTTGGAGTCATAGGACCTAGAAATAGAGGAAGTGTTGGAGTTAATTTAATCTAATCATTTTCTAGTTGAATAAATTTAGGTCCATGAAGGGTAATTAATTTCCTCAAGGTTATAGAAGTAGGCAACATAATACAGTGCCAAACAAACTGGATTTGGAGCTTGTGTTCACATTGCAGTTCTTTTCCTTGGTACCTGTATCACCTTGGACAAGTCAACTCTCCCTCTCTGGGCTTTAATTTTTCTTTTCTTTGTAAAATGATGAGATTAGATTATATTGTCTCAGATTTCATATTGCCTTTAATCTATGATTCTCATCAGAAGAGATTCAATATGAATGTAAGTTATTTGCTTCAAAGTCACCACTATTTCTACTACATAATTCTGTCAACTCTTTATTATTATTACTGAATATACCCAAGTTCATTATGATGATTAAAAAAAGAGATTTGCTCATTTTAAAAAATTTATTTATTTTTATTTTTCAACATTCACTTCCACAAGATTTTGAGTTCCAAATTTTCACTCCATCTCACCTCTCCCCAACCCCAAGATGGCATGCATTCTGTTTGTTTGTTTGTTTGTTTTTTTTGGTTTTTTGGTTTTTATTTTTTGGTTAGGCAATGGGGTTAAGTGACTTGCTCTGAATACCTATTCCCCTAGTCTGCCCTTCCTTCTTTCTCTTCCCCTACTTCTCTTCTCCCCTTCCCCTTCTATTTTCCTGTAGGGCAGGATAGATTTTTGCACCCCATTTCCTATATTTATTTCTCAGTTGCACGTGATAACATTTTTTTAAACATGTTTTTAAAACTTTGGGTTGCAAATTTTCTACCTTCCTCCTTCCCCACCCACCCTCATTGAAAAGGCAAGCACCTCAATATAGGCTATACATGTGCAGTTATGCAAAATACTTCCATAGTAGACAAGCTGTGAAAAACTAACTCTATTTACCTTAACTCTATCCTGCCCCCCCATTTATTCAATTCTTTCTTTTGACCCTGACCCTCCTCAGAAGTGTTTGCTTCTGATTACTCATTCTCCCAATCTGCCCTCCCCTCTATCATCCCCCTGATCTCTTGTCCCCTTCCCCCCCCCATTTTCCTGTAGGGTAAGATAGATTTCCATACCCAATTGAGTGTGTATGTTATTCCCTCCTTAAGCCATATTTGATGAGAATAAGATTCACTCATTCCCTCTTAACTTCGCCCGTTTCCCCTCCACTATAAGAGCCTTTCTTTTTCTTTGTGAGAAAATTTACCCCATTCTACCTCTCCCTTTCTTCTTCTCCCAGTATAATCCTCTCTTACCACTTAATTTTATTCTCCAGATATCACCCTTCATCTTCAACTCACTCTGCATCTTCTATCTATCTATCTATCTATCTATCTATCTATCTATCTATCTATCTATCTATCTATCTATCTATCTATCATCTGTCCAAATGCATATATATGTATATATGTATATATATATATATGTATATGTATATATATATATATTTTTTTTTTCCCTCCAACTACCCTAATACTGACAAAGGTCTCATGAGTTACAAATGTCATCTTTCCATGCAGGAATGTAAGGAGTTCAATCTTAATAAGTCCCTTATGATTTCTCTTTCCTGTTTATCCCTTTGTGTTCCACTTGAGTCTTGTATTTGAAAGTCCCTAGAACTCTCTCCCTCCTTATGTCTACTTTCCAGAATTCCTGGATCTTTTCAAGTCATAGCTAAAGCCCTACCTCCTGTTAGAAGCCTTTTTTTAAATTCCCCTTAACATTATGGCCTTCTCTCTATTGATTATCTTTAATTTATCTGGCATATATCTTGTCTGTAAATAGTTATTTGTGTGTTGTTTTCCCGAATTTCATCAAGAATGCTTGAAAGTCCTCTATCTCACTGAATGACCATTTTTTCCCCTGAAGGATTATACTCAGTTTTTCTGGGTAGCTGATTCTTGGTTGTAATCCTATTTCCTTTGCCCTCTGGAATGTTATATTCCATGCCCTGCAGTCCTTTAATGTAGAAGCTGCTAAATCTTGTGTTATCCTGATTGTGTTTAGACAATACTTGAATTGTTTCTTTCTGACTGCTTGCAATATTTTCTCCTTGACCTGGGAACTCTGGAATTTGGCTACAATATTCCTAGGAATTTTCCTCTGGGGATCTCTTTCAGGAGGAGATCAGTGGATTCTTTGAATTTCTATTTTGCCCTCTGGTTTTAAAATATCAGGGCAGTTTTCCTTGATAGTTTCTAGAAAGATGATGTCTAGACTCTTTTTTGGATCATGGCTTTCAGATAGTCTAATAATTTTTATTAGACAATTTTTAAATTGTCTATCATGGACCTATTTTCCAAGTCAGTTGTTTTCCAATGAGATATTTCACATTGTTTTCTATTTTTTCATTCTTTTAGATTTGTTTTAGAGTGTCTTGATGTCTCATACAGTCACTAGCTTCCAATTGCTCTAATTTTTTAATTTTAACTAATTTTTCCAATTGTTCTAATTTTTAAGGAAGTATTTTCTTCAGTAAGCTTTTGGACTTGCTTTTCCATTTGGCCAATTTTGCTTTTTAGAGCATTCATCTCCTCATTGGCTTTTTGGACCTCTTTTGCCATTTGGGTTAGGCTATTTTTTAAGGCGTTATTTTCTTCAGTATTTTTGGGGTCTGCTTTAGTAAGCTATTGACTTATTTTTCATGATTTTCTTGCATCACTCTCATTTCTCTTCCCAGTTTTTCCTCTACTTCTCTTACTTGCTTCTCAAAATCCTTTTCGAGCTCTTCCAAGACCTGGGACTGATTCATATTTTTTTTGCAGGCTTTGGATGTAGGAGCTTTGACTTTGTTGTCTTCTTCTGGTTATATGTTTTGATCTTCTTTGTTACCAAAAGAAGATTCTATGGTCTGACGCTTTCTGTGAGGTTTGCTCATGATCCCAGTCAATTACTTGAGTTATAAACTCTTTGTTAAGGTAGAGGTCTGCTTCCTATCTGGCGAATGTACTGTCCCAAACTTCAGGGGTTTGTATAGCTGTTTTCAGAGATACTTCTAAGGATCTGCAAATTTTCAGATCTTCCAAGGTGGTATGATAAGGGGTGAAGTGTTTATTTCTTTCCTGGCCTGTGTTTGGGTCTATGAGTGATCACAAGCACTCTTTCTTGTCTTGGAACTGTGAAGAGGATTTCCTCTCCACCACCACTACAAGCTCCACCATGCCAGCACTATTCCTCTCCCCAGGATCGCCACCCAAAACTGTGACCCAGATCCAAGCACAGGCAGAGCAAGACTATCCTGCACCAGCAAAGATATCCCTGCAATCCCCTTCTGATCAGCCATGTGATTCACCCTCAGTTTGTGGGCTGGAAGCTCAGGAAGCAGCTGCCGCCCTGGGGCTGTGCTGGGGAACTGAGGCTGGAACCTAGCTTTTCTCTCTCACCACAGAAACAGACTTTTCCCACTGACCTTCTAAGTTGTCTTAGTGGGTTGAGAAGCCTAGAAACTGCCACAGTTGCCTGAGATTCACTCCTCTGAGGCCTGCGCCTACGCCAAAATGCGCTCCTCTCCCAGCTCAGCATGATATACCTTTCTAATGAACATTCAGGTTTTCTTGAGCTGGGAATTTGCTTCACTCTATATTTTTGTGGGTTCTACTGTTTTAGAATTTGTTTAGAGCCATTTTTTTACAGGTATTTGGAGGGGTTTGGGGGAGATCTCAAGGAAGTCACTGCTTTCACTCCACCATCTTGGCTCCTGCCTTTCGAGATTTGCTTATTTTAAAACAGAAAAATTGAGAGGATGCAAGATGAAAAAATATTTTCCTTTTTCATTTTCATGGGCTGAATGTTCTCAATGTATTTGGTGTCATTAGGAAGGTGTAGATGAAAAAATGCATATATAGTCTCTTGAGGGAAAACCACTAATTGCTGTTAAAAGAGTAGCTATTAAGAGGCATAAATCATCTTTACTTATATTTCTGACTGCTATTTCTCATTTGGGAAATAATAAGTAAAGGAGGTGCTGAGGATTATTATAAAAAGGAGTGGGAGAAGGAGAAAAGGGTAAGACAAATTGGTAATTGTATATCATACAAAAGTACTGCCAAAAGTGACCAAGGCATCCAAGCTTAATCAAGAAGCACATATTGTCTTGCATTCCTTTAACACTTCAAAGTTTACAGAGAATTTTCCTCTCTATAACAAAAATGTGAGATACAGTACAAATATCATAAATCTACACTTGTGGGCCTCAGTTTCACCATCTACAAAATGAAGGCGTTGGACCAGATGCTTTTTGAAGGTCCCTTCTTATGCTAAATCAGTAATTCTTTGGTCTATTTTTCCCTAGAGGAAATGTATGCCCAGGGAGGTTGGGTAATTTTCTAGTGATAAAATAGTAATTGCAAATGCCTGAATTCAAACCTAGCTCTTCTGATTAGTGCAGTGCTTTTTCTGTTGCACTTTGGAAACATGAGAAGCATGTGAAATTGATCAACCAGTCAGTGTTTATTGAATGTATATGATGTTCTTGTTGAAGATGAATAAAACTAGTTCTGTGTTGCTTCAGAGGACACAACTAGCCATAAAGAAAGAATCAGTCAGTCAGTTACTTATGTACTTATTATGTATCAAGTACTGTGGCTACAAATAGAAAGACTGAAACAATCCCAACTCACAAGTAGTTGACATTTGAATGGGGGAGAGACAACACTATAGATATGAATCCATACAGCATAAATATGACCTTAATATATACAAACCCAGACAAATCATATAGCAGTCTATGAGGGAGGACAGGAATAGTTGGCAGGTTTCAGAAAAGGCTTCTTGCAGAATATGCACCTTATGAGAAGAGAGAGACTCTGTAAGGGGAGGCAGTGAGGATGTGCATTCCAGGTATAGGTACCGAGATGGGAGAGTGAGATAGGTTTTAATATAATCAAGAGTTCTGTAATAGAAGAGTCTAACACAAAGACCACTGGACCAGAATTCAGGCAACCTGGGTTCCTCTCCTAGCTCTGCTTCTTATTAAACGTAACTAGTCACTTCACATATCTTAATGAGATTTTACTTTCTTATCTGAGAAATGGGAATAATAATGCTTGTACAACTGAAACAGGGATGTTTTGACAATCAAATTAGGAACTGTATGAAAGGCTTTGTAAAATATACATCTTTGTCAAAAAGATATTTACTGAACTTTTGAAAAATCACCCATGCTGTATGAATACTGGATGTTAGTGTACCTAAGTCATATCTAAGCTCTTTGAGGCATGGATTATTTTTCATTTTTGATATTGAATTCCCTGGATTGAGCATGGTGCTTCATACATTGTGGGATCTTAATAATTACTTGTTGAATTAGATTAGATTTGGGAGAAATCATATGCAGTTCCTGGGTAAGACCTTTGGAAAATAGGCAATTTCCATAACTTCTCTAAGTCTCTGTAAAATGGGAATAATACACTATATATTAGATTGAGGTCAGTTAAAAATGATTTCTTCCAGGGTGGGGTAAAGCCAAGAAAAACACCTCCAAATACCTGTAAAAATTTCTCTAATCAAATTCTAGAGCAGGAGAACCCACAAAAAGACAGAGTGAAACAAATTTCCAGCCCAAGGCAACCTGGAAGGTCAATAGAAAAGACCTGTTTCACCAGACTGGGAGAGAAGCACAGTTCAGCATGGGCCACCAACAAAGACAAGGACCCAGCAAACCCAGAGCAGGCCTCAGGGGACTGAATCATGGGCAGCTGTGGAGGTTTCTAGACTTCTGAACCCACAAATGCCACAGATAACTTAGGAGTTCAGTGGGAAAAGTCTGTCAAAACTGAATGAGAGAGAAGCGTGGTCCAGCCCCAGCCCTGGAGCAGCCCTCGCCTGTGGAGGCAACAAATGTTTTGGAACTCTAGGTCCACAGATGTTGGGGGGATAGAGAGACTGATCAGAGGGGGATTGCAGAGATTTCTTTGCTGATGCTGAAACAGAATTATCTTGCTTGGCCCATGCCTGTATCTTGGTCACAGCTCTTGGTGGTGGGGCTGGGGTGAAGAGGACTGCTGGCATGGTCGCTTGTAGTGGCTGGGGAGAAGGAATACTCCTCAGAATTCCAAGGCAGAGAAGAGTGTTTGTGGTCAATCATAGACCAGAGCACAGGCCAGGAAATGAGTAAACACCTCATCTTTGATGATACCACCCTGGAAAAACTGAAAATTTACAGGTCCCTAGAAGTACCTCTGAAAACAGCTACACAAAACCCCTGAAGCTTGAGACAGCACACCCTACACACTGGAAGCAGAACCCTACCTTAACAAAGAGTTTTAAAGTCAAGTAATTGGCCAGGATCATGAGCAAACAGAGGGGAAAAAACCTCAGACTATAGAATCTTACTTGGTGACAAAGAAGACCAAAACATACAAACAGAAGAAGACAACAAAATCAAAGCTCCTACATCCAAAGCCTCAAAAAAAAATATGAATCGGTCTCAGGCCTTAGAAGAGCTTAAAAAATATTTTGAAAAGCAAGTAAGAGACATAGAGGAAAAATTGGAAAGAGAAATTAGAGTGAAGGAAGAAAATCATGAAGAACTAGTCAACAGATTGCTAAAGGAGACCCAAAAAAATACTGAGAAAAATAACACCTTAAAAACAGACTAACCCAAATGGCGAAAGAGGTCCAAAAAGCCAATGAGGAGAAGAATGCCTTAAAAAGCAGAATTGGTCAAATGGAAAAGGACATACAAAAGCTCACTAAAGAAAATAATTCCTTAAAAATTAGAATGGAGCAAATATAAGCTAAGGACTCTTTGAGAAATCTAGAAATTATAAAACAAAACCAAAAGAATTAAAAAAATTGAAGACAATGTGAAGTATCTCATTGGAAAGATAACTGACCTGGAAAATAGATCCAGAAGAGATAATTTAAAACTTATTGGACCACCTGAAAGCCGTGATAGAAAAAAAAAGCCTAGACATCATCTTTCAAGAAAATATCAAGGAAAACTGCCTTGATATTCTAGAACCAGAGGCAAACTAGAAATTGAAAGAATCCACCAATCCCTGCCTGAAAGTGATCCCAAAAGGAATCTTCTAGGATTATTACAGCCAAATTCCAGAGTTAACCATGTCAAAGAGAAAATATTGCAAGCAGTCAGAAACAATTCAAGTATTTTGGAAATACAATCAGGAAAACACAAGATTTAGCAGCTCTTACATTAAGGGATTAGAGGGCTTGGAATATGATAATTTGGAGGTCAAAGGAACTAGCATTAAAACCAAGAATCACCTACCCAGCAGAACTGAGTATAATCCTTCAGGGGGGAAAAAGTGGAAATTCAATGAAATAGAGGACTTTCAAGCACTCTTGATGAAAAGACCAGAGCTGAATAGAAAATTTTACTTTCAAATACAACACTCAAGAGAAGCATAAAAAGGTAAAAAGGAAAGAGAACTTGTAAGGGACTATTTAAAATTGAATTGTTTACATTCCTACATGGAAAAAATGATATTTGTGTCTCATGAGACTATACATATCCATATATAATATATATGTATATATATATAGAGAGAGAGAAACAAAGAAAGAAAGAAAGAAAGAAAGAAAGAAAGAAAGAAAGAAAGAAA
>NW_020945437.1:13898240-13931945 GCF_900497805.2 Vombatus ursinus
AAAGAAAGAAAGAAAGAAAGAAAGAAAGAAAGAAAGAAAGAAAGAAAGAAAGAAAGAAAGACAAAGAGAAAGAGACAGAGACAGAGACAGAGGGCACAGGGTGAGTTGAATATGAAAGGATGGTATCTGAAAAATAAAATTAAGGGATGAGAGAGGATTGTATTAGGAGAATGAGAAAGAGAAAGGTAGAATGGGATAAATTTTCTCTTATAAAAGAGGCAAGATAAAGCTTTACAGTGGGGGTAAAGTAGGGGAAGATGAGAGGAAATGAATGAATCTTACTCTCATCAGGTTTCACTTAAGGAGGGAATAACATACACACTCAATTGTGTATGGAAATCTATCTTACCCTACAGGAAAGTAGGGAGGAAAGGGGACAAGAGAGTAGGGGGATGATAGAGAGGAGGGCAGATTGGGAAATAGGGTAATCAGAAGCAAATACTTCTGAGGGGGGACAGGGTCAGTAGAAAGAATAGAATAAATGTGGGGATGAGATGGAGGGAAATAATTGTTACTCTTTCACAACATGTATTATGCAAGTGTTTTGCATAATCTGTATCAAATTGCCTGCCTTCTCAATGAGAGTGGGTGGGGAGGGAGGAAGGGAGAGAATTTGGAGCTCAAAGTTTTAAAAATGAATGCTAAAAATTATTTTATATGCAAGTGGGAAATAAGATATACAGGCAACTATGTATAGAAATTTATCCTGCCCTACATGAAAATAGAAGGAGAAGGGGATAAGAGAAGGATGGGTGGAGATGGAAGGGAGGGCAGACTGGGGGAAGAGGTATTCAGAATGAATGCTGTTTTGTGGAAGGAGGTGGAGAGAGATGAGGAGAAAATTTGGAACTCAAAATCTTGTGGAAGTGAATGTTGAAAATTAAAAATAAATTAATAGAAAAAAACAAAAAAAGATTTCTTCCTCCCTAAGTCTTATACCACTCTTGCATTTGATTCTTTTTTGTGTACTTATCACATTTTAACTTCCGTCATAGTGAAACATGAGCAAATTCTACTCTTTCCTCCTTCTCCTAAATTTCACATTCCTTGAAGATAAATTCTAAGAAAAGAACCAGTAAGTACATCCACTAACTCAAATGTTTATACACAAATGCTCACACCACGCAAGACAGACTAGGTGTCCTAACACACGGAAGTAAATTTGACATTGTAGGTATATCAAGTGAGACCTGGAGTCAGTGCAAACCAGCCTTTAAGAGTTGATTGTTAAATTTTCTGTTTGGATATTTATGCTTTGGAAATCACCAAATGTTACAATTCAGTCCTTGATTTATTATATTTCTTTTCTTATCAATTAAGAAAGTGTTGGAGAAAATGTTGATAATGCAGGTTAAATTTAAAAGTATATTATGTATGCATTTTTCCTGAAAAAACAATTGTTAAACATTTACCAGCACCCCACCCCTTCCGTAAGACTTATCACTGGAATATTGTTCTAGAACTGATTATTGTTATCACAGTATGCTATTTGCTGTTGTCCTTTGTTTTCAAAGAGGACCAAAATGACATAACTATGTTGGAGTCAAGTTACAGTGTGTCTGACTGTGGGTGATCAGACCAATATGAGCTCAGAATGCTCTACCACAAGTCAGGCACAAATAGTCCATATGAACATTAGGGTAGAGATGTCTCTAAATTTTTCCTTCTCATATTTATTTTGAGCTACTGCAATTCTGCTTTGCTCATAGAACACAGCACCTTCTTTGAGGTGGGCACACATGCTAAGAGGTCCTTTATCATTATCTCTCATGTTACATAATCAATTTCAAATTCTTCGGAGATCTTGACAGTATCCTTGTATCACTTCTTCTGATCAACATGTAAGCATCTTCCTTTTGCAAGTTCTCCATAAGATAGTCTTTTAGGCAAGTGTACATATGGCATTTGAACAATGTGGCCTGCATATCAGAGTTGGACTCTCTGCAATAGAATTTGAATGCTTGACATTTAGTGCAAGAAAGGACCTCAGTGTTTGATACCTCATCACTCCAGGTGATCTTCAGAATCTTCCTGAGACCATTCAAATGGAAGTAATTCAGTTTCATGGCGTGGTACTGGTATATTGTCTAGGTTTCATAGGTATACAACAATGAGGTCAACACAATGGTTTTGTAGACTTTCAGTCTGGTAGGCAGTCTAATACCTCTTTTCTCCCACACTTTCCTACTATGGGGCACTAGGATAGGAATGAAAATGGGAATGGAGTTCAGGAAATAGCTGAAAAGTCCATGAGTCTTTTATTCTCTTATTCTTTATCAGGTAATGTGTAATTTTTTCTTGGTATACCCAACTTCTGTTCTGGCACAATGCTACAAAATATTTATATCTATATCCACATCTATATCTGTATCTTTCTATCCCTAGATGAATATGTGTTTAATGGTTATATATGTCAATGCAAGCTATTATTGCTAATTAAAATGTTCTTAATTTGTTAGAATATATTAAACAATTATAACATTGATACTACATTTCAATTTATTAATAATAATTAGAGCTGTCAAAATTGAATGATATGCCTCACAAGGTAATGAGTTCTCCATCACTCAAGGAGAAAATTAACTTTGGATGTCCTTCAAGGCTCTGTCCTGATTCTTCTTCTCTTCTCCTGCTGTATTCTCTCACTTGTTGATCTTATCAGCTCATGTGAGTTCAATTATTATTTCCTTGAAGATGATTAATTCTCAGATGAATATATACAGTCTTAGTCCCTTAACTTGGCTACCACATCCTTAACTACCTCTGAACATCTTAAATTATATATCTCATAAGCATCTTAAATTCTACATATCCAAAACAGAATTTATCTCTTTCCCCTCAAAAAAAAAGCTAAAACCCTCCCTTTTTCAATTTTCCTACTTCTAGAACTTAAGTATTCCACTATCCTTTCAAAAACCTAGACTTTTATCCTTGGTATCATCCTCAATTGCTCACTCACACTTACCCTTCTGAGCTAATATATTATCAATTCTTGTTTCTAGTTTCATACCATCTCTATCAAACCTCCTAAATTCTTTCAAGACAACTCAAATCCAGACTTCTCCAGGAAACTGATTCCTGCTTCAGAAGAAGGAAGAGAGAAAAAGGAGGGTTAGGCATGGAATTGGCAAAAATTTAGCTTGTATTAATGAATGAGAAATAATTTATTAAGCACTTACAATATGTTATGCAAGAACAAAAAGGTTGCTGTCCTCAAGGAACTTATATTTTTAATGGAGGAATCAACTCAAATAAGGGGGTAGTCACCAAAGAGGGTCATTTGAACTTGAAAGGTATAAGGCTGATGAGTAGGACTGTAAGGCAGTAGATAGACAAGATTATATCCAGGAACAATGGCAGACTTGAATTTATCATGGTTTGTGGTTCCAAAACTGGAGGGCTGGCAAAGAACGAATGAAATGGAGTGTGGCAGGGGCCACTCAACTAGTGCTCTAGACTGACATTCACCAGTTAGGAGAGCTGGAAGGTAGAAGTTGTTACTGGCCATGGTCTTTGCTGTGGGCCTCAAAGCAGTTAAAGCTTGGCAGCTGTTAAGAGGAGGGATTGGGAAAATTGGGAAAGAATTTTTATAACCAGTCTCTCTGATAAGGGCCTCATTTCTAAAATATATAGAGAATTAAACCAAATTTCTAAGAATACAAGTCATTCTCCAATTGAGAAATGGTCAAAGTTATGAACAGGTAGTTCTCAGATGAAGAAATTAAAGCCATCTATAATCATATGAAAAAATACTCTTAATCACTACTGATTAGAGAAATGTAAATCAAAACAACTCTGAGGTACCACATCATACCTGTCAGATTGGCCAAGATGACAAAACAAGAAAATGATAAATGTTGGAGAAGATGTGGGAAAATTGGAACACTAATGCATTATTGATGGAGTTGTGAAATGATCTAACCATTTTGGGCAGCAATTTGGAGCTATACCCAAAGGACTATGAAAATGTGCATACCCTTTGACCCAGCAATAGCGTTTCTAGGACTCTATCCCAAAGAGATCATACAAATGGGAAAAGGACCCACATGTACAAAAATATTCATAGCAGCTCTTTTTGTGGTGGCAAAGAATTGGAAATTGAAAGGATGCTCATCAATTGGGGAATGATTGAGCAAGTTGTGGTATATGAATGTGATGGAGTACTAATGTGCTATAAGAAATGATGAACAGGCTGACTTCAGAAAAACCTGGAAAGACTTGTATGGTCTGATGCTGAGTGAAGTGAGCAGAACTAAGAGGATGTTGTACACAATAACAACCACGTTGTGTGATGACTAATATTGATAAACTTAACCTTTCCTGACAATACAAAGATCTAAGACATCTCCAAAGGCCTTGTGATGGAAAATGCTGTCCACACCCAAAAAAAGAACTATGAAATTTGAATGCAGATCGAAGCATACTACTTGCTCTTTTTATCTCTTCTGTTGAGTTTTGTTTCCTCTTTATGGTGGCTCCTCCTATTGGTTCTAATTCTTACTTACAACATCACTAATGTGAAAATATGTTTAATAGGAATGTATATGTATAGCCTATATCAGATTGTGTGCCATCTTGGGAAGGGTGGTGGGGAGGAAGAGGGAGAAAAATTTTAAACTCAAAAGCATATGGAAGTGATTGTTGATAAATCAAAATAAATTAATAAAAAAAGAGGAGGGATTGATATGGGATTTAAAAAAGACATGGCTCAAGTATATGTGGTATGCATACTAGAGAGTTTGGGGAAACAAAATCAGAGATGTTAAGAAGGAGCTTAATAATGAAAGTCCTTGAAATCCATACAGAGGAGTTTGGACTCAACTCAGTAAGTACCAAGGTGTCTGAATCATGGGAATAATACAGTGAGTGGTCTACAGTGAGTTATTGGAATGAACACAAATTCAAAGCAGCTGTTTAGTATAGTGAGAAGGACCCATTGGATTTAGAGTGCAAGGAATTGGGTTTGAATCAGGGCTATACACACATATATCTATCTATGTTTGTATACATAATGGGACTCATGAAAAGACCCTGATGTTGGGAAAGATAGAAGGCAAAAGGAAAGGGGAACTGCAGAGGAAGAGATGGATAGATAGTATCATGGAAAGAACAAACATGAACTTGGACAGACTTTGAAAGATAGTGGAGTATAAAATGGTCTGGCATGCTGTGGTCCATGGCGGGGTCACAAAAAGTCAGACACAACTGAATGATTGAACAACAATAACATATATGTGAATACACACATGTATATAGACACACAATATAAATGTATATCTATAGATAGATGGATAGAAAGATAGATGGACAGACAGATAGATAGCATGCATAGGAAAAATAAATGGAGCTGAGGGGCAGGAGGATATAGAGGACCCCAGAAGGAGATGGAGAGGAGACAGGGAGACAATGGAAATACAATCAAATCTATTCCAAAATAGCAGTGAAGTAAATGGGCTTCATTGAAGTATTTAATTAACATTAGACTTAATGCAAATCATTTGCCATTTCTGTGGGAAGGACAACTGAAAGAAGGCTTATAGAAAACATACATACATACATACACATATACATACATATATGTTTGCATGTGTGGATACACATAGATATACATGTATGTGTGTTTATGTGTGTATATATATTCACATTTTATTTATATAAAGTTATGTGCATATGCAAGCTAAAGACTCATCTCAATATTCCAAAATACTGAAATACTTGATCTTCTGTTCATTTGTACTGTTCTATGCCAAATTTGCAAATGCCCTTTCTTATATCCAGAATATCTCATTTCCACTGCAGATTGCTTCCATATTCCATTGCAATTACTTCCTAAATTAGGATAATAAATGTTATTAAAAATCATCCCTTCAATTTGTTTTGCTTTGAAATGATTTGGAAAGAGCATTTTCATACACAAAAGCTCATACATATATGATTCTCCCAGTACCGCTGGAGAGCTAGTCAGTGCAGGCATTATTATTCCCATAGAACAGATGAGGAAACTAAGAATCAGTTAGTTAGTGGCTTATCAAGAACATAAGTTAATGCTTTCCAGTTTTAAGGCAGGTCTCTTCCTGTTGTACCATACTATCTTTCTAGCAGAACCTTCTGCTGATCAACCAGTTCACAGCTAAAACCTTCCATAGACTTTAGCTATCTTCCCCATTAGAATGAGCTTTTTTAAAGCAGTGACTAAGACAATCTTAATTTTCTATCTGTATTCCCTGCACTTAGCACACTGTTTTGTACACAGTAAGCACTCAATGTTTCATTCATTCATTCATTTTCTCTGGCAAGGTCAGAGATCACTCATCAATCTTCTAGCTTCCTTAACTACACTTTATCACCACCCCTTATACCTTAGCTATATTTGGAGGACGTGGAAGAGCAGACTCTGCTGGAAAATCACACAACTGCAGCCTTCCTTATTCTGATTTCACTTGGGCAATTGTAGGGAAGGGGTTTCAGCACTGAAATAGCAGACAGCGATTTATCCTCCTAATTACAATAGGCAAGATTTCAATAAAGTGATAACCTCAAGTATAGAGGCATGCTCTTAGTCCCTGGAGCAGGAATAAGAGAGGATTTAGACCATCTATGATCTAGTCACTGTGAAATTTCCAGACTTCCCTTGCCTTAGCTCATGGATGTCTGGATGTCTGTGTGATATAACAGGTCTAATTCTGGCATGAGTCTCTAGGGAATATTTTAAGACAAAGAGAAATCTATTTTCCATGCATTTATTAAATCCTACCTCCCCATTCTATTTTTAAAGATATAATTGTCTGTTGTCCCAGGAATCTATTTCCAAATCAACAAACATTTAATACAATATTAGTATTAACAATGCTGATAATGATTAGTTATTTTTGCATAGCCCTTTAAATTTAGCAAAATATTTTACATAGGTTATCTCATTTCATCCTCTTAATGACCCTGTAAGGCAGATCCCATTTTATAGAGGAAGAATCTGAGACTGAGAGAGATTAAATAATTTACCTATAGTCACACAGCTAGTAAATAGCTGATTCAGGATTTTAACTCAAGGCTTCCTCTTGACTGCAATTCTAATACTTTATCCATTGTATGTCCTAGCCCAGAGGTGGCAAATCTGCATCCTCAAGGATACATGTGGCTCTCTAGGTCCTCAAGTGGGGCCCTTTGCCTGAATCCAAACTTCACAGAACAAATCCTCTTAATAAAAGGATTTATTATGTAAAACTTGGACTCAGTCAAAAGGCTGTACCTAAGGACCTAGAAGGCCACATGTGGCCTCCAGGCCACAGGTTCCCCACCCTTATCTAGCCTTATGAAGCACCTACCATGTGTAAAGAACTGTGTTGGAATGTAGAAATAAAAATGCACAAACAAAATGGTCCCTGCAGTCTAGGGATTTAATAGTCTACTTGTGGAATATAACATCTAAACAAATGAAGAACGTTGAAATAATTTCAGGAGAGAGACAAAACTCTCAACTAGAAGGATAAGAAATTTGCCATCAGAAGGTCAACTTGAGATGAGTTTTTAAAGGAAATTATGCATTCTAAGAGTTGTGTGTGTGTGTGTGTGTATGTGTGTGTGTGTGTTGAACATATTTGATGGTGGTGGTGGTGGTGGGGGGTGTCCAGAAGGAAGAGCAAAAGAAACAGCCTGTGCAAAAGCAAAGAAGTGGGAAATGGTGTGTCAAATTCATACTAATAGACTAGTATGAAAAGGAAATAGAGTTATGAACATGATTAGTAAGAATAAGTTTGTAATAGATGTTGAAAACTTTAATAGACATGAAGAGTTTAAAATGCTGGGCTTCAAATGTATATTGTCCTGGAAGGGAAGCCAATGAAAATTTTGAGGCAGAGTGACATCATATTTCTGTATTTGGGATATTAATGTGGCAGTCATATAAAAGAGGGGTTGAAGATGGATGGGACTGGAAGCTAGAGAGAAATTAGATTACTTCAATAGTTGAGGTGATTGAAGTACCAAGCAAGGAAATGGTTATATGAGTATAATGAAGGGAATGGATTAAGAAATGTGAAGATTGAATTGACAAAATTGAGAATTTCTTAGTTATGGGGGTTTCAGGGTGAAGGAGAAGAAAAGGTTAAAATACATTTCTCTCTCTATCTCTCTATCTCTCTATCTACATTCACACATAAAAAATGCATTGCTATCTTTATCTCCATATCACTATCAACAAATACCTCTCTATCTGTATTTATGTCTCCCAGTTATATGATTGCATTGGCATAACACTGGTATTAAAAAAAAAAAGTTGAGCCCTTCTTATAGGCAGAAGCTTAGGGTCATTAAAGACCTTTGTAAAATCCCTAAAGGCATTCTGGTTTAATGTCTTCTTACTATTCAATTTTAGACTGTGCTTGCATGCCTTGGCCACTGAAATTACACATATAGTGTAGAGTGATTTAAAAATATAGGCTCATATTTGCTCACAATCTAAATAATTTGCTTATTTATCAATTAGTTTGAAAACATTTAACCACCTACTATATACCAGACACTGTGCTTAGTGTTGAGGACACAAAGAAAAGTGAAAAACAGTCCCTTCTCCCACAAAATTCACAGTCAGGGGCAGCTAGGTGGTGTAGTGGGTAGAACACCAGCCCTGGAGCCAGGATGATCTGAGTTCAAATTTTACCTCAGGTACTTAGTATCTGTGTGACCTTGGGCAAGTCACTTAACCTTGATTACCTCAAAACAAATTATTTCACAGTGTAATGGTGTAATGGTGGACACAATGTGCAAACAACTATGACCAGCAATATGTAGAGAGATTGGAGATAATTAACAGATGAAAAGAACTGAAATTAAAGGGGGTTGGGCAAAGACTTTTTGGGAAGATGGTGTAGTGAGGAGGTGCAGTGGAGATGGAATTGGTCCTGGAATAAGAAAGATACAAATTCAAAACCATTTTCAGACACTTACTTACTCTGTGGCCTTGGACAAGTCACTTAGCCTTTGTCTGCCTCAGTTTCTTCAACTATGAAAAGAACATAACAATAGCAACCTCATAGTGTTATTGGGAGGATCAAATAATATAAAATTTGTAAAGTTCTTAGTAGAGTTCCTAGAACATATAGGTGCTTAATAGACCTTTTCTGTCTCCCTACCACCAGCCTGAAGGTAGAATTCTAACTAGAAATTGAAGAAAGCCAGGGAATATCTGAATACCATTCTTTATACCACTGGTCTCTAAAGTGGTAGAAAGGGACCTCATGGTGACGTGGCTTGACACAAAAAGGAATGGGATTAATCAACTGGAAGATGTAAAGATGTATTTCACTCTCCTCTTAATAGTCAATCATGTGGCTTATCTCCAACATAACTCATCACCTACTATGTCCCATTTCTACCTAATTTCACCTCCTTAAAAAGCTATGCAAACTCCCAGCTTCCATCACCATTCTGAGGTAGTGATTGGTCCCTCAGGGCAGTTTAAACCTAACCCTTATTACAGCAGCTGTGCAGAGACTTTTGTGGGGTGGGGGAGGGGGAGAGAGAATCCTTCTCTTCCCTCTTCACCTACCTCTCTTCCCTCCACCAACATCAATATACTTACCAGAAAAAAAATACTGATAGTCCATGATTATATATATATCCATAAATGTATACATATATAAATATACATACACATATACACATACATGCATGCATGCATACACACGCACACACACACACACTTAGAGACCACTGGTGTTTCTATTGAGCATTTTTCATCCACTTTTCAATGTTATTTTCTCATATGAATAGTTAGGGCATCTCTGTTGTATGGTTATATATATAATCAAAGAACCTCTAACAGTCTGTACTTGAGCCAATCAACACAATGCCATCACAAAATAGCACAGTATCTAAAGGACTGGATTAGAAGATTACCCAAAAGATAATGGAGTGGCACATGATGGATTCAAGTAGGTAGTAACATGATTTCTAGTATATTGGGTAGCTCTACTGTCATGAGCCCATGGGGGGTCATGGACAAGAACACACATTTCGGGCAGGTATGGATTGGTTATGATCTGGATTTTTCCCGATGGGAAAAATAGGCACATTCCTAAAATCATACATCCCTTTGTCATCTGTATATATGTATATGTGTAAATGCAAGAAAGTATAGTATATACACATACATACTCATATTTCAAATATAGTACATATACACATGTACTAAATATGTATTTGATTTTAGTATACCCAAATGTAACTTCACATATAAAAATGTTCACTAGTTCCTCAGATAAAATTACTTTTTATCTCTGTCCACTGATTTAATAATATGTGTTGTACTTATCTTTAAAAAATTTACTGTATTACGGTAGGAGTAACACCTAATAGAAGTAGTTGGGCTGGTTTCCTTTTAGGGTTTTGGAGAGATCATTCCCTGGATTATCATTAGTTTAGTTTCCTTCCTACTTAAAGCACAAAAGACTTAGCATTTTGGGAGTTAGTGTCAGAGGTTTTAGTAGAATATCCATATATATATATCACTTTTCATTCCTATTGTGGACATTGACATCGTAGGAGAGGTGCAGAGGAATAGTGTTTTATCTGGATCACATCCTTTTTAACTTTAGCCTAAATAAAGCTAGTTTTATTTCATTTTTAGGGTCCATGAATATTTCATTGCATTCTAATCCTGGGCCTGAATCACTCTATTGTCCTGAATTAGACCTGGCCTATAATATTCATTCAAATTTGTATTATAACTATTTTGCCTTAGTCTTATTCTCTACTCCTTTCCCCTATAATTGATTGCAAGCTCCTTAAGGACAATCAATAACTTTGTCTTCCTTATCATTATATCACAGGAACTAGCACTGGACCTAATATATATTTTATAAAGATGGATGGTTTGGTCATTGGATGGGTAGATAAAAACCTATATTGTATATACATATTTCTACTTAAGGATTTGTCATTTAATAATCTGGATGATTTCACCACCATCACAAATCTGACATACTTTAACTAAATGGCTCCTTCCATTTCTTTGACACTCCCTCCCATCCCTCTTTCATTGTCTACGGCCAAATTCCTGTGCACTTAGGCAATTCCTCAGGCAACCAATAATTTGTACTTTACACTCATATGAATTATTTTTCCTTAATTTATGAAAAATAAATAGATGCAATTTAAAGCATGGCAAGTAAGACATCCCTTCTCCTCCCTCATCATAGCAATGAATGAGCAATGCTATCTTCAGTTTTCTCCTCTGATTAATGCAAGGTGGCTGAACAAGATGAGGTCTAAAGTTGCATCCAACTAGAATAATGATAAGAATAACAATTCACATTTAAAAATAGTACTTTCTCCAGTTTTACAAAGTGCTTCCCTCACATAAGGGAAGTATAAAGTACAAATATTATTATCCACATTTTACAGAGGAGGAATTTGAGAGTTACAGATGGGAGGTAATTTCCCTCTGAGCCCATGGTTAGTAAGTCTTCTTACACAAAGCCCAGTTCTCTTTCCATTATACAATGCAGCTTTTATTAGATTATAATATATTAGATCCAATCTCATTAGTCCCAGAGACCATGTTGTTTTTCATCTTTTCATCTCCAGCAACTTGCACAGGCACATTGTACACAATTAACAAATGCTTCCTGAATTACTTCTCTAAAGATATCTGCAAGCCCTGGTATTAAGAGGTGGCCCTTAAAGGTGTAGTACTGCTTTAGACATTAGGGAGAAAACCAAGCCTGAACTCATTTTGGGAATGGTCTCGGGGATTCTAGATCTTCCCTGTTGAGGAATGATGTACTGCTGCTACAGCTGCTGCTTTGGCTGCAGGCATCCTTGCAGACAAAATGCTTATATCTTTGTTCCTCTGACCTGTTCCATCATATGGTCCAAGGCCAGGAATTAGTTTGAGTTGCTTTCTTCATTAACAGAGATGGGGGTCTAGGGTATTGCTAATAAGCCCAGATCCATATAAAATGTTTCTACATATGATTTGGTTGAGGGAAAGCAGCAGGGCTAGGAGAAATGACTAGGAACTAAACTGATGCCAATTTATTCATCAGTAAAATGGAGATTATATTCTCACTATCTAAATCCACAGAGTTGGTATGAAAAAGTTTCATATACCTTAAAATGTTTATATGTGCATGCATATATACACAAAAATTCATGCGCATGTACATATGTGTGTATACACATATGCATACATACATATGTATATTTAATTATGATTATCACTGCAACTTGGAAAGAACTTGAAAGTTATTTTGTTTACCTCTCTTAGGTTTCTGATAAATAAGATGGAACCAATGTTTCTTTTCACTATTGAAGTCAAGGATAAATATTTCCAGTCTTTCATCTTTTCTTCCCATCATGCCATGAAGAGCTGATTACTCATTGATTATAAGTATTATTAAATGTCATAAGGCTAAATGCTTTTTGAATGAATGAATAATAGTAACATCATATGCTTCTGCAGGATCTATTTCACAGAGCTGTTATGAGAAAAAATGAGATGAAGTATTTTGCAAATGTTAAAGCACTGTATACATAGCTAGGATGGTGAAAGACTTCCTATTGGTTAAAAGACTTATAGATGTTTAGCTAGAAGAAAAGAATGGAGGTGACACAATAGTTGTCTTCAAGTATTTGAAAAAAACTATCATGTAGATGAGGGATTGTATTTATTCTGCTCATGCCCAAAGCATAGATATAGGAGCAACGTGTTGAAGTCTCAAGGAAGTAAATTTAGGATTGAAGTAAATTTTGGGGCAGCTAAATGGTTCAGTGGATAAAGTGTGGGACCTGGAGTCAAGAAGATTTGACTTCAAATACAGCCTAAAATACTTAACATGCTGTGTCATAGGGATACATCAACACCACCTATATGGCAGGGTTGTTGCAAGGATTAAAAGAATTAAAATATGTAAAGTATTTAGTAAACTTTATATTCAACTATTATTAAGTATGCCCTATGGCTCAGCCCCTTCCTTCCCCCAAATAATTTTAATTGACAGGTTGGGTAAGATCCTGACCCAAATGGTCATTTTCTCTCTATGCCTCATTGCCCTAACTTCAGGTTAAACCTTCAGTGAAAATCTGAATCATTATTAATGTCCCAAAGTCTAAGTTGCACCGAAAGGAGGGACTAGGTTCCTTACTTTTCCCTAGGTCCTCAATGTGCAATAGGACATTGAATAGCAATCTGACCATGTCACTCCTCTACTTAATAAACTCCACTGCATCCCTGTTATTTCCAGGATCAAATACAAAATTCTCTTGTATTTTACCTTACACTACCTGTCACCTTCCTACCTTTCCAGTTACGTTGGCCTATTTGCTGTTCTTCTCACAAGAACCTCCATTGCCTGGCTTCTAACTCTGCATTTCCACTGCCTGTACCCCAAGTCTGGAATGCTTTTCCCTCCTCTCTTCTACATCCTACCTTCCCTGGTTTTCTACATTATTCCAATAAAATCCCACCTTTAGCAGGAGGTCTTTCCTAGTTCCCATATTCCCTGCAGGGCTTTCTCTCCAAGATAATTTTCGTATGTATACATGTATGTATGTATACATGTATGTATGTATACATGTATGTATGTATACATACTGTATGTATATATAGGCATATATTATGCACATAAGTATATTCTCTCCTCCATTAGAATGAAAATTATTTGAGAACAGGGCCTGTTTTTGATTTTTTGACTCCAGGACCTTGCATAATGTCTGTCTGGCACATTGTAGACACTTAATAAATGCTTCTTGAGTGACTGTCTATTAAAGATTTTAACTATTAGTCAGGGTTATAATTCTCATCTGCACTTATCTTCCCCAGTTTAGCCTACAGGTTGATTGAAACTATTAGTGAATTATATTATATGTTAAGCTAAATGAAAATATCTTCAATAGTCACTATTTTATTTCTGAAGAGATTGTAACATGTAGACTCAATATACTGAGAAGAATCAATACAAAATCATTTTATAAGTTTGGTATTTTTTTCTTTCTAATATACTTTAAAAGGTAAATCCAATATTTCTGTCGATATAACTTTCAGTGATTTGAATTATTACAAATATATCTATAAGGGTTATCCCAACAGAGTTTATAATGGGATTTCCATCCCTGTGTCTCTTCTGAGGTATTTGAATTCATCTCTTGTGGTAACAGATCCTAATAAAGTCTCTTCATTGATGATATACTCAAATTGGTACCATCTCCTCCCAGAAGCTCTGTAAGCTGTTTTCTCTCTTCCTTCTTCCCTACTTTCTTCCTGTAAACTGGGGTTTATTAACCTGCAGTTCATTGATCTTTTTGTTTACATAAATTATATATAATATATAATATTTTATATTATACTGTTTTGTATTACAACATTTACACATTGCTGACTATGTTCCTGGCACTATACTGAGCATTTTTCAGTTCTTATTTCATTTAATCCTCACAATAGCCATGGAATGTAAGTGCTATTATTATCCCTATTTTACAGGTGAGGAAACTGAGGCAAATAGTGCTTAAGCAACTTGCCCAGGATAACACAGGTAAGAAGTTTTTAATCCAGATTTGAACTCAGATCTTGACTCTAGGCCAAGCATTCTAGCTACAGATATAAATATAGATACATACATAGGTATAAAAATATAGATATAGATGATTGTGTATCAATATATTTTGTTTCCTTTATAATAGTGTGCATTTCATTTATGCATTTAAAAACTTTATTCTGAGAAAGGGTTAGGACACAAAAAGGATAAAATACTTCTGCCAAAACCACTTCCAAAAACAAAATAAACAAATGAGGAGTATTTGTTTATTTTTTTCCACTGAAGCTCCCCATTTTTCATTTTGTTCTCCTACTTCTTAAGTTCCTCAATTTTTCATCTTCTCATTGTCATTCTTTTTAGATTGCCATCTGCCTCCCCCTTCATAAGCAGTGTTGTTCAGTTGTTTTCAGTCATGTCCGACTCATCGTGACCCCATTTTGGGGTTTTCTTGACAAAGATATTGGAGTGGTTTACCATTTCCTTCTCCAGTTCATTTTACAGATGAGGAAATTGAGGTAAACAGGATTCAGTGACTTGCCCAGGGTCACACAGTTAGTAATTGTCTGAGACCAGATCTGAACTTGGGAAAATGTCTTTCTGACTCCAGGCCTGGAACTCTATCTACTGTGCCACCTGGTTGCCCCTCATAGGCAGTGAAGAGGATACAAAGATGAATAAGTTATAGTTTCTGCAATCTAGAAACTTTGATTCTATAAGAGGAGATAAGCTGCATGCATGAATTATCATCTGTTAAAAAATCAGCATGAAAGGTACTAGCAAGGTGCTGACATACTGGATAAATAGCCTGCTTTAGAGTTGGAAAGACCTGGTTCAAATTCAGAGTCTGACATGTGCTGGCTCTGTGACCCTAGGAAAGTCACTTTTCATTGTCCCAGGCAACTCTAAGACTATACTATAGGAAAGTCTTTGATCTGCATTGGTAGAATGAGTTTCATCATTAGAAATCCCGTTACAATAAAATTACAGATCCAAAATAACAACAACAACAACAACAACAACAACAACAACAACAACAACAACAACAACAACAACAACAACAACCGTAACAACAGCAACAAGAACAAATCTGTGGAGCTGCCTAAGTAGAGATCATTTCTAGCTGGTAGAGGTTAAGGAAGTATTCATGGGAGAAATAGACTATTTTCTGGCTGGCTCTTTAAAATTAGAGATAGCATTAAGATAGTAGTCTAATGTAGTGAATAGGGTATTTAACTTTAAACAAGATTTGTGTTTGAATCTGACCTCTGCAACTAACTAGACAAGTGCACTTGGGTAATTTACTTCCTTGCCCTACTTAAATTTCATCTGCAACATGGAGATTCAGGGAAATATATTCAACAATAAAAATATTCAGTATTGACCATGTGCATAGCACTGAACTAGGCATAGGTAGAGATAAGGAAGGGAAAGATATGCTACCTATACTAGTAGCCTCCCATTTTCATTACCTTCTTCACAGGGTTAAAATGAAACTCAGATGAAGTTTTGTTTTTGTTTTGTCTCTGGGGTTGAAGGATAGAAATACTCTTCACTGATGCTGCTCAGTAATACATCCGCATGTCATAGTTTTATAATCTTATAGTAACGTGAAGCACTGAGAGGTTAAATGTCTCGTCCCACTTGAACCTGGTCCTTCCTGACACTAAGCCTGGACCTCTATCTACTATACTATGTTGACTCTCATCAGGTGAGATATTACATGTAAAACAAGTTATAACCAGAAATGACAACGTAAGTATGAGGGTTTGTTGTTGTTGTTTTTTTTCTCCCTGCTAATTAGACAATTTTGAAAAGTTTCTTGCCTCTCTTAAGTCCAAGTGTCCATTTCTCATACTTCTTCAATGGTAAAATGTTTAATGGAAAGAATAATTTTCAGTTGTCAAATCTTTAGCTCTAGCCTTTGATTTTTAGGGTTTTTTTTAAAGTTTCTTCCTCTTAGGTGGGAATCACTTGCTGATGCTTAAATACTATCTGACATGCTGTATTTATTGATCAATAGATCTATTGATCAGCTGTCCACCAGGATCCATGCTGGCAAGGTCAGGAGGGGTAATTACTCTCACTGGGTAGGATAGGGTCTGCTCCAGGAACACTCTTCTCTCTCTCTCTCTCTCTCTCTCTCTCTCTCTCTCTCTCTTTCCCTGCACATACGCTTGCTTGTTCAGTATGCATAGCACATCATTCTCCCTGCTCCGAGCAGCCTGATGAGTGCATGCAGTTAGTGCAGACACACACACACACACACACACACACACACACACACACACACACACACACTTCTCAGCTCTCCCTCAAAGTGGAGCGTCGGTAACTGCAGTCAGTCAACCAGAGGCTCCTTACTTCTAGTTCAGCGGAGCCACTGGCCAGCCACTGCCAAAGCCTGACTATAAGGACCCAGGAACAGCACTGGAGGCAAGTTTCAGAGGAACCCAGGAGATGCTTCTACCACATCTGATGATCTGAAGTCACTCAATCTGCAGCCTATTTCCAATCACTTTTCTAGCATCAGCAAGAGTGTCCTCGCCTCAAGAAAGAAGACTGTCTGGGGGAGGAGAAAGCCGGTTGATCAAGGTAAGTGCCAGTCATCCTTATAATCACTCTGCTGCTGAATGCATGTTGTGAGGACCTAACAATTTCACTGGCAGGCAGCCTCTGTGTAATTCCCCTCATTCCATGGCTGGGGATGCTTTTCAATCTTGGCATCATGTAGGAACAGACAGCAAAGTCTTTTTCCCCCCACTAAAGTAAGCAGAAGAAAGAACATTTGATTTGTGGGCAAATCCTAGTACTGATTAAAGTTTCTCTGTTGGTAATAACTCAGTCTAGCTACCCCAGCCAGTACTTATCAGTATTCTGCAAAGAAGATTCCTGGACCAAGGGTCACTATTCATTATTTTGCTGGGACCATCCCATTTACTATAACTGGAATACTCTAACCTTGGAAATACTTAACAATTGTCATATAATTCTGCATATGTGCCCTGGGTTTCTTAAATAGGCTTCCCTTATTCAGTGGGTACCATGCAAGTCTTTAAAAATAACAACAGAGATGTGTGAGCCATGGATCGAAGCTATCTTGTGGCATTTAACACTTGGAAACCTACTTGAGGAAAAGTTGCTGAATCACAGAAGTTTAATATTCATGCAGATGTCTATATTTGTAAGAGAGAGCAAGTGCTCAAAGTATCTTCAGCTTTCAGGAGAAGAATGTGCATGCTTGAGGAGGGGGAGCTCTCTATTTAAGGAATTAGTTCTGAGTCAAGTTTCCTCAGTTTGAACCCAGGCAGAGGGGAGACACTTGCTGTCTGGTTCCTTTGCTAATAGGTAAGCCTCCAGGACATTCTCAATTGCATTATTGTTTGTCAAATCCTTTTTCCTTCACTAGGCAGTGGGGACTCCCACTACCCTTTTAGGCATTCCTGCAATATATAGTTACCCACACTCATAAATAAAATATTTATTCCCATAGGAGTATGCCCAAGCAAAAGTTTTTTTTTTTCTGCTCTCTGAGTTGATGAGGACTAGTGTGCATTATTTTATGTGCTTTTTAAAACACCTTTTCCCAAAAGGTTTAAAAGAAAAAAAGAAATATAAAAATCTGACATGAAAGGGAATGACTGGGCTGAAGTGATCAACTTATAAATGAAAAGCATAATGCTAGCTAGAAGATAAATCATAAGTCCAAAGTTGAGCACAAATCTCCATGTCACTTTTGGTCCAAAGAAAAGAGATTTCAGCCTTGAGATTTATTGAAGTTTATGACCATTGGCTAACGACAAGACTAGAAAGAAAGATAAAGGGCAGAGCTTGGTATGAAGACTGTACTTTTGAAGTGTTTTGCTGTCAGTTTTTTTTTTTAAATCATCTTGGGAAATGTCTGTGAGCCAGGCCTGCAATCTTTCTCTTGAAAATGGAGAAACAGAAGTTGAACTTGGCACGTGAGCTGAGTAGTGGGAACTTGTAGCAACTCAGGCTTCTTCTCAAACCAAGTAAACCCTCTTCTTCTGGAGGTTGGTCACAGAGGAGCAGCAGGGTCACTTGACTGGAGAGCTAACTCCTTTACCCACTGCCAGAACTCCTTCAACAAGGAGCCTCGACTGAGTTGTCAATTTATGGTGTCTTAGGGAAGTCCAGTGAGGAGGATGAGTTTACCATTTTTAGCTGCCTTTACTGCTTACTATAACAAAAGCATTTGTGTTGCTCCGTGGGAATTTCCCGCCATATCCTTGGGCACTGAGTCTATGCTGTGACTCCAAATTGGTTATTCATGAGGGAAATGTGTGTGGGTAGGACCAAATCTAGCCTTGTCATTATCCTTACCATCAAAACGGCAAAGTACAACTCCGTGTGTGTGTGTGTGTGTGTGTGCGTATGTGTGTTGTGTGTTTCTGGGACTGAACATTATGTTTAGAAAAGTGCTCAAACTTTCCTAGGGCAGCATGTAATAGTTATCTGTTAAATCCTTGGTTGAGATCAATACTGCTAAATGTGTCATGACCAGAATATCTATTGTAAAAAATGACAAAGATACAGCTATGTTATGCCTAATTTAATAACCTCTGAGAGAAGTGTATATTTATATCATTTGGGAAGAGAGACATAAGGAGAAGTTTCTCTATAATGACTCCCTACCCCATTCCATTCACATTCTTCCTCAGGCTCAGTGGTGGGACATAGATGAGCCCTGGGATATGACCTTAACCTTGTCATCTGAAAAGGTAAGAGATTAGTGAATTTGGTCTTTCAAATAGCTTGCCCTTCTTCTTCTGCCAAGGCAGAATTACCAAGCAGCTAAGAAGTTTTCAGCCTGCTTTTCGAACAGGGGTTGCTACTAAAACTGACTTGACTGAGAGAGAATTCATCTCATTTTGTTAAAAGTCAGAGGTTATGACATCTCTGATCCCTGCGCTGGAAAAGAATGACATGAACATCTTTTTTTTTTTTTCCTTTTAATTTTTAACCAGACAGTTCTTTTTTGGGAGGCTCGTTGAATCGACATTCTCTTAAAGAAGGCAAGTAATGATTAATATGGATTAAATCAAATACTTGCCTTATAGGTCACAGCACTAACTTTTCCATACTAGGTAATCAATGAGAATAAGGTTGATGTTTATGGTTCTCATTTTCTGTTATATTCAGCTTTCTAGTACTTCAATGTCTCTCTAATTCTTCCATAGATTTATGCACCACCCCTTCCAGCATGAAGACCCACAGGACAGAATATATTTCTTTCCCCCACCTTTTTCTCACATGACCCAAAAATGTATGTATGTGCATACAATACAGTTGAAGTCAATGTCCATGTATATGTACTAGAAAATCAGCAAGCATCATAAAAGGCAAGCAGGTGCAGGGCTCTGAATTATCTACTTGTTCACCACAATAGACTTCCAAAAATTGTCTTGACTTAAAAGCTGGCTCTAACAATGAAACCTCATATAGACCCGTAAGGACCACAGTGAGTGATGGCTGTAGATTAGAATAAAAAGAAAACTCTCTACAGTTTCAATATTGAAGAGAATTAGGATCCAGATGGCAAAGCTTTTTATAGCAATACATTGGATTAAATTTCAAGCGTCTGTGGCTATTGCCCTGTTCCATTCTCTTTGCTGTAATGTAGTTTGGCTGAAGGGCCAATTTCTAAAAGATGTAATAAAATGCAGAGCTTTGATTTTTCTCTTAATGGAGATTTTCCTGTCTCCATCGACTCTTTCTTTTATGACTGAGGAATTTCCACTCAAACTCCAAGTTTGACCCAGAGAGTGTTTACCTCCCCACCCCACCATATCCCAAACCAATGCTGTCATGGGATACACTTGATTAAAGGCAACATAAGCCTGGGTTAGTAAGAGAGCATGGCTTGGAAGCAGACCTGTTGTTATGCTAAGTTTCCATCTGGCATTCTCGGTATCTCTGCTATATTACTAGTTCATCTGATAAACTTTGCCTCCCTAAAGTCATTCCAATGGACAAAACCAGGGGATACTTAATCCATGGGTAGGAATTTTCTAGTTGAGATTATCTGGTTTGTTTCCAGGAGGATTATTGTCTTCCTTCTACTACCCATTCCCCAAAGTGGACATCCCATATACTTGTATAGGGGCTATGAAGACAATGGCCACTCCACTCATGAATTATTGTTGAAAGTGAGACACCCAGTGGAGATGGTGAGTACAGTTGTTTGAGCTGACTATCCTCAACAGAATAAGTGTGATCTATGAAGGAGAGTATCTTATTAATTTATTATCACAGAGGGAAGAATTTCAATGGGCCTTGTCTTGAGACAAGTACTTTATACAAGGCAGTATGTTGTCTATTTTGTAAAGATTAGGTTTAGTTGCAGATTGAAATATTTTAATTTTCCAAACCTTATATCAGGCATATAATCTCATCCAAAGAAATCTGGAGCCTTACTTCTCTCTTCTGTCCCTGGCCATGAAGGATGATGATTAGTGATGTGTGGGGTAGGTGTGCCTAGATATTTAAGTGCATTGATTTGTAATCATTAATATTGACCATCTATGCATGTCATAGTATTCACACATACATTACAAATGGCAAGTGTGATTCTCTCTATGGTATAATTGATAAACAATATATTGAAAAACACTGGAGGGATGTATTTCTCCAATATGATCATGTCTTGAATGACTTAATTATAGAGTTAGCCACATTCATACTTGAACAAGCGGGTAAGTGTAAAAAGCCTCAAGCACATGAACAGGCATGTGTTCACTTTGTTGATTATAGAATTACTATGCTGTCTTACCAATTATATTAAGAAATAAAGTTGAATATCCTTTCATTCTCTGGTTCTTTCTCATGGAACTCTCTGTATCACCTCCTCTGGTATTAAGAAATACCAAAACAAAACTATCATTAACATTATTATGCTTGGCCCTTTGCTTGTCAGGAAAGATGCCCCTCTCTTTCTGCCAAAACACTACTAATGCGGTCATACTTATGAGAACTGGAACAAAATAAAGACACATAGGCAGTGTGCTACCATTAAGAAAACATTAACCACTGAATTTCTGTTCCAAGAAAAATGGAAAGAGGCATTGTGACATACATTTAGAGCTGAAAATGACTAGAACAGTCTCCAATTCAATCTATTCATTTTAGAGATGAGGAAACCGAGGCCCTAAGAAATTATCTATTGCTCAAGGTCATACAGAAAGTAATAGCTGAGATTTTAAGGTCCCCTGACTCAAAATCTAGTGTCCTTCCTATTATATGGTGCCTTAACTTAACTATGACTTGGACCTATTTTAATTTGAAATGCAGGCTAATAGAGTGGAAAAAACAGCCATATCATCAGTCAAGAGTCCTGGGTTTTCTTCCTGGCCTTGACATTTACTAATGCTATGCCCTCAAATCACTTAATTTCTCTGAGCCTCAGTTTCCCCATTTCAAGATGAGCAGAATATATTAAATAATAATTGAAGTCTGATGTTATAACAAGTCTTTCAGTTTTCTCATTGGGTGTTCTAAGGTTACTTCTGGCTTTAATGTTCTTTGTTGGTCTTTGTTCTAAGGTCCATGTCAGTTCTGTTAGTCTACATTCTAAGGTCTATGCCAGTTCTAACTTCTTGTGTTTTAAGGACTTTTTTTAGTTCTAACGTAATTGAAGGTCTCTTTTAACTCTGATATTCTATACTCTAAGGCAGAGGTTTCAAAATCATGGTCTGCAACACTCTCAAGTGGCACCTTAATCAGATGAAAATGTAATTGAGAAATATTTAACAAAATAAATGGGAATACAATAAAACATAGATAACATTACATTTTGTGACTAAGTCAACATGAGGCCCACAGGCATCCATATGTGTGAATGAGTGTGCTCTGTTTTTATTTGAGTTTGACCTCACTTCTCTTAAGTACCTGTCCCTTCTGATAGAATATATGGTTATTGTTGGGATTATTGCTTTCTATGAGAAAACTCATTTAATGTCAAATTTGATCAGCACTTAGAATTTATGAATAAATTTAAAAAACCACCATCCATTAACTACTTGTGAAAACAAATACGTGTGATCCAGCAAATGTACAGCTGCATTTCCAGGGGCAGTTCTTTAACTATACAGTAATAGTTTTTTCTCCTTGGGTTTCATGTTCATTTGTCTAGGCGATCAGCCTGTGCAAACCAATAATTCACTACATTGAAATATGGGGAGGGGAGAGAAATTCATTGCTGTGAGATATTGTTTTCTTGCAGCAAAGTTACTGATCTCTTGCTGTAAGTGTGAATAATGCATGAGTTGATTTCATCTCAAGAAGATTTCAAGAAATGTGCCACTTGTTTACTGAGGCCTGAAAGGGCAAGATGGGACTGGTGCAGGATGATGCAGAGTGGAGACTGCTGGGCTGAAAGGCAGAAAACCTGGGTTGCACACCCATCAGAGTCCTTCACTGACTGTGCAACCTTGAGCAAGTCATTGAACTTTTGCAAGGTTTAGTTTTCTTATCTGTCAAATTAAAATGTCAGCTTGGATGATCATTAAGGTCCCTTTTAGATACATTTTTTTTTTATTCCATGAAAGTTCTAGTCTTTTTAACAGTCCTTAGAGGTGAAATGAATATATCCACAGTTGAACTAGAGCAGTAGTAGTCTGAAAAACAAACAAAAAAAATACCTTTCTGGTGATTTGGCAAAGGTAAAGGCCTTGTCTTTCTTTATCAGGCTGCCACTGATCAAGATCCTACATCATACTCCTACTTGGCACTTAAATGTCATTTCTCTAAAATGTTCCAGAAGGCAATTACCATTGCAAATGCTTCTAGAGCATGGACCCTTTCAGTGAAATCCTGGTATGGAAACTAATTAGATGCACCTGAATGAGGTCCCACCCCTTGCTATAATACCCATCCATCAGGAGTCTCCTGCCTTAGCAGTGAACTAGTGTTTCTGCTATGTTAGTGTGTTGTGAAATTAAAAGATGAAAAGAGTCAAGCCTTTCATCCATTAAAGTAGGGGGAGTGAAGAGAGTTGGCATAATCTGGATGTGTCATGTCCAGAGGGAAGCCTCTTTCAGATCCATCATTGACTCCCTTTCTTCTCCTCTATACGCCTGAAGGTTAGAAAGCCTGATGTTCAAGTGACCTTCCTGTCATTGGAATGTTGTTCCATTCTGACATTCATTGTACACAGATTTGCAGATCTCACATTGATGCTTTTGCTCAAGTGTCAGTCAGTTAATAAGCATTTATTAAGCACCTATTATGTGCTAGACATTGTGCTAAACACTGGAGATAAAAAGGGGGTAAAAGACAATTCCTACCCTCATTGGGCTCACAACAAAGTGCTCCCCATGTCTGGAATGCACTCCTTTCCCACTTCCGCTCCCTAGAGTTTCAAGTTTTACCCAAAATATAGCTTAAGAGACTCCTCCTAAACAAAGTCTTTCCTGGTTTTCCCTAAACTGTTATTAACATTCTCTCCCTCTTGAAATTACTTAATATTGCCTATATTTTGCATATATGTATAACCTATGTGCCAATACCTACATTGTACTCCCCTAGTTCAATTTAAACTCCACGGAGCAGATATTTTTGTTTATATCACATTGCCAGTTGCAATGCTACATCTTTCATACAGTAGATGATTAATAAATGTTTGTCAAATGTGATTGACTTGAAATGTATCCTGATTTTCCCCTTTTCTTCCATACCTATTCTGGGTATTATCCTTGATTTTACCTGACATTGATTACCTTTAATTCTTTTATTGCCCCTCTCCTCCACCTACAGTCTCATTTGGGTTCTTGCATCTTCCTTTGTGTGAGTAAAAATGCAACTGTCATAATGAACTATTGCTTTTTAACATTCCTAGACAGTCAGTTGTGCCTGTGAAAGCTTCTAAACCTCAAAGCAACTGAAATTAACTAGGTTTTATTTTTTTCCCTGTAAACCTGCTTCTCTTTTTCACTTCACTTTTTCTCTCTTAGGTTTCACTATTCACCCAATTTCCTACATTCTAAAGTTTATAATTAATTATCTTGCCTCTTCCCTCCTTTTTCCCTTTCTCAACTAATCACCTGCTGGGTCTTCTCTGTGATACCTCACTCATATATCCCTGTTCTCTCTTTCCACTGCCACAACCCAAATTGAATCCTTCATCACTATTATAGAAAACTGAAATAGTCTCCTGGCCACCTCCCTCATCTCCTACTTTATCCCATTCTTCACTCTACAATCAAATTAACCATCCTTATATTTTGATCTGATCAGTTACCTCCTCTCCTCAGAAATCTTCAGTTGCTCCTTCTTGCTTGAAAATTGCTGAACTTGGAGTTAGGAATACCTGGGTTTGAATTCCATCTTAAGGTACTTACTTGCTGTGTAATCATGGTTCATTCCCTTAAGTGGAGCTCAAGAGTTTCAATTTCTTTATCTGTAAAATGAAGATTAATAATATTATAATTGTTACCACAAATGATTATTTGTAAGAGTCCACTGAGATAGTGGGCATGTGATGCTTTGCTTATCTTAAATCATTTTATAAATGTCAACTATTATGGTTTTGCCCTTATCATGGGTCAGGTGTATGCGGGTAAATGTTAACAACCCACTCTGTAATCTAAAAAAAATAAAAAAACAAAACTATATATGTGGCACAGTTTAATCTGCATTGTTAACATTTTCTTCATCACTCCCTTATTTGTAGCATTTGCCAATTTCCAAGGTATAAATACTCCCAATGAAAAACTGAAGAGTTGGCTCTCTCTAGCCATGTGAGCTGGCTCCAGCACACCTATGGTATTATAAAAAAAAGTATTGAAAAAAAGATATTAATTTATCCCATGAACCATGTTATGTTTAACCTTTGTATCTTCTCTAGTATTAGCACAGTCCCCTGCACTCAATGAGAACTTTAAATATGTACTGAATTGAGTTAGCACAGTTCCCCAGTGCTTAACAGTGTCTGACACATAGGAGAATCTCAGTAAGTATTTATTAAATTGAATTGAAATACATGCCTCTTTTTATATTCTTCAGGGCTAATTTCAAATCACCTGGTTGGGGGTGGTGGTGGTAAAGAACATGATTTTGCGACAGTGATATTTGGGCTTTTAGTAAGACCAGCAAATCAAAGAATCTCAAAATTTGGAAGTACCAAATCGAGCATCAAGTCCACACTCTACCTGAAAAAGAATCTCCTTTATAATATACAACCTCCACTTAAGGAATGCCAGTGATAAGAATCTCATTACCTTCCAAAGGGATCCATTCCATTTTTGGACAGATCTTTTAGTAAGAAACAAATTACTCTCCCTTACACATACACCAAAGAAAAATCTACATAGACACTTAAGGTATCACAAAGCACTTTACTTCTGATCCTCATTTTAGTCTAGTGATTTGTTTTTTAGCTCTTTAGCTCCAGATGGTTAAGTGATTTTTGTGAGGTCATATATCTAATAAGTATCAAAGACAGATTTTGAACCTAGACCTCTCATGACACTAGGCCCTATGCTCTTTCTACTATATTATGCTGTCTCTGTAACTAGAACTATTCCTAATACTTTTTGCATCTGCAAAGGACTTCATAGAAAAATAGCGTGTTATAGTGATAAGACAAAGAAAGGAAAGAGCCCCTATTCACAAGGAATTTGCATTTTCCCATGTTACTAGAACAACCCAAATATGTTTACAGCTATATAAGGAAAATTGAGCACTAATAACTGAGGAAGGGGGAGGGAAATTAGGGAAGATTCATTGTAAAGATATTGATACCCTGGAAAACATTCCAAGAATAAGCAGGATGAAGATGGAAGCAGAGCTAATGCCATGTTGTTTAGTTGATGTAACTGGGGCAGCTAGGCAGTACAGTGGATAGAGTGCCAGGATTGAGGTCAGAAAGACTCATCTTTCTGAGTTCAAATCTGGCCTCAGACATTACTAGCTATGTAAACCGGGGCAAGTCACTTAATCCTATTTGCCTTAGTTTCCTCATCTGTAAAATGAACTGGAGAAGGAAATGACAAACCATTCTAGTATCTTTGCCAAGAAAACCCCAAATGAGGTCATGAAGAGTAGGAAAGGACTGAAATGACTAAACATTAATAACTACAACTGGTTATTTAGAAAAGAGAAGGCTTGGTGGAACATAACAGCTATCCTCAACTGTTTAAAAGATTGTCATGTTGAAGAGGGATTAGACATGCCCTTCAGTCCTTGGGGAGAGAGGGGCAGGAAGGAAAGAAAGAGGGAAAGGAAGGAAACAGACATTCATTAAGCACCTACTACAAGAAACACCTTGCTAGCACTTTGCAAATCTTCTCTCTTTTGATCTTTACAAGAAATCTAGGGGGTAGGCACTAATATTAATCCTCATTTTACAACTGAGGAAACTGATGCAGACAGTGTTTAAGTGATTTGCCAAGAATCACACAGCTAGTAAATAGAGATCAAATTTAAATTCAGGTCTTTCTGACTCTAGACTGAGTGCTCTTTCTATTGTACTACTCAAATGCTTTTATTTTACAGGGTAGAATTTACAGTGATAGACACTTAAGCTCCATGCAAAGACTAAATTTTGTTAAAGAATAAGGATGGTCTGGCTAAGAGAAAGTTGTTTTATCTCTGTGTACCTCAGTTTTCTCATCTGCTGAAACAGGGTAATAATGCTTATACTATCTACTACACAGGATTGCAGAGAGTTAGACATTTATTAACTGCAAAGCATAATACAAATATGAGCTATTTTTAAAGTGCTTTCAGATCATTCAGTTCTCCTGATTCTGATCACAATTCTTCTAGGTGACCAAGGAGATGTCATTATCTCCACTGTATGACAGTGACAGAATCTGGTACTCAAAACTAGGTTTGACATCACTATTCATTAAAACTATACTAAGTTTTTTTTTTCTTTCTTAACAGGCCCCCAAATGTGGTTGACTTAGCTGTAGCGTGGAGAGAATATCAACAAGGATTTAATAATTAATGAATGTCTATATAGAAATTCCTCTGGTCAGGAGGCCAATATACAGTGATACTTATAGTGTACAAGGGACAGTCACCAAGTCTGAAGGTCATAAACTCAACATGGATTGGTATTTTTCATGCTTGTGTGTTATCAGGAAGTCATATCAATGGACCAACCCTTAGACTTCCAAGCCAAGCAAATCTTGAGTTCAATATAAAATACTACTTTTAAGAGTCTACTTTCCATATAAAGTAGCCTAAGAAAAAGTGATAAGGCAATAATTACACTACATTTTTTACTTATTACAATTTAGATCAAACTTTGAAGTTCCCGAGAAAATAAAATGTCTAAGAGTCAAATATCTAATTTTTATTTGTTTGTTTGAATTCATTCTACCTGTGAAAACCCCGATGGGGTTCCTGCAAGGAAGCCCAAATTTTGGTTTACTCAAAACCTTCTATCCCTTTTTTGGCTGCTCCCCAAATGGAAATTGGAGAATGAAAATGTTACTAAAACAGAAACAAAACTTCACCATAATGCTGAATGCATTTCAATTTCTATGCATAAAACTGAGGGCTGGGGTTGGTAGTGGTTTCAGTTTGAGATTATGAGGAACTGTAAAATAAGTCACTCCCTGTTTCATTTTTTTTTCCCTGCTAGAGACAGATGCTTATCAACTCCATGGCTTTTTCCATTTAAAGCTTTTATAAATCTTCAGTCAACATTCATTCAGTGAATTGTGATGTGCTCTGTTAATCACTCTCTACAATGTCCCTTAAACATATGTAAATTAGACTTATGATGAACCAGAATATTTTGCAGATTTTCTGCATAAATCACAGACCAAAAAATAGCTACAAAAACAATACACATATACATGCTCCAAACCTGGGTGAATCACAGGTTTTTTTTTTTATTTCATTTACTTTTGAAGACTGATGCCTAGAAAACTCTGTTTTTGGTGGCAAGTTGACATCCTCTTAAGAATAAACATTGTAGGTTTTACCCAGAATTTGAGGAAACAAAGGTGAAATCTCCAGCTATTTTCTTTATAGGCTTCTCAGGATAACAATTCTCTGACATTTGATAAATGTGATATCTGAACAACTATTGTTGAAAAGTACTGATAGAATCATACAATCTCAGAGTTGTAAGAGGCCTCAGACATCACATATTCCAACTTACACCTGAATTGTAATCTCCCCTATAGAATTCCTGACAAGTAGTCATCCAATTCCTATTTGAAGTCCTCTAGGAAAAAGGAATTTACTACTTCCCAGAGAAGCTCACTTCATTTCAGCACAGTTATAATTGTTATTAAGTGCTTCCACTCATTGATCTGAAATTTGTACCTGCCCAAACATATGGTTACTCCTGGTAATGTGTAGTTACTTCAATTGCAGTTCCTTCTTTTGATACTTATATAACATAATATCCAATTCTCTCACCATTCTCATGGGCCTCCATTAGATATGTACCACATTGCCAATGTCTTCCTAAAATATGGTGCCCAGAATTGAACATAATACTCCAGAATTGAAAATTTCCCCAATACTAATCAAAGGTTCTCAAGGATTCTGGTCAACATTCTATAAACTAATGTTGTACTTTTAGAATGAATTATCATAAGCCATATTTTTAGTGGATGTGATCATTTGCTTGAATATCCTTTCTCAGGATTATATGCTGTTCAACAAATATGAAAATTTAATAAACATGAATTAGGGAATATTTGTTTGGTAATCACTGTGCCAGGAATTGGGGGGAGGAGGGATGCAAAATTTGTATATGGCATAATTGTATGCCAGAGGAAGCTTACACTTTTTTAATGCAAAAGACAGACATAGATAACTAACATTCACCAATTGTAGCCATGCAAAGATGAAGTGCAATGTGAAGTCTGAGGTATAAATAGAGAGATAAGAGAAGGTACTCTGGAAGAAGTTAAATTCAAGATGGGATTTATAGAAAGATAAATAGGAAGAAGAGACATATTCTATCCACAGAGAAGTACATGAGCAAAATCATGGAGGCAGAAAAGTGCTGGACACTTTGGGGAGTGAGGATATGGGGGCAGAACATTGTGCAGTTTATCTGGAATATGTAGTATATGTAAGGGAATGACTGTCAGATAAATGGAGTGACAGAATTTTGTACCAGGCCATGGAAGGGCTTATATGCCAGGCAAAGTAATTTGAATTTTGCATGTTATTAATAAGGAGCCACCAAAAAAAATTGAACAGAGATGCGTCTTGCCTAGATTTTTGCCTACACCTTAAAGAATGTGACTAGAATCTTCCCTTTGCTGAGTACATGTATCTCTGACATTATCAATCCCTATCTACCTATCCATCTTTCTATCTATATCTATATCAGCTTGAATTTATGTCAATATATGTGTAATAGATATATAGACAGACATATCTCTATCCAAGTCTCTTTCACTAGGTACCTCTATAGAAATCTACAACTATCATTGATCAATCTGTTTATACATATCTATACATATCCAAATCTATATTTGTATATGTATATATGTACATATCTATATCTATATCTATATAGATAAACATATACCTATCCTTATTCCCATCCCATCTCTATCTATATCTATATCTAATTACAGTGAAAATAGCATTGGTTCTGTGGTCAGTGCCTAGAGTCTGAAACGACAGTAACTATTTAACTTTGGACAAAACACTAGGTCTTACTTTCTTCATCTGAAAAACAATGGAGTTGGCCTCTAAGTTCTCTATGACCTGCCTATTTATTTCCTTATGTAGAAAGTCAGCAGTTATAATGAAGACAAAGTCATTCAAAGGATATTAGAAGTTTTATCACTAAAATACAAACCAAAACAAAAAGCACCATTTTGATAAAAGTCAAAAATCATATTAAGGACTTGCCTGTGATTCATCGAGGCAATTAAGATTTGAACCTAGTTTTTTTCTGACATTAAATTCAGCATGCCTTCTACTAGTCCATGCCTTTCCTTGGTCTATTGGGTATCTCTGCTGGTCCTCCCAACATCCTTCCTTTATCCACTACCATTTATTGGCCATTTTAATGGGTGGGTCAGTGGTAGAATTCTCACCAACCACATGGGATGCCTAGGTTCATTTTTTAGCCCATGAATAAGTAAATTTTGGGGGCACTAAGTAGTGCAGTGGATAGAGCACCGTGCCTGGAGTCAGGAAGATCCGAGTTCAAATTCAGACCCAAAGAGTTGCTAGCTGTGTGATCCTGGGGCAGTCACAACTTCTATTTGCCTCAATTCCTCATTTGTAAAATGGAGACATACTGGAGAAGGAAATGCCAAACAATTCCAGGATCTTTGCTAACAAAACCCATGAACAAAAGTCATTGGGGGTCAAGTAGAGTCAGACAGGACTGAATGACTGAACAGTAGCAACAACAAATATCAGTTCCATTAACTTTCTTTAACTAACTGCATTAGATAGACTAGGAGGTTGTGACAGGAATAGCAACACAACTAACTCCAAGAAGACCCAGTTCATCATTACCATATTGGCACAGAGTAGAACATCCCCAGTAAATGTGAATCTGCCTTACATAGTACAGAAAATCATCTTAAAGTCCTATGCATTGGCTTTGTCATCTTGCTCTTCCAGTAGTAACTATTTTCTAAATAAAAAAATCTAAATAAAAGTTTTAAAAAATTGAAAGCAGAAATGATAAAAGAGAAATAGAGTTGGACTGGATAACCTCTTTTAACTTCTCTTCCAGTCCTAAGACTTTATGATCCTCAGAAATGTGATAAAATAGGAACAATTTTCAAGATAATGATGGAATACAGAAATGATATTACATTAGACACTAGTTTCTAATTCATTCTGTTTTTGTTGGTTTTATTTTTTTTTTTTTACATTAAAGAAATTCTTAGAGATTGTATTACTGGCTTTCTTTCTTTGGGTCTTTCCTGGAGGCAAGTAGGGTAATCTTTTCCATGTTGATGGATATTTGATTTGCTCGCTATTTTTGTTTTCAGTCACCTCTACAGAGAAAATTCAGATCCCGAAGAGTCAAGTTAGGAAGATGATAAAGAAGCTTAGGGCTTTCTGCTGAACAAATTTTGAGTTGGAGAGGAGATGTAGTTGTGTCGATTTTCCTTTGGGCTACAGGCATTCAGCATGTGGTTGTCTCTTTCTACCTATAGAAACAATCGTAAAGCACAACTGTATAAATTGTCACCAAAAATGATGACATCATGCAGAGTAAAGCTATATGGAAAATGTGGCAATGTGGAACTTTCCATAAGACTGTGTAGTGTGCTGGATAGAAGAATAGAGAAAAATCTAACTTTGAATTTTGTCTTTGTTGCTTGCTAGCTGAGTATATTTGGTCAAGTTATTTAATCTCTCTCATCATCAGTTTACTCTTCTGTAAAATGGGGACTCATTTATGCAAGGTTGTGGTAAAATCAGATGAGATGATGTATTCATTAAATGTTGAGTAATATTATTCCCATCATGCTAGTCACACGCTTCTAGGAGACTGGGAAGAGTAAAGGGGTATAATAACCTATATATTTCCCCATTGGGAAGACAATTTCCAATAGCTTTTGGGGAAAGGGAAGAAATAATAACCATGATGATTATGATGATGATGATGATGATGATGATGATGATGTAATATCAAAATTAAGAACAGCATGGTTGTAAGGCACTTCAAGTCCCATAAGTTTTCCTAATCTTGTTTCCTAGTTTTCTTATAATAATCCTATGGAGTAGGGAGTGAAGTGCTATTGCTCCCATTATAGAGAGGAAGAAATTGACCTACCTCTCAAGGTTCTTGTGAGGATAAAATGAAATATAAATATAAATTGCTTTATAAACCTTCAAGAGCTATATAAATGCTATTATCACTGTTATCACTCCACATAGTCACACTGGTAGCAGATGACTAAAAAAGAATTGTATTTGACCACTCACATCTCCTAAGAATAAAAAGGCAGAACTATAAACTTATATTAGGAGAAGATTTACATTACTGCTAGCCATGTGACTTTGAGTGAGCCAAATTATGTATTTTAATTTCCTTGATTATGAGTATAATCTTAATTCCAAGTCACAATCTCAACACCAAGTCATTAAGTTACAATAATTTTATTTATTAATAGTAATAGTATCAGTAGTAGCCATCATGATAGTTATAATACTATATTACATTCCAACTATCACAGAATACATTTCTTTTTTGTTTTTTGTAAAATGGGGAAAATACTACTTGTGATACATGTGTCAAAGAGTTAGGAGCAACAACTAAATAGATGTATCTTAAGTGCTTTAAAATTTAAGATGCTATGATGATGTAAATCAATATTGTCATTATTGTTATTGTTAATATGTTTCCATTCATTACTTTTCTTTGTTGACTTTAGGTAGTATTTAATTGGAATATATTGACTTCCTTATTATCTGTAACAGGGAAAAAACTAGATTAAACAGGTAAGTCTCTCAAAAGGTAAGCTATTCAGAGTAGGTACCCAGAATAGGTGGTATTAAGAAGAATATTATGTGCAAGAAAGATTAGAACTGCTCCTCAGTTATCTCTCCCCTTTGATTAGAAGGTTGGAGGGCAGAGTATTAAATTCCTCTCAAAACCTTCCTTTTTGGAAGGCCTAGGAGATGAACTTTCCAGTAAATTTCCATTTCCATCAGCAACTATATTTGTTTTTGACCCACAACAGATACTACTTGTCACTCTCTTCCCCACTTTTCATCATCCTTTTTGTGCATCTTCTTCCCTCATTAAAGTGAAAACTCTATGAGGGAAGGAACTATCTTTTTTTTCTTATTTATATCCCCAGAACTTAACACAGTGCCTGGCCCAGGGTAGGGGCCAATTATCAAATTGAACTGAAAAGGACACTATGTGCAAGAGGGATTAGATTAATTCTAATTGGTCCCAGAAGCCTGAACTAGCCATAAAAAGTTCTAAAAATATGGAGGCAAATTTAAGAATATTGTGAAGAAAAATTTCCTCTTAACTGAAGCTGTCCAAAAATTGAATGGCCTTTCTAAAGAGATTCTCCATCACTGGAAGTCTATAAGTGAAGACTGGCTCCTTGATTGCCAGAAGGGTGAAGGAAGGAGTCCTGTACAGGTATGGATTGGGAGGGATGACCTGATGTGTGTCCTCTGAGATTCTGTGATGTCAGAATCAGCATTTTTCAATGTCTGCTCATTTACTGTACGTGTTTTT
>NW_020945437.1:13932345-13979962 GCF_900497805.2 Vombatus ursinus
AGGCTGATATGCTAGGTGAGTTCTTGATGTCTGGAGCAAAGTGTACAGTGAACAATCTCTCTCAAACAGTTACACAAGTGATGCTATGTCAGGGACCAAGTTTTTGTCAGACAACTGAAATAATATTTCAAAGAGTGAAGTCACTTAGTCAACATGGAAGGACAGGTGAAGGAGTAGAAATGGTCTTTTAAAATAATCATGGGGGCAGCTAGGTGGTGAAATGGATAGAGCTTTGGCCTTGGAGTAAGGAGGACCTGAGTTCAAATCTGACCTCAGACATTTGACACTTACTAGCTGTGTGACCCTGGGCAATTCACTTAACCCTGATTGCCTCACCAAAAAGTAAAATAAAATTAAATTAAATTAAATTAAAATAAAAAAATAATCATAAATTTCTGGATTTGGGAGGTAATTTAGAAGTGATGAAGACTAACTTCTCTAGATCATCTGAGGCCATTATTTGAGCATTTGCAATGGCAGGAAACTCATTACTTCATGAATCAATATATGTCATTTAGAAGCAACTCCAATTGTTCAGGAGTTATTATATTGAACTGAATTCAGTCTTTTCATTAATGTTTGCACATTGAATTTGCAACTGTGATAATGGAACTAATATAGCATTCCCTTGATAGTATGGGAGAGGAATACAGTAAAAGGTCAAGATTTTAAGTTGATGAAACTCTTGGTGACTTAGGTTATTTCTCTTTAATCATTCTGGACAGTTATTTGATGATGACTTCTTAAAGGGTGAGCTGCTAATCTGACCAGGGAGGGACAAATAATTATTTTATGTTTACATAAGGTTTTATAATATGTAACATGTTTTCATACACAGTATTACTTTGAATCCACAACAGACCTGTTAGGAATTTAATGCACATATTATGATTTACAATTTAAAGACAGGGCAACTGAAGCTCAGAAAATAAAAATGGTGACTTTATCTATTCATGTTCAGTAACTCAGGAGTAGGAATGGTAATACCTTAACATGGGACTACTTCAGGTAAATCCTAACAATTAACATTATGTAAAAACAGAATGGGTTACCTTAAGAGTTGGTTGATTCCCTTTTCTTTGATGCTAGATGACCACTTGTCATGTATGCTCTAGTGAGGATTCCTTTCCCAGTGCACCATATGGTTACTGAGGTTCCTTCCAACTCTCAATTTAAATGTCATGATTTTGAAATCCTATGTGTAGTAGAACCAAAATGACCTTTAAATCACAGAGGAAAAATATTCAAGGGCAAAGATGAACACATCATTCTAGCAGGCTGATTATAGGTCGAAACAGGACAGTGAAGAAAGTGTGGACAAAATAGGATAGACTGGGAGAACAGAAAGAAGTGGGAGAACCAAAGATTGTAGGAGTACAAAACAGACTGCAGTTAATCTATCACTCTATAAGCATTTATTAAGCTTCTACTATATGCTAGACAATGTCCTAGGCACTGGAGATACAAAGCCAAAAATGAAAGCCCTCAAGAAGCTTACATTCTATTGAGATGAATATAACCTTTCACAAATAAGTAAAGAAGCAGTCAGAATTGGGCTATCAACTGGGACATCAGAAAAGGCCTTTTATCAGACATGACACTTGAAGTAAGTATTAAAGGGAGACAGGCATTCCAAGAAGCAGAAATAAGGAGGACAGTCATTCAAAGACATAATGGTAGGAGATATGTCTTATACAGTGAGTAACAGACAGGCCATTTTGCCTAGGGCATACACTTCATAAGGGTGGGTAATGTGCAATCAGCCTATACTGGAGCCAGGTTTCACTTTCAGTGAAATTAAAAGATTTTGTATTTTAGGCTAAAGGCAAAAGGAAGACCCAGAAGTTTCTTCATCAGAGGAGTGACATGGTCAGATATTCATCTTAGCCTCAGAAACAATACAGGAGTAGAATTGGTAGAGAGAAAATCAGTTGCAGTCATGGGAAGATAGAGAAATTTGAGAGTTAAGATCTTGAAAGTACTATGGTAATGAGTGGTAGTAACAGTGAAAGTATGATTCAGATATCCTGGTAGGTGTCTGAACTGGAATGGCAAAAAATGTAAGAGAAACTGAGTAATTCAGTAAACTGTTAGGACAGAGTGCTAGAGGGGTCAATAATTAAGGCCTCCATTTCTTAGTTTCATTTCTTGTTCTCTTCCCAACATTCTATATATTTCTTTTCTAGAGCATAGAATTTCAGATTTGGAAGGGATCTTTATAATTGGAGGGGTCTCTACAACATAGAATGTCTGAACTAGGGTGCCTTTTGGACAACTTAATGTCAAAGAGGAAGAGCTAGAAATATAAATATCCATAGACCACATTATGGCAAACAAGAAGGGTTCTTTTGTTGTAAAATGGCAGAGTTAGATGGTTCTTTATAAAATAGAAGGTTAGAGCCAGAAGGAACCTTAAAATATAGAATGTCAAAAGTGGAAGGGTCTTCAGAAATGTTCTTGGCTACTCTCTTCATTTTTAGAAAGGAGAAAACAAAAACTTAGAGTCATTAAATAAATTACCCTGGTCATACAGAACTGTATTAGGAGTTATATAATATCTTTTTCACTTCATAGGAAGTTGCAATCATCTAGTTGTAAGTTTTGGAAGGATTGAATAAACTCATTTATGTTAATTTGTTACAAATGATACAGATTGGTATGATTCCTCTCAGAGATACTGGCATTTTAATGGAAATTTTCCTTTAAGAACCCAAGGAAAAACTCTCCAGTTGTGAATTTTTATGCCCCTAACAGAATGTTGGAAGGAAATACATCAACCAAGGAAGATACACAGTGATATTCAAATTATTTCACAGGTATTCCAATACAGGTAAACCTATCATTTACTACCGATCAGTGAATAGAGATTCTGGTCAGGGGATGTTAACCTGACATCCATGATTTTATGTGTGTATATGAGTGTGTATGTGTGTATATACACATATGGTATATGTGTATATATATATATATATATACATTCATAATAAAATGTATTTATATAATATACATAAACATATTAATTATTTCAATATATTTATTTTCCTTTGTAAATCTATGTATTTTATTTAAGCATTACATATGTGAGTGTGTGCATACACACAGATAGATAGAGCTATATCTATATATCTATGTATTTTCCTGAGAGGAAGTTCATAGGTTGTATCCAACTGCCAAAGGAATCTGACACATAAAAAAGATTAAGAACCCCTAATCTAGTAGGGAATAGACTCCATGTACCTCCCTATCTCTGAATAAATGCTGGGCAATGTGTTTTATTTATATTCAATTAACAATTAATCAAAAACATTTATGAATCTCCTTGTGTGTTCCAGGCATAGTGCTCAGTGCAGGGGCTATAACAACAAAATATGAAATGATCCCTTCCTTTAAAAAGTTTATATTCTTGTGGTCAAGAGTTCTGGGTTCTATCAAATTACAAAAATTAAATATGTCTATGGCTTCAAACAAATCACATGCTCTCTCTGAGCCTAAATTTCCTAATCTGTAAAATGATAACATTGAGCTATATGACAACTAATGTTCATTATAGTTTTAAAATTCTAACTAATTTAACTATGAAAATGAGATAACATGGAAGGAGTTCATAGTCTACTTACTCCAAACTGTATCTCAATAAGAAGCCCATTTGAAGCTCACTGGGAAAGTTCTCCCATAGGAAATTGAGATAGGAAATTGAGTGGTTCCCAAGCTTGTCCTGGGTATATGCCACCAGCTTATTTTTGACCTGATTTTTGAATCACACCTATTTCCCTTCCTCCCTCCCTTATTCCTTTGTCCTTCCTCTTCATTTCTTTCTCCTCTCCCTCATTTACTCCCTTCCATCTTTTTCCTTTCATTTCCTTGCCTTGCCTTCCTTTCCTTCCTGAATTCCTCTTCCACCTTTTCTTTCAGAAATATTCCTTGGGTATTATGAAGGTGACAGATATGAGCATATCTCTGAGGACTTCCTTTGGATTTATGTTGAATATACATGCTATGTCACATTGTGGAATCCATGAAAATATTTCAAAAAGTGTAGATGGTTCCAATCTTAATTATAAGAATGAAGTAATATTCATCACCCAGACCATATTCTCTTCCTTACAATTAAATATAATTACATTCCTCCATACTGGAAAGAGAATAATGTTATTATTCTGTCTTTCTAAGGATAATGCTGTGATATGCAAGGTATGCTTTTTGAGATTCTCTGTGGGAAAGAAGGGCATTCAGGGAAGAATAATTTTGAAACTGGCAAGGAACAAGACTCCTCCAAGAGGTTTTACAAAATTCATTATTGTGGGTTACTCAGAGCTAGTCTGTGCAAATGATAAATTATTCTATCCCTTCTCAATAGTAAATTATACTAATAACATTCCTACTTTATTCAGATTCTAAAAATTGGTTCTGCGGGTAGGGGCACTGCTGTCGGTACATACCAATTTCCCCTGCCTAGTCTGTTCCCTGTGGCATGATTTTTTTTTCCTTAACAAACATTTCTGAAATTAAAACCCAGTGACATAAAATATAAAAAGTAATAAATTTTAGAAAATCTGGATGACTTCAGGCCATAGGGGAATGGAGGGTAGAATAAAGAAAGGATGCCAATTTTTACTTCTCTTGAGTTGTTAAAAGTAAGTGCTATATGGGGAGGTAATGGTGACTAAGCTGATGAAGACAATCTAGGTTTAGAGAGTGAGAAAGCACAGACTAATAAGCAAAAAATCTGATTTCCAATCCTGTCTCCTTGCTTATCAGCTGCCTAAAAATGAGTAAATTTCTTTAAACTTGCTTAGCCTTAGTTTCTTTATCTGCTAAATGGGCAGGTCATACTTCCAATCTAATCCAACTAAATGCAAGAAATATTGATTAGCTATTTTGTTCAACTGCTAAATATTAGGGATGCAAAAATAAAATTTAAAACAACCTCAGCCTTCAAAGAATTTATCTTCTACAGGGAACACATAACTTGAAAAAGATAAACACATATAACATAATGTGAAGAGGAAGGAGGAAGTATGAATATAAAAGAGCTTAATCAATCAATCAATATTTACTAAGATGTCTGCCATGTGCCAGGTACTGTGTTAAGCACTGGGGATACAAAAAGAGGCAAAAGATATTGCCTGCCTTCAAAGAACTTACAATCTAGTTGACGAGCTGAGAAAAATGGTACATGATCAGAAAACTGAAGGAAGCTAAATATACTAAATAACAGAGTAATGAAGGTACATATCCCATACATGGGAAATAGCCTATGGAAAGGTTTGAAGGTGGGGAAGGAAAGAAGATAAGAAGCAACTGTATATAAAGTCCTTAATATATTGCTTTACAATGCTTTAATTGCTTTTACAAGAGGAATTGCTTTACAAATATTATCTTAGTTGATCCTCACAAGAAATTTAGGAAGTAGGTGCTATTGTTATTCTCACTTTATAATTTAAGAAACTAAGGCAGACAGTGGTTAAGTTATTTGCCCAGGGCTATATAGCTACTGGAAGCAGATAGATCACACAGTGGGTAGTCTGGTCTGAAGTCAGGAAGATTCATCTTCTTAAGTTCAAATCTGGCCTTAGACATGTGCTAGCTGTGTGACCCTAGGCAGGTCACTTAACCCTGCTTGCCTCAGTTCCCTCATCTATAAAATGAGCTGGAGAAGGAACAAATCTCAAACTTCACAGAACAAATCCCCTTAATAAAAGGATTTGTTCAGTAAAACTTGGACTCGGTGAAAGGGCCGCACTTGAGGACCTTAAGGGCCACATGTGCCTTTGAGGTCATAGGTTCTCACCCTTATTTATAGACCAATTGGCTAAATTTTTATTCCTAGGGAAATTCTAGAAAAGATAAATATAGAGACAATTAAAAATATATATGAAGTGAAGAATTGATTAAAAAGGGCCAATGTGGCTTAATCAGAAGCAGGTCATGTCAATTACTAAACTGGTAGATAAAAGCAATCCTTTGGATATACTTTGCCTAGAATTTAGCTAAGCATTTGAAAAAAAAAGCCTCATGCTATTCTTATGGAGGGGTGTATAGTACAATCAAATCAATCCAGAACTGGTTAGATGGCAAAACTCAGAGGAGTTGGTAATGGCTCCTTGACAATGTGGCAAGAAGTCCCCAGTGTGATATCCTGGAATTCTGTTCTTGGTTCTGTTCTCTTTAAAATCTCTGTGAATAACTTGGATAAAGGCGCAGATAGTATGATCATGTAATGTGCACTTGACACCAAATTGATAGGAATAGTTTAACACAATGGAAGAAATAATTCAAGTCCAAAAAATTCTGGACTGCTTAGAGTACTGGAATGAATCTAGTAAGATAAAATCCAATAGGGATGAATGTAAAGTTTTGCCTTTTAGGATAAAAAAATCAATTTCAATAATGTGAATTGGAAGAGGCACCATAGCAATTCTGAAAAAGATTTGGGGTCTTAGTGGATGGCAAGCTGAATGAGTCAGCAGTGTAATATGACAGCTGAACAAAGTCAAATCAGGTACTTCTGGCATTGAAAGGGGCATAGATTCCAGGAATGTAGGGATGATAGAACCATTGTTTACTGTCATTGTCATTTTCAAGGATCACCATTTAATAAAGATATTGAGAAGCTAAAAATTGTCCAGAGGAAGGAATCAGGGGTGGTGAAGGGCCTTGTTCTGATGAAATATCAGGTTTGGTGTAAAGAACTAGGCATGTTTAGCCCAGAGAACAGACTTGCAGAAGGGGGTCATGATAGCCCTTTTCAAGTATTTGAAGTATTTGTCATGTGGAAGGGAAAATAGTCTTTATTTTTTATTGATTCTCAGAGGACAGAAACATGAGCAATGGTTGGAATTTACAAAGAAGCCAATTTAGGCCTGACCTCAGGAGAAAAAAATATCTCACAAGTAGAGCTGTCCAAATGTTTTGTCTTCCAAAAAAAAAATTTCCAGGAGATGTTGGGCTTCCCCTCCATGGGTATCCAAAATCATAGGTTTGGGTTATGTTATAGTGTCATTTATTTTGTGCATGTGTTCTGCAAGATGGTTGCTTGGATTCCCCTCAAATTCTTTAATTCTATGATACTATAATTTATCCAATGAGAACTCCCTTATAACAAAGACGGGGAAAGTAAGCAATTCACCCAAAACAGTGTCCCAATCTCAATATATGCAACTTTCCAAGTCAACTGTCATGGATAATACTGAAGAAAGGAAAGTGTTTCATTTCCTCATCTTCTCTCTATGAATGGGATTAGTGATTATAATTTTTCAGTAATTAGCATTATTTTAATGTTCTTTCAATTAACAGTATAAATCATCAGGCATATCATGTTCCTGGTTCTACTTCCTTTACTGTGTCAGTTTATAAAAACCTGTCCATATTTTTTTTAACAAATATTCATCATTTTAATAACACAATAATATTTTAATCTTCCCTTCCAAAGTTTTTTTTTCCTGATAGTGGTATAAGTTTCTCACCTGTGCCTTGTTCTAAGATGGTTCCTTGATTACAATAAAGATCCCTTCTAACTTGTCTATGCCAGTGATATTATGAGGTCATAATTCCTTAATTTTTAAGATCTTATGAATCTATGGCATACTGACCTGGAAATGAGGAAATGTAGATTTGAGTCCAGTTCACCACTAACTAGTTGGGTTCTTGGGAAGTCTTACTCCTTGAAAAAGGATAGAATTAGATCAGATGATCCCTAAAATTCCTTTCACCTCTACTTCTCTATGCTTCCAGTTTTCTAACATCCTTCTCATCATCAACCACAATCTTGTACATAGTAAATGTGTGGATGACATATCGAGTAAATTAAAAAAGCTTTTATCTTTGCTATTTAGGAGCTTCTTTTCTAAAACAGACAAACCAGAGAAAAGATCAGTGTTATTTTGTTTTTGTTTTTTCCATCCCAGTTCATAATTTTACTATGATTTAAAAAAAGTTTGGTTAAAAATCTTATTGAAGATGTATGTTTTTATAAAGGTTATAATTCTCCTTGACATCCACCTGCTGCTACAAATCTCTCTGAATTCAAATGTAATTGGAAAACATATACAAGAAACATTTGGGCTCATTAAGTACATCATCAAATTGTATCAGGGATAGTCATTTAGGAATATTTATTTCTAAAGTACATTCACCACCCACCCTTCCCACACATGATTAGCAGAATGCAAGATCTTTGAGGCTCAAAATATTTTTTGTTTTTTATTTGTTTCTTCATCCCCCAGTACAGGAACTTGTATATAAGTGCTTAGTTAGTAGTTGTTGAATTGGACCGAATTGTTACAAAGGACCCTTTACCATCGACTCTTACAAGGAAAACTAATAAACATCTGCAATTAATACATACAATTATTTTTTTCAAAGGTATTACTAGGCATATAATAAAAAGTTCAGCTATAACCCTATGGTCTGTGCAATTCTTTCATTCTTACAAGTTATATAACATTCAACTAGGTACATAAAGATCTAAAGCCTTCTGACTACTTCAGAGTATAAGAAGAAGCCAAGATTCACAAAATGGATGTGCCAGTATATATCATACCTGACTCATCTATGGCTAATTTTAAGTCAGAAAATAAATTTTCAGAAGTATCAGAAAAAAAAAAAAAAAAACTTTAGACTTGAATATCAAAAATGCATTCTTTGAACTCTCAAACCTTGGAAAGTTACAAATAAAAGTGAACTTAGAGAGTATTTGGTCCTAACTTCCATATTACTGAAGAGGATTGTGGGCAGATCTCTGTAGCTATGTCTTTATATCATCCCTATATCTACCATCTCAACTTATTGCTAAGTACCCATAACTAAGTGTACATAAGTAGAAATTCTCCTGAGAAGTTCAAAGAAACTCTCCCATATGGAACCTTACCCTCTTTACTTTCTTAAGTGCATATCATATTTATCCAATTTGATACAAATCTGTTGATCATTCACTAGCAGTAAAGCCCTACTCTTGTTGCTATGATCTTCATTCATTTAGTGTCTCATATTCATCTATTAGTATATTCCCTCACTAATCACTGACAAAGGCTGACACTTCAAGCATTACACAAAATATTGCCATCTGCAAACTACTTGGAAGGAAAAATAATTTGATATGATTTCATTTTTTGATAGTAATGGTCATGCATGTGTTCTACTGAAACTAGGCTAACTTACAACCTTTGACCTTGACCAAATGAATATGTATTTATTTGGTTTCCACACATTTAATTCTTTAAATAAGCCTAAGTCATTATTTCTCTGGTGGTATCAGTCACCCACAAGACTGAAGAGTGCTGAGTACATATGACTTGTGACCCTTTATTCCTCCAGATCAGAAAGGTGCCTCAGGGAAGCAAGGGCCAATCAGGTTGCATTGCAGGTATGGGGTATTCAAATGAGGAACTCAAGTAAGTTAGGAAAACACTGGTTCTATCACATTCACGCTTGTGGATAACAATCTACTGATTTTGTTAAGCCATGATACACTGCAAAGTTTTCTGGAAGAGATCTATGTTTGCTCAAATGAGTTTGACTTGCCCATCCCAGTAGGAAAGACCAAGTAGAAGAAGAAAGACTGTTGTACAGATTTGGCATGCATCTGGGTGGATATCCTGTAGATCTTTGCCTACAGTGTGCCTATTTGGAAAATGCAACACAAATGGAAAAAAGCAAAACAAAACAAAACAAAACGTAGCTGTTTAAAGAGGTGAAAAAAAGAAAGGGGTTTGACCAGAAGCCTTTTTAGAAATTGCTAAGTTCTTTTAGTGATCCCAAGATTTATATGAAAGCAAAGGCCCATATTTTCAACACACAGGTGTGAAATATGAGTGTGTTCAAATTAATAAAGATGAGTGCCACACAAGGACAATGGAGAAGCACATGCTAGGTGTGAGTAGGTGGCAAAATTTAAAACATTGAGGTCCCAAGTGCAGGAATGAAGAGCAATATCTAGGAATTGTATGAAAGGAATTTGAATATTTGGGGGGAGGGGTGTCAAGTGCCAAGAGCAAGGCATGACAGACAGGTAGATAGATATTCACAGTATTCCAGTGGGACCCTTGCCATGTCTGAATAACATCAGAAAACATTTAGGATTGATCCTTTGTGACAAACATTTGGAAAAACATGGAAAGCAAAAAGATGGGCACATGTGGATGAATTTTGATTTGTGTTATTGGAAGGAATATCCCAAATTGATTAGATTAAAGATCCATCTGGGTGATTAAGAGTAATACATTACACTGATAGATGGTTATTTTTTTTCCTTTTTTTACACATTATTTGATGTGTTTTTTAACGTCATCATAATTTTCACCAGTATATATCTCTCCCTCCCACTCCCAGAGAGCCCTCCAACATATAAAATAGTATATATTTAAAGATTAAAAAATGAAAATAAATTAACAGTCATCATAACTGATTGGTGTATAAAAAAGTCTGAAATTTTTGCAACGTGAAACACATGTGAAGAGGTGAGCTGGGATATATTCTTATATCTTCTTTTGAGTCATCTTTGTTCTTAAAAATTCTGCAACATTTACTGTTTTACATGGGTTCTTTCTATTTACTTTTTTGTATCATTTTTGTATTTTTTTACTTTGTTTATTTTGCATCACTTAATGTAGAATTTTTAATGCTTCTCAATATTTATCATATTCATATTTTCTCACAACACACTAATATTGTATTACATCCCTGTACCCCAAATTGTTTTGTTGTTGTTATTATTCACTTGTCCAGTCATGTTCTACTCTACATGGACATGGACAAAGTCCATACGGTTTTTTTGACAAAGATACTGGAGTGGTTTGTCATTTTCTTCTCCATTGTGTTCCCATTTTACAGATGGGAAACTGAGACAAATAGAGGTTAGGTGAATTGCCCAGGGTCACATTGCTAGCTAGTAAATATCTCATTTGAACTCAGATCTTTCTGACTCCAGGTCTTGTGTTCCATCCATTGCACTACCTAGCTGGCCAATTTATTTAATCATTCCCAATCATCTACTTTGTTTTCCATTTTTTTTGGTATCCCACCCAAAAAAATCTTTCTATAAATATTTTGGTTTATGTTGGGACTCTTTGTATCAAGGCCTCGTTGAGGTATGAGCTCAATAATGAAATCTCTAGACCAAAGGATTGAGGCATTTCAATCACTTTATTTGCATACTTCCAAAGTGATTTTCAAAATGGTTGTGACAATTCACAGCTCCATAAATAACATACTAATGTTCCTATCTTCTTACAACCCTTCCAACATTAATGATTCTAAACTTTTACCACCTTTGCCAATACATAGGGTGTGAGATAAAACCTGAGTGAATTTTGATTTGCATTTATTTTATTTTTAGTACCTTGCAGCTTTCTTTCAATGGTTATCTATTAGGTTACCTAATAAATTATTAGGACATCTAGGTTGCACATTGGATAATGTTGGGCCTGAAGTCAAGAAGACTCCTCTTCTTGAGTTCAAATCCAGTCTTAGACACTAGCTGTGCCATCTGGGCAAGTCACTTAACCCTATTTATTGCAGTTTCCTCATCTGTAAAAAGAACTGGAGAAGGATATGGAAAACCACTTTAGTATCTTTGCTAAGAAAACCCCAAATGAGGTCATGAGTCAGACATGACTGAAAAATGACTAAACAACAATAGGTCATCTATTTATTTTCTATAATTGTTTCTATAATCTATTGACTTTTAAAGCAAGAATTGTTTTGGTATGATTCCCAAAAGGACATATATGTGTGGCATTTCCATCCATCTTTTGAGACCCAACTCAAGTACCACCTACTCTAGAATGTTTACCTCACTCTGTACACACTTTCTGAATTTGGCTTGTGCAGCAAGTGGATGAGATCTTTACTATAATTCAATTGAATTCAGTTCAACATAGATTTAAGTGCCTGCTCAACTGAAATATTGCAAATGTGAATCATGTAAAAAGTAATTATCAATTACTGCCTGATCCCAAATTAGTACATCTTTTACATTTTTGAGGAACTTCTTAAAGAAATTGATAAGAATCAACATTTTGGGGAAAAAAAAGATTACTCCTAGAGAAACAACAGCAATGAAAATAGTAACAACAGCATATCTAACATTCATATAGCACTTCAATATCTGCAAAGAACTTGACATTTATTATCTCATTGGTTACTTTGGTTATTAAAAGATGTGCCAATGTGGTATTAATTATGCTAGTGGAACAGATTTCTGGCAAAATCCTACCAAGATGGAAAGGACAAAAGTTTTGGTCCAGTGACTAGCTGCTCTGCTAATTGAGAATCAGCCCAATTAAATTTTAAAAATGAATTATTTGAGGATTCCCTACCAGATGATGGCTCATGTTTGGCGATAGAAATGCATGAATTTATACAGTATAGAAGAGTTGCAATCTGCACTAGTGAAAGGATAAATGGCACAAATGAGATCCTTGAAAGCTGGAATGCTTACTATTATTATATTAGTTTACTAAGAATAATAGTAGCAGTGATAGCAATACCTCTTATTTCTATAATGATGCTTCATAAACTAATTGCTATATATCATTTCAAACCTCATACTATCCCCACTGAAATAGATAGTTAGTACTATCTCCAGTCCCAGAGAGGTTAAGTGATTTAAACAAGGCCATAAGACATGCAAATGTTAGAGGCACAAAGAAACCTAAGTCTTCTAATTCTAGTTCCAGTGTTATTAACTCTATCCTGTGTTGTTTCTACTTTTTTTTCTATTTTAGTTCACTGAATTATTTAAGACAGAGTGACAAAGACTTTGTCCTATTGCACAAAATATTTTAATAATGATTATAAAAGTGTGAAATTAAAAAATGGTTAATTTACATCTTAACAGTAATTCTATTCCTTTAGCAAAGTAGAAACAAGCAATCAAAATTAATTGGCTCAATTAGGAAACTAGTAGATCCACTTCTTTGTCCCAGTGGCCAAAAGTCAGGCAAGTTCCTACAAGGCTGGACCCATTTTTCTTCTCCTCACTCCAACCTTTTCCAGAAGCATCCCACAGGAAGTTTAACCTTCCCAACTCTGACTTTCCTAGGATTGGTGTAATAGGATCTTGGTGTACCCAAAATAGAACCATGTCTAAACTGTGTCTTCCCACAGTTGATTTGAGGATCTATTTACTGCTGCTTCCTCTGCACCCAAACATTTCTGGTTGTATTCTGTTTAATCAGAGAAATTTATCTTAATTATTTCTACATATTACTATATAACTTTATACTGTCTTAATTATTACATTTCCCATCATTTTCTTAGTTTTCTTTAAAAAAAAAGAATTGTAATCCTTTTCACTGGTATGGTTCCAAATTTATGTCAGACACCTTTTTTCCTTCCAGGATTCAGCTTTTAGGACTAAAGCCATAACAACAGGTAGCAGAAAGCTGATCATTTTCTAGCTGAGAATAATTTAATTCGCCCCTAATCATGTTTATTTGCCTCTGACTTCCCTGAGGTCTGAATAACTCATGCGGCTGTCATCCACAGGTGGGCTGAGCTCTGAAGGAGGCTGAGCTCAATTCAGGACAGAAATTTGAAAATTGACATCACTGGGATTTGACACCTTCAGTAAAGTAAGGCACTGTATGAATATCCATCAAGGGATACAGGGAACTGGATATCATATCTTGCTGAGATAAGACTGCTTGAAACACACATATAGCCACACTGGCAGCCATGATTAAGTTTCTACTTTCTGTTTAACTTATCCTCTGCATCCTGGACCTTTAACAAGTGAAATTGGGAATAGAGCAGATCTGTTCACCCTTTAAATTCTGTGAAGAGTGCCAGATCAGCATTCTCTAAGGTCTAGTGGAGAATGAGTCAAAGGGGATAATCCACACATCAGGGAACTAAAGGAATGAAAGGGGCTCATCTCCCCTTTCCATAATGAAAATTGTTTTCATAGCCACCTTGCAGGTAGCCTATAGTGCAAAGAGCAATGCACTTGAATCAAAAAGAGCACAGGATCATAGATGTGTGTGTGTGTGTGTGTGTGTGTGTGTGTGTGTCTTGTTCTTTGTTCTTGAAGAGGACCATGATATCAGTAAGACAATGCTAGATGCTATGACTTGCAAGTAAATTGGATTTCAGTGAGGGAGGACTGTGAAAAGTCACTAGTGTCATTTTCTCCTCTGGAGTCATCTGGGTCCAGTGACCAGATATAGATCAGGACAACCTGAGATTACCCAGGATGCAGTGGGGGAAGATTTTTCCAAATTCTCACTTTGACTGAGGCAATGTCCATTCAGTGATTAGGGCTGTTTAAGAAGAGAGCCAAGGGTTAATTTAAAAAAAATCAAACTGGGAGGGGAGGACCCTTACGGTTTCTGGATAAAAAGAGAAACAATTACTATTCACATTCACTTTGTATTGGCTCAATTAGGAAACTAGTAGATCCACTTCTTTGTCCCAGTGGCCAAAAGTCAGGCAGGTTCCTACAAGGCCCAAACAGTAACCATTACCTGGTACTAGACAGGGACCTATTGTTAGACAATCAAAGAGAGCCAGAGTGAATTGGGTTTAAGGCATGGTCTTTAAGAAAGAAATCTAGCCAGTAAACCCCACAATATATATGTAGGTTTAGCCTTCAAAATTTACCTTCCTTTGGGCAGAACACCCTCAGGTAAGGGCATGATACCCCATGTGGAGAAAGGAGAGGGAGAAGAGAGGAAAAGGGAGAGGAGGAGAAGAAGAAGGAGGGAGAGAGGAGAGGGATGGGTAAAGAGAGTGCAGGGGGAAGGGAAAAGTATGGGGAAAGGGGGGAAGGGAAAAGTAGGGGGAAAGGGGGGAAGGGAAAAGTAGGGGGAGGGGGGGGAAGGGAGAGAGAGGAGGAGGAGGAGGAGGAGCTGAGTTGCTCAACTAAAACTGGCCAGTTGGGTCCCCAGTTGGTTGTGATTTGTCCTTCATTCTAGAAGAGGACCATGACTTCAGGAAAATGACACCATAACTTGCAACTAGATTGGATTTCAGTGAGGGAGGGCCTACCATCTGTGGGCTGAGAGCTCTGGAGCAGCTGTTGCTGATGACGATTCAGTGGTTCCCAAGGCCTGTTCTTGGTTTGCTAGGGCCAGATCTTTGCTGGCACAGCCTGTTCTGAATTGTGCTCCATCCTCATTCAGGTATGACAGATTTTTCTTGTCAACTTTCTAAGTTGTCTTTGGCTGGAAAATTATGTCACCCTGTTCATTTGTGGGTTCTGCTGCTCCAGGAATTGTCTTATGGCATTTTAAGAGATGTTCAGAGACGTTTTGGGGAGAGCTCAGGTGAATAGCTGCCTTTTCTCTGCCATCTTGGCTCTGCTTCCCTACTTTTTTTTTTGATAACTATCCAATTAGGTAAACAGTGTTAACTATTTTTATGCCCATTTGACAGATGAGGTTATTGAAACACAGAGAAGGTAAGTGATTTGCTGTAAGACAAGTTAGTGTCTGATTTTAAACTTTAACCCATATCTCCTGACTCTCATTTCCAAACTCCTTTCACTAAACACATTCCTACTCAGGCTTTTATGGAATTGTTTCCTGTTGTGGTTTGTTTCCTTCAGCTCCTCACAGCATATTTGTATTTTTACATTATTATCTACTTTGAACATTCTTTTTTTTTAATTATGTGTTCCAAATTCTCCAAATTCCAAATATAGCCATCTCCTCAGCCATTGAGAAATCAATCAATATGGTAGCAATTATACATGTAAAATCATGCAAAACATTTCCATATTTGCCACGTTGCAAAAAAAAAGAAAAATAAAGTGAAAAATTATAATGCAATTTGAATTCAGAGTTCATTAATTCTTTATCTAGAGGTAGAAAGTATTTTTCATCATGATACCTTCAGAATTGTCTTGGATCATTGTACTGATCTGAGTAGTTAAGTCTTCCACAGTTTGTCATTGTTACAATATTGATATTACTGTGTACAATGTTCTCCTGTGTATAACTTCTCTCTGAATTAGTTCATATGGGTCTTCCCAGGTTTTTATGAAGCCACTCCCCTGATCATTTTTATACCATTCCATTTATAGCATTTCATATAGTATTCCATCATGATCATATGTCACAACTTGTCCATCCATTCCCTAATTGATGGACATCAACTCAATTTCCAATTCTTTGCCACCACAAAAAAGAGTTTCTGTAAGTATTTTTGGACATAAATGTCCTTTTTTCTTTTTCTTTGATCTCTTTGGGGTACAGACCTAGTGGTGGTATTGATGGCTCAAAGGGAATCAATGGATTTATATCCTTTTGGGCAGATTTCCAAATTGTTCTCTAGAATGGTTGGACTAAATCACAACTCTACCAACAGTGCGTTAGTGTCCCTATTTGTTCCTCATCTCCTCTACCATTTGCCATTTTTCCCTTTCTGTCATGTTAGCTAATCTGCTAGGCATGAAGTGGTATCTCAGAAATTTTTAATTTTAATTTCTCTGATCAATAGTGACTTAGAACATTTTTTTTATTTAACTAATATTTCTTCTTCTGAAAATTGCCTGTACCTATCCTCTGACCATTTCTCAACCGGGAAATGGCTCATTTTTTTTATAAATTTGACTCAGTCTCCTTTATATTTGAGAAATGAGGCCCTCATCAGAAAAAATTTGCTATAATTTTTTTATATTACTTCATTGTCTATGTGATTATCTCTTTTAATTAGGTCTATTTTTGCTTTTGCTTTGTCCCTTCCAGCACATTTCAAGACAAGTCATATGGGGAATAAATAGGCTTGCCAATTTTCTATCCCCATAATACTTTTCTGAAGAAGCATGTGGGTGTATAATGAGACCGATTCCCCAACAAAGATGTCCATGTTCTGGAGATGAGTAACGGTATGTGGGATGAACTCAGACATGGAACAGCTGTGAGCAGCAATTGAATATGGACCTTGAAGGGGGGAGGAATATAAGCTCAGCCCTCTGTGGAGTTAGAAAACTGTGCCTTGAAAAACACACTTGCATATAGGCACAAAAGTAATAATAAAAGAATTAGTCTAAAAACCTGAGCACTGACACAAGCTATGTAACCTGGGCCATGTCCCATATCATCTCGAAGCCTCAGGTTCCTAGACGAAAAAATGGAAAATATTTCCTGTCATACAAAATGGTGATTATAATCACAAGAAAATTTTACTCTAAAATATTATACAAATCAGAAATTATAGATTTAGAGCTGGAAGAGTATGGAGAGGTCATGTAGTCCAATGCCTAATTTTTCAGATTTTTGAAAACTGAGCCCTGAAGAGATTAAGTAATTTATCAATGTTACTCAGGTAGTAAATGGCAAGGCTGGGATTTGAAACTAGGTCTTCTGATCCCAGGTTGAATACTCTTTACACTGTACCATAAGTGGCTATATAAATGGGTCATCATCATGAAGATTATGAAGATAAACTATCAATACTATTATCATCAGTCATCACTATCACCACCAATATTTGAGATAACATTTGTAAAGTATTTAAGCAGAGTACAGGTATAGGCACTGCACATTGTAGGTAATTAATAGCTTTTTCTTTTCACTTGTTCCCCTAGTTATGTGTCTGCACGCAAGGTAGAGTCTAAGCAATGGGCAGCATAAATCTAGAACTTGAAGATACCTTAGATATCATTTAATCTGAATCCATTTCATAGGCGAGTAAACATGTGAGGGAGACAGAGGTTAAGTGGCCTACCTGATCTCTCTCAGAGAGGAGTAATTGGGGCAGCTGACTTTAAAGCCAGGTTTTCTTACTCTAGACCTAATGGTCTTTCTACCCACACCACACTGCTGTTTTCCTTATTTGTAAAATGGTAATAATAATTAACATTTGCTTCTCAAGGTTTAAAGAGGTAATTCCATGAGATAATGTATGAAAAAGACTTGTGAATATAAGCCATTATACATATGGCTGCTATTGCTAAAGTCTAGGGTTTCTTGACCTTTCTTGTGTCATGGACCCTTTTGACAGTTATATTTTTAAACTCATAAAATAAGATAATTAAGATAAAAAAGAGAACTATATATATATATATAATATATATATATATAAATTTATAGCTACCTGTATGTCTATATCTATATATTTTTAAAGTTTAATGACCCCATGTTTACAATTCCTGATCTAGTCTAACCTTCATCTTATAAGGAAGTAAAATAAGATGTGTGGAGGTCAAGTGACTTGCCCAATTTCAAGATGCAAGTTATTGTTTAGCCTTCACCACTGTTAGCAATGTGGGCAAGTCACTGCCACTTTGACTGTCAATATTCTTAGCTTGAAAGACTAGATGTAATATTTCCACTAGTGTCCTAATATAACTGTTAAATAAAAAAGCACTTTGTAAATCTTAAACTGTGATGGGAATATGAGTTCATTTCATTAGTGATATAGTCAGGCTAAGAATCCAGGTCTCTCCTATACCTAAAGAGTGGGTCTTTCCACTATGCCACATTGCTTCCATTTATCATAACAATGACCCTAGGTGGTTAGAGCCAGTAATCATGTCTCCTTTTTAGAGGAGAACAAAGTCAAGCTCAGGAAAGTCAAATTGTTTTTCCATTACATACCTTAAGTATAAGAGCTTTTACTAAAACCCATGTTTTCTAACTTCTATTCCAGTGATTTCTTTAAATCCAATTGGGATTTAAACATATGTTTCCAATATCTGTGTACTATCACAAATGGAATACTTAGACCAGTCTTCTAGAGCATAAAGTTTTGAAATACCAAAGTTCAGATATTATAAAAATAAAGATACATCCTGGAGTCCTGTAAACTTGGGCTGGCAAGTATGTATTGGTGAAGTAAAGATACAATGATTGTTTTTTCCCAGGCAACTGCCATTCCAACAGTGAGTCATTCAAGGATGATGTAAAGAAAAAAGTGTTAGATATTCATCTCTACTGCTATAATTTCCTTCAAGCAGACAATGATTTTTCTTTAGTTTTAAATTCATTCTGCCTTCTATGTCTTCCCTTCCCGTCATCCTTGGTATGCCCATACATCTCTCTCTCTCTCTCTCTCTATTTTTCTCTCCCTCTCTATCTCTTTCTCCCCCTATTTTCACTGAGCCCTTCCTCTTTTTATTTCCTCCTTTTTGATGTTTAAGGTGTGCAAAACATTTGATTAATATCCATTTCATTGATTGATGATCAAATCTATTTTGTGAAGTAGACCAGCTTTTCCTGCCACAAAGTGTTTAATGTGAATAGCCTTAGGTCATTTGCCTATCAAGAAACAGAGTAGAGATATAAATCTGGTTCTTCTGGCTCCAAGTCTAATGCACTTTGCATTATACTAAGTTTCTCTGTGAGGGAAAAGGAACAGACTTGCACTCTCCTGAACACAGGTCCTTGGTCTCCTTGGTCTCCAAATTTCAGCTCAACATGTATTAATTATCTGCTAACATGCAACAGCCAAGAACTCATCATAATACTTTCTATGTGTTCTGATCAGGACAGAGGAAAGATCCTTCATCATTCTGCACCCTGCATTTTTAACAATGCAGACCAAGCCAGCATTAGATTTTGTTTATGGTTTTCTTTTTTTCTTTTTCTTTTTTTCTCTTTTTGTCTGTTACTTCCTTTCACCCATATGGTGTGTGAAATCACCAACCCCCCCAGGGACTTTACACATAAATTTTGTCTAGCATGTATAAATTGCTTAATAAATGTTTGTCAAATCTAATTGAATTAAACTATTTCTTGTCATATTACCCCCATCCTTTATATGTGTAGGTTTTTTTATTAAGCTTTTGACTTACATTTATGCCTATTTAATTCAATCCTGTTAGTTTCTAGTATACCAAGATCTTTCTGTATGCTGATTTTTGCTACCAATGAAATGGCTGTTTCTCCCATTTGTAGATATGCCATCTACAAAATGTGTTAAGCATACCAATCTATGCCTCCACTTAAATTACTGTTGTGTGGACTAATGTCCAGACAGAATGTTGGATGAATTAATGTCCTGACAGAGTGTTGGATTGGCTAGTTCAAGCAGTATTTATTAAGATCCAAATATGGACAAAATTATGTGCTAGGCATCGGGTATACAAAGAAACAATTAAATATACATTGAGGTATTTATGTTCTATGAAACGAGTCTTATAGTTGAGATATACCTCCAGAATTCATCTTTCCCATTATACTGTATCTAGACACACTTCCTCCTTAATCACTCTGCAGACAGATCTGAGTCTATGCTGTTATGAAACATCTCCAAAGAAAGTAACATCTACAAGGCCCCTCTCATTGTTCATACACTCATTGAGTCCTTCCTTCTATTTCCCCTATATTCCACCAAGTCTCACTTTAATGTATATCATTGAATGGTATGGAAAGAAATAGTCACTATCCCAGAATGACCTTTGTTAAAGTTGGAGACCATAAGGCTCTGCCTGTGTAATATGCGATAACAATCTATTAGTCAATCAAAGTAAAGGAAATAAGTGAAGAAAAAATAAAGAGTGGTTGTAGGATATCATATTGGCCTGAGCATTCACTGCATCCTAAACCCTCCCAACTAGCTATTCAGCCCATGCCAACATCCCTGGGACCAAGTTGGCAGAGGTATCACATCACCTGGTTGTGTGTAATGCCTGACCTACAATAGCAGGTGGTAGCCATGCCATTAGGCACTGGGAACATCTGCTCTATGCATCTGCATTCATATCTCATGGTGAGGTATTAACCCATCAACAAGCATTTATTAAATACCCACTATGTATCTGGCATGGAATTACAAGTATATGCCAAGGATTCAGAGATAAAAATGAAATAGCTCATGGCCTCAAGGAACTTGCATTCTATTAGGAGAGACAGCATGTACACATACACCACGGAGGGCACTGAGGGCCAGGTGGACTTCTGTATTTATGTCTCTGCATATTTTTTTGTGCATATTCACTCACTTCACTGCCAACCTACAGAACAAAAATTGGAAGAGTCACACTGTAGAGGAAATCTCTTTCATGATTACAGGACAGCCTTCAGCTCATTTTATGATGGTCCTGTCACAGTTTTGTGATAAAAGCAAATCTCATTTTTGTTTTCAAGTTGGCTGAGCTATGTATACTTAATGTTTTTTTTCTTCCTCTTCCAAAGCCTGTTGACGTGAAAAGAAAATTCTTTCCATCTATATACCACAATCATCCTGTGTGTGTATATGTACATGCATGCATGTGCAAAGATAGTTTGTATATACCCCATAAGAGAAGGACAGTATATCTAAAGATCAGCCAAACTAAACTTGAATCTCATCAGCAGAAGGCTGGCAGCAAAGTAATGAATTATTTGGCCACTGCAACTTCTGAAGACCATTTTCTAAAAAATAGACAAGTTTTGATCTATGTCCATTGAGGGAGTAATCACATCAATAAATTCATGGCTCCTTCAAGCTCTGAAATAAGTAAAGTGTATTTTTATGAGTTTCCCATTCCATGCAGGGCTATACAATTTCTAAAGGCACCTAGTGAGGATGTTATTATTGTTTTTATATATTTAAAGAATTGTCATGATGAAAAGGGAATCTCTGCTTGGCCCCAGAAGGAAGAACTAGAGGCAACAGGTTGAAGTGACAGAAGCAGCAAATACAGGTTTGAAGTAAGGTTGAGGAAGTTTGAGGAGAGGAAACTTATAAATACTTAGAAAAAAAATCTAAAAGTACAATTGACTCTTTTCCAAAAATATACTCCCTATCACCAAAGGTGTCTAGCCTGAGACTGAAACTTGGCTTTGTTGTATGGGGGAGCGAAGGATGGAATGCTGTAGGTTGGACCAGTTGGCCTCTGTGGACCCTTCTCCCTATGATATTCTATGATTCCATGACAACAATTTCTAAGACAGCACAGATGGGGACAGAACTTGCATACAACTTATTACTTATTATTCCCAGAGTATGTGCCATAGAAAATGACAGTAGTTTCATTTCTGGCCAGTGATTATTGTTTCATCAGATGAAATGTTGTAAGGAAATTGGCTTTCAGAGCGATCTCAACTTGCCTTTGCTTTCTGTTCCCTTCTTTGGTCTCCCAGCTCTGACCAAAAGGAGAATGGGCTACCTCCATAGAAAGTGGATCCCCCAGCACGGCAGGTCTGTCATCAAATGGAGTGTGGTGACCACCTGTTGGGCATATTCTAGAAAGAATTTAAGTTCAAAGTATAAGTTTGACTCTATTAACTCAAAAGACTCTTCTGAACTGAACTTTTGTGACTCATTTTCATGACTAAAGAAATAGAGATCACCTTGTTTTGGGACCAAGTTGTTGGCCTATGACTTTGGGCCATAATATTTTGGACAAGATTCTGAGAGATAGAAGGATGATGTTTTTAATACTGACACCAAGGGTCTGTTTGTCTTACAGCAGGAGTTTTTAACCTGTTTATGTGTATTGGATCCCTCTGATGCTCTGGTTAAGCATTTGGACCACTTCTCCAAAAAAAATACGTTTTTAAATAACTGATGGAAAAGTTAAATTTGAATTAGAGACTGGTGAATATAAAGATGTACATTTTCCTGTCCAAGTTCATGTACCCCATAAAACCTATTTACATAACCTATCACATAATTGAAGCTCAATATGTCATTTTAGATTTTCAGGGTTTAACGTGCTTGTAGTCCATTTAGCTGCCTTTACTTGGCCAAAGATTTCTAAGCAATGATCTGAGGTCAAGAATTCAGTATGTTTGAAGATTAATGAAGTAATTGAAGGAGCAATCTCCCTTCCCCCCAATATCAGCCTTTCAATTAGGTATTTAGTAGCTGTAAGCAGTTGAGGAGGTCCAGATCTTCCCAGAGGTTAGCATAGTATAAGAGGAGAAGCCCTGACCTTCAATTCTGAAGAGCGTTCAATTCTGAGTACCAACGTTGCCATTTGAGTAAACCACTTAACATATCTGAGCTACAGGTTTATCATCTATATAGGGAAAGAGATAGGGGTACAGATAAGTGCTCTGATTTCAATGATACAAGGATCTCCTGGATGCAGAAATGTCTATCAAATGTCTATCAAGACAGATTTGTACCTTCTCTACAATTTATAGTCTTACAGAGTTTTATTGATCAACAATAAGTCCAATGACTTGCTCAAGTCCACATCTCAAGTATTTGTCAGAGGAGGGATTTTAACCCTATTTATCCTAGTTGTAAAGAAAATTCTATGCCCTATGCTATTCTGCCTCAACTGCAATGTGAGAATAAAGACATAAAGAGGCAGCATTGGTGTAGTCCTAACAGTGCTGAACTTGGAACCTAAAACACCAGTGGTCGAATTTGCCTATGACATGTACAATGTGTATGCTCAGGATTCTTAACCCTCTTTGAGCCTCAGGAGCCATATTTATAAAATGGGGAAAATAATAACTACCTACCAGGTGGTTGTATGGATCTAAGGTGAGATCTTGGTAAAGCACTTTGCAAAGTTGAAAATACAGCATATGTTTTAGTTATCACTGACAAAATAAACCATTACTAAATCACATTATCATAAGAACTGAAAAAATGCTAAAAGAGGCAAGTAACAACATAATCTTTTTTTTTCCATATATTAACTAGATGCCTGCCATGTATAAGACTGCATTTGGTGCTAAGGAATTCACAGAGATGATTAAGATATAGGCCTTGCACTCAAGACCTTCTAGTGTAGGGGGCAGCTAGGTGGCATAGTGGATAGAGCACTGGCCCTGGATTCAGGAGGATCTGAGTTCAAATTCAGCCTCAGACACATAACACTTACTAGCAGTGTGACCCTGGGCAAGTCACTTAACCCCATTGCCTAACCAAAAATAAATAAATAAATAAATGAGATTAAAAAAAAATAAAAAGACCTTCTAATACAAAAGGAGAAACAAAGCATACATACAAAGACTAGTCTTAGAAAATCACACAGTCAGCAGAGCTAGCATGCAAACCCAGGTGGTCTGACTCCCAATTTTACTTTACCTTGCTCCTTTTCTGAGCCTTTGTTTGCACCATCTGCAAATTGGGAAGAATTACACTTGCGCTGCTTACCTCACAGTAGGGCTATGAGGAAAGCACTATAGAAACTCTTAAGCCCTTTATAAGTCTATCATCTTTAGTGTTGAGAATATCCTTCTTTGGTTTCTAGACCAAGGAATGACTTACAATGTGACCTTGATAGAATCTCCCTATTGGTGAATAAGGTTAGAATAGCCTATTTTTTTTTATCCAAACACCTTCTGAGAATTGGCTAATTAATGTTTGTAAATTAGTTAATTAGCATTTTGAGATTCAATTCTCAAAGGCACTGCAAAGAACAAGGTATTATTATCTGGGGGAAAAACATGCCTGTCACAATTGATGCAAAGAAGGGGAGAGGGAGCAAAGGAACACACATAACCTCACTTCTTTGAACACTTTCCCAAACCATTCATCATTCTAAGTGTCCTGAAGTGATGAGATCCTCAATTCATGAAGAGTTTCTTTGTCCTTTTACAGGACAAACCGAGTTAGCTCATTCTTATCAGAGTGCATGTTCTCAACTACTATTTATGTAACTATGTGCCAGAAAAGATTTTTCCCTAATTGACGGAGAGCCTAATACAAAAAGGAAAAGCTTCAATTATCAGTTGGCAAGAATGGTGTACCATGGATAAGGAGACATATCCTTTTAGGTTCATGGCTTATTTTGAAAATAACCATGTAAACATCCTGGGAAGCAGTAGACAACTTATGTTGCCAATTTTCAGAATACACATTGGGAGGTTAGGCTAACTAAAGCATGGGTGTTTTTCTCAGGAAGTGTTAATAGAAAACAATTTAGTTTGTTCTAAAGCATGAGGCTCCCAAGATACAGAGCCCAATTTATATGCAACCTTCTATACAAATCCTTTCTTGAAAGCAGATCTCTAAATAGAGTGGTGCATGTGTGTGTGTGTGTGTGTGTGTGTGTGTGTGTGTGTGTGTGTGTAGTCTACCAACTCCTAGCTTTTCATTTTAATTAATTATTCTTGATAAGTAGGTGCTAATCTCTATAGTTTCCATACAGCAGAAGGATTGTAAAGGTTGGTGGTGCCTTATAATATTTGCCCCATCTAATGTCAACACCTTGGGACAAAGTCCCAGTTGGCCCACTCTAGTTATGGCATTTTATAAAAGAGTAAAAAACTATGCATATTATTATTATTGTTGTTATCATTATTATTCCTTATTTTCTATTTCAAGAATTTGTGGTTTTGTTGGTTCTCCTAATCAAGTAGGGTCATAGGATCATAGATATAGAACTGGATGTTTATACACACACACACACACACACACACACACACACACACATATATATATACACACACATATATACGTGTATATATATATACACATATATATACACACACATACACATGTGTTTATGTATTTATTATCTCATTTGATTCTCAGTACAAATTCAACCAGACAATCAAAAAACCTTTTTAAAGCAACTTGTAGCAAGCATTGTACTAAGTGCTGAGGATATAAGTAAGATAATGATAGTCCTGTCCTCAGGAAGCATACAATCTAATGGAGAAGGATGACATGTAAAAGGAAGGTGAAAGTGTAGGTAGAGTGAAGGTACCTTGTGCAGTGGCCTAGTGGAGAAGTCCATAGAAATGTACCTAGGTAGGAAATGAAGAAATGGCTAGCCTGGGTCTCATCCTTAAATGGAAGTTTTGGGAGGAACTCTCGACCCTCTTATTAAAGGTGAGGTTACAACAGCACAGAGTACAGATGAAATTTGAGTTCCAGGGCTGAAGTGGACTTTCAGGATTTAGAGTTTCCTGGAGCATGTGAGAATGCAGACAGATGTGAAATATCATTATCCCCTATTTTGCAGGTGAGGAAATTGAGGCTGAGGTTAACAGAAAGGCCAAGACACATAGCTTTGTGTCTAAAAAAGGACTCAGAATGAAAGTATATAGCCCCAGTGAAGGGTTTCTTGGAGAATCACCAATCCTTCCTGTAACAAAAAAGAAAGATACTTTGATGCTGTTCTTGTGAACACTCCTTGTTTCAATGAGACTACAATTTTTCAGCAACAAGAAGGAGGCCAGTTCGGTACAGGGCAGTGTACATAATGTTGTCAGAGTAGAGTAAGGATTGGACCTAACATTATTTGGTATAGAAAATGCCAAGACCAGTAAATTTGTGTCTTCTCTGTAACCCATAGTCTCAGAGACTTGTATGTAGGTACATGTATTTGATAGATACTATTAAAAAGTAGTTGAAGTCTACATCAAAGTAAAAAAATGAAACATGGATTTATTTCTTTGTATATATGTACATGTTCACATATATGTACACACAGACATATCTATATGTGTATGTATTAATGTTAGCACATATATTTACATATGAATATAGTAATATGTATATATGTATATGTTATTACATATATACATGTGTACGTGCATATAAGTATATATAGTAATTATATATTATTTCACAATGGTATTATATTGCATTATTTTCTCCGATATCATATACATAGTCTTCTCAAATAGAAAAGTTTCATTATGAGCAGAGAATCATAAAGGCCTGAAGAAGTCATGTATGAGAAGACAAAACAGAAACACAGAAGAAAGGAGGGTAAAAGTTAGAAGGAGGCTTAAAGTATTAAATGTCAATACTAGTCCTTAGAGATCAATTGTTAGACTAGAGATCAATTATTAGAGATCAATTACTAGACCTATCATATTAGATAATGTATGCAAACCATTTTGAAATTTAAAGCCCTAGATAGATTCCAAATACTTGAGAGGTGAGGAGAAAGGAGTGCTATGGCAGTGTCTCAACTTCTGATTTTTTTCCCCCAAAGTTGGAATTCCCAGCATGGGAATTCCCTCCACCAATGCAGACTGGTACCTTGTCTGTAGATTGTAATCAGTTTCCTAGGACGGTGAAGTTGGCAATGATCATACAGCTGGTATGTATCACAGGGCTGGAACCCAGATCTTCCAGACTTTAACTCTACCACTAGCTCACATAGTTCTGTTATCTCCTTTTTATCATCTTTGTTAATAGAGGAGGGACACTGAGGACCAACAAAGTCATTAATTTGTTCTTGGTAGGAAATAGAACTCAATTTTTCTAAACCCTGGTCAGGATCAGTGGCATCAAACTCAGATAGAGAAGGAGCACTAACAGAACAAAAGGATCTCCATGGGCCCCATATTTATGTCAAAATCCACATAAACATTTTCTATGTTCTATTGTATTTTAATTCATTTTGTTAATCATTTCCCAATTACATTTAAATATAGTTGTAGCTGTACATTATAGTGACTTCTGGCCACATATTTTACATCTCTGTGCTAGAACAACACATCATATTTTCAGCCCAAGGGAGCAAGGCAGAATCCAGCAAAAGAATTATTGAACTATGTGTGGATCAGTTATCACTCATGACATGTTAGATGTCTTATTGAAACAAGATGTGGATGCTATTTATTCATACTTTGAAGGCATTGACATTCATTGTACTGATTCTGGAGAGAGAAATTTGTCTCCAGGTAATGAGAGCGGCAGCTTTCAAAGACGCTGGTTAAGATGATGATGCTGTAGAATAAAAAAAAATCCCTGGCTGGTACACCCTGGGAGACATTTTCTGTTGACTGCTTTATTTTTTATCTGGGAGAGTATTTCCCAAGACTGCAGACACCAAATCAAGTGAAGATAAGTTGCTCAGAAACCTTCTGATGTTTGGGTCAAGCAGAGCTGTTAACTAGCAATGCTTTCACCTGGAGCAAGAGTCATGAAATAGGCATGAGGGAGGATGAGTTAGTCTGAGGGGAAGCTCACTAGCATGTAGCAATACATGGATGTAGCATGCTCCATGACATTGTGAACATGGGGATAAATGGATGGGTATAGCACCTATGTGATTAGATGGTGAAAGAATTCACCTGGGGTCCTGTCCCCAGGGAAAGAAAGTATTTAATTATTCTAACTTATCAAGCCCATTTCTGTTTTCACTTGCTGATGTTGTTATTAGTGCTAAACATGAAGAAATCTTGATTAGCGTGAATAATAAATCCCATGAACTGGCAGCATATATTTGATTTCAAACTAATCAAAGTTATAATTGTGTAAAATATGCACAGTCATAAAAATAATTCCAGTCAAAAGAACATATATGTATGTATATATCTATACTATGTAAATATTAAATAAAATAATATAAAATGAATAAAAATTTATACTCATGGGATATGCGGTATGAATTTGTGTGACCACTTCACAGGATTCATTACTCACATCAATCTGGACCTAGCTCTTAGCTATTCTTGCTAATTAGGTGCCCAGCTTAGGTATTTCTATATTGTTGAAGTACTGCTGATATTGTCAGCACCTTCTAAATTTTTCTGTTCTGGGACAGACTGGCCTGGTCTAGTTATGGCTCAGAGGTCAAGAATATTTAACTTGTTTAATAACTTGCAAAATTAAATATGGAAAGAGAATCCAAAGTCAAAGAACTGGATTTAGTTGTAGTCATCATTATCCACATCAAAGTATTCCAGGATTGAAGTTACATAAAGGAAAACTGTATCAATACTGTATTTACCTTTGTATCATCCTCCCACTCTCAACAGGTTAGAGTCTTACAGCATAGAGTATAGTTACTGCCAACCCAGAAATCCTCCCAATGGTGACCCCAGAAATTCAGTACTTCTTCTATGAAGTCCTTTCTTCCTACTTCCCTTCCCCATGATATATTCAGGAGGGGAAAAGGAACTCCTTTTCCACTCCTCACATCTGAGTTAAGTAGGTTCTGGAATGTCACCCTCCTGTTATTGAATCTCATTATAATATCATTGACATACCTTGGTAAAGTCCTTAGTGTGCCTAGTTCACGTTTGGGGGAAACAAATTACTCTTACCCTGGCAATGTTCTCTCTGTGTATACACATAGGGTTTCCCAGGTTTTCTCAGTTGACCCTTTGGAGTTTGACATTCCTATGGGCTTTAGTGAGGGGGATATCTCCTATCCTCTTGGTATCTAATAAACCTGTTTAAAACTTGAGCTCAAAAATAATTTTTCATCAGCAACTGTACTGCTTAAGGCAAAATGCCAGCAAATATAAAAAAAAAGACTGAACACTCTTAAAGACAAGCATAACTAAAAGTTAAATTCTTGCACCGTAAAGGTACATCTTTAGATGCAAACCAACTCTATTTCTCCCCATTCCTTCACTTCCTCCTCTAATTTCTATCTACTGGTTGGCATCAGAGATTCTAATTTTAACTCTGCCACTAGTTGATTATGTGATCTTGGGGCATGTTATGTATTTTCATAGAAGAATAAGAATTGTGGAGTTGGAAAAGTACTCAGAGTTCATCAAAATTCAACTCCCACATGAAACATTACTGTCATCACTGTAGTTCATATTTGTGGAATATTTCAAGGTTTCCAAAGCACTTTATAGTCTTTATCTCATTTAGTTCTTGCAACAGCAATTGGGGGATTATGTGCTATTATTATCCCCACTTTATAGAGAGGGAAACTGAGGCTAAGAGATGAAATAATTTGCCTAAGATCACATAGGAGTGGGCCAAGGCTGGACTTGTACTTAGTTTTCATTGATTTCAAGTCCAGAACACTTTCTCCTACATCGGTTTACAATGACCATTTGTATCAGTCTACACTTACTATGTGGAGATAGGCTTCTAGTTCCTCTTGGCCTCAGTAAACTCATCTCTTTTTATCAGAACTAATAGATTCACAAAACATAAAATGTTACAATTGAAAGTGTCCAGTCACTTAGTCTTGCCTTTTCATTTTCCAGAAAAGAAAAATGAATGTTAGAGAAGTGAATAGACTTCATTTCCAAATTAATGCAATAAATCAGTGGCTAGAATTGAGGATTCACTTTTCCTGATTCTCACCTCTATCAATATTTCTTTTTTAAACTATATAGTGCTTCCAGGAATAAACCTAGTTACCTCCTTGAGATTTTCTGAGGAGAAAATGATAGAAAAGATAGGAATGGACTTACATTACTTCCTAGAATTTATAGCTAGATGAAGTCAGTCAGATAGAAAAAATTTATAAGAACATTTAGTTGAACTCACTCATTTTACAGAGGAAGAAATTGAGACCCAAGGGGCTGAAGACCCTTTCCCACACAGGCAATGAATGACAAAGTGGGGTGTAGGGATCTGAATTCTGACCTTCTGAATCTGATTTCTGGCCTCTTTTTTCTTTTTTTCTTTTTTTTTTAATTCCTTTATTTATTTAATTTTTAGTTTTAGTTTTCAACATTTACTTCCACAAGATTTTGAGTTCCAAATTTTCACCCCACCTCACCCCTCCCCCTAACCCCAAGATGGCATGCATTCTGAATACCCCTTCCCCTAGTCTGCTTTCCCTGCTATCTCTCCCCCCTTCCCCTTCTATTTTCCTGTAGGGCAGGATAGATTTCTGTACCCCATTTCCAGTATTTCTATTTCCCAGTTGCATGTAAAAACAGTTTTTGTAAACATGTGTTTTTAAAACTTTGGGTTCCAAAATTTTTCCTTTCCTCCCTCCCCACCCACCCTCATTGAAAAGGCAAACTATATATGTGCAGTTATGCAAAAACACTTCCATAGTAGACATGCTGTGAAAAACTAACTCTATTTCCCTTAATCGTATCCTGCCCCCCCATTTATTCTATTCTTTGTTTTGACCCTGTCCCTCCTCAAAAGTATTTGCTTCTGATTACCCCCTTTCCCAATCTGCCCTCCTCCCTATCATCCCCCTACTCTCTTGTCCCCTTCCCCTCCTATTTTCCTGTAGGGTAAGACAGATTCCCATACCCAATTGAGTGTGTATGTTATTCCCTCCTTAAGTCAAATCCTATGAGAATAAGATTCACTCATTCCCTCTCACCTTTCTCCATTTCCCCTCTGCTGTAAGAGCCTTTACTTTTCTGTTTTTTTTTTTGTGAGATAATTTACCCCATTCTACCTTTCCCTTTCTCCTTCTATCGGTATAATCCTCTCTCACCCCTTAATTTTATTCTCCAGATATGACCCTTCCATCTTCATCTCACCCTGTGTGTTAAAAATATAATTTTTTCCTTCCAACTACCCTAATACTGACAAAGGTCTCATGAGTTACAAATATCATCTTTCCATGCAGAAATGTAAACAGTTCAAACTTAATAAATCTCTTATGATTTCTCTTTCCTGTTTACCTCTTCATGTTTCACTTGAGTCTTGTATTGGAAAGTCAAATTTTCTATTCAGCTCTGGTCTTTTCATCAAGAATGCTTGAAAGTCCTCTATTTCACTGAATGACCATTTTTTCCCCAGAACAATTATACTCAGTTTTGCTGGGTAGGTGATTCTGGGTTGTAATCCTATTTCCTTTGCCCTCCAGAATATTGTATTCCATGCCCTGTGGTCCCTTAATGTAGAAGCTACTAAATCCTATGTTATCCTGATTCTGTTTCCACAATACTTGAATTGTTTCTTTCTGTCTGCTTGTAATATTTTCTCCTTGACCTGGGAGCTCTGTAATTTGGCTACAATATTCCTAGGAGTTTTCCTTCAGGGATCTCTTTCAGGAGGAGATCGGTGGATTCTTTCAATTTCTATTTTGCCCTGTGGTTCTAAAATATCAGGACAGTTTTCCTTGATAATTTCTTGAAAGATGATGTCTAGGCTCTTTTTTTGATCGTGGCTTTCAGATAGTCCAATAATTTTTAAATTCTCTCTCCTGGATCTATTTTCCAGGTCAGTTGTTTTTCCAATGAGATATTTCACATTGTTTTCTAATTTTTCATTCTTTTGGATTTGTTTTACACTGTCTTGATTTCTCATAAAGTCACTGGGTTCCAGTTGCTTTATTCTAATTTTTAAGGAAGTATTTTCTTCAGTAATCTTTTGGACTTCCTTTTCCATTTGGCCAATTTTACTTTTTAGGGCATTCTTCTCTTCATTGGCTTTTTGGACCTCTTTCACCATTTCGGTTAGGCTATTTATTAAGATGTTATTTTCTTCAGTATTTTTTTGGGTCTCCTTTAGCAAGTTGTTAACTTGCTTTTCATGATTTTCTTGCATCACTCTCATTTCTCTTCCCAGTTTTCCCTCTACTTCTCTTATTTGCTTCTCAAAATCCCTTTTGAGCTCTTCTAAGGCCTGGTAGTGATTCATATTTTTCTTGGAAGTTTTGGATGTAGGAGTTTTGACTTTGTTTTCTTCTTCTGGTTGTATGTTTTGATCTTCTTTGTCGCCAAAGCAAAATAATACAGTCTGACTCTTTTTCGCTGCTTGCTCATGATCCCGGCCAATTACTTGAGTTTTAAACTCTTTGTTAAGGTAAGAGTCTGTTTCCAATGTGGAGAATGTACTGTCCCAAGCTTAAGGGGTTTATACAGCTGTTTTCAGAGATACTTCTAGGGATCTGAGAAGTGTCAGTTCTTCCAAGGTGCTATGATAAGGGATGATGTGTTTCCTTTCCACAGTCATGACAAGTTCCACCATGCCAGCGCTCCTCCTCGTCAGCGCTCCTCCTTGCCCCAGTTCTGCCCCTCAGAACTGTGACTCAGATCCAAGCATGGGAAAAGCAAGAGATTTCTTCCTCAGCCCTGGCAAAGAGATCCCTGCAATCCTCCTCTGATCAGCCACTCGATTCCCCCTCAGTCTGTGGGCTGGAAGGTCAGAACACAGCTGCTGCCCTGAGGGCACACTCTGGACTTGTGGCTGAGACCTAGCTTCTTCTCTCACTGCAGTCACAGACTTTTCCCACTGACCTTCTAAGTTGTCTTTGGTGTTCGTGGGTTGAGAAGTCTGGAAACTGCCACAGCTGCCCAAGATTCAGTCCTCTGAGGCCTGCTCCAGGGTTGCTGCAGCCTGTGTGCCCACACCGAGCTGCGCTCTTCTCCCAGCCCGACGCGATATACCTTTCCGATCAGCCATGCAGGTTGTCTTGGGATGGAAATTTGTTTTACTCTTTTTTTGTGTGTGAGTTCTGCTGCTTTAGAATTTGTTTAGAGCCATTTTTTGTAGGTATTTGGAGGGGTTTGGGGGAGAGCTCTAGCAAGTCACTGCTTTCCCTCTGCCATCTTGGCTCCGCCCTGCTCTGGCCTCTTTTTTCTACATTGAAGAGAAATATAAAGCATTATACATGTGCTAAATGTTAATTATTGTGACTTTTATTGTAAAAAAAAAAGATGTATTGATGAGTAATCACAGTTTCTATTATCAGTGAGTTGCCACCAATAAATCCAGGATTAAAGTCAATTATAGCAGAGCATTTATGAAAGAACTAGGCACTGCTTTACTTTGTGTATCTGAAATGAGGCAGTGTGGTGTAGCAGAAATAGAGATGGAGTAGAGACGTGTTCAAGATGCAACTCTGAAATATAGTAATTGTGTGACCCTGGGAAAGTCAGGTAAGCTTTCTCAGATTCAGTTTCTTAATCTGTAAAATGTGAAAAATAAGACTTAGCCCAACTATGTTACAGCATGGTTGTAAGCTAGTTTTAAAGTGAGAAAAGGAAAAATGAGTATTTATTTATAAGGCAAGGTTTTCTAGGAGATTCTTTATGTTCCCTTCTTTTTTCCTTTATTTGCAAATATCAAAACGAAGTACAGAGATATTGACTCCTTTTTTCCTCAAGTGATTATATAAACATGTATGCATGTATATTTACACATACATGCACGGATATGTATACATACATATGCACACGCATATGTGTGGATATGCACATATATATGTACATACACATACCACACAATGTATATATGTGTATGTGTGCATATTAATACTTGTCCTAAAGCAATCACATGAAAATTTGAACTGTCGTAAAGATGGCAGTTCAAAGTTTCATATGACTGCCTTAGATCAAGTAATAAGGTCAATATTATGTCATGTTGCTGGCCCATGGGAAAAAAATACCTGTACCAAAATCAGTTTCTTTCTTGTTTAACATAAACCAGGTTCATAGTTGCATAACATTTTAAAACCAGCATTTCTATTCAAAGAGGGCATTGGTAAGTGGAAACGACTGTCTAAAGAAATAACAAGGGACTTGTGACTTAGTTCTAAGTCAATACTGGCCTCATTTTGGAGCCTAATGTAAGGAGGCAAAACAAAAACAAAAATATTTCAGAAGACTTGAATTCTTGTCTGAACTTTGCCTCTCATTACCACTCATCCATTGGGAGCACAGTTAATCAGTGTCCTCATCTAAAAAATGGTGATAATGATTGAACTCCCTAAGGAAAAAAAAAGAACTTTTTAAACCTAAAATTGCTACAGAAATGTATTATTTTCATTATGCCTGAAGTATTGAATTTTTGTCATAAATGCTATTATTATATTGTACTATCTACCTTATGAGATTCCATGAGCCTTACCTAGCCTCAGAATCATTAAGACCAGTTCAAACTGTGTCTTCGACAGATGACATTTGTAAGATTTTAAAGAAGTTACTTAACCTCACAGTGCTCCACTTTCTAAGACTTAGAAAAAGTTGCTGATCTACAGGAACTCATAGGATTTTCTCTTCAGTGAAATGTTTTCTATGCTGCTGAAATCACAGACCCACACACCCCTTCTACTCTCTAAATAAAACAGTCCTATAGGAATCTTGGTAAGGAAGGTGCTTCACAACCTTAAAACATTATATAAATGTTATAAATAGAAATCTTATATAATAAAGTTTCTCTCTGTCTCCTCTTTTTCTTCTTTTCCTTCTCTTCCTCTTCCTCCTCCTCCTCCTTCTCCTCCTTCTCTCCTCCTCCTCATCATCTTCCACAGGTACAAATTTTATCTCTACACAAACAATTCCCAAATCTCTATATGTAGTTCTGGTATCTTTCTTGAGCTCTACCCCTGTGTCACCAATTGTTTACTGGATATTTCAAACTGGATATATGCCCCAGAGACATCTAAAATTTAGCATGTCCAACACTGGATTGAGTATCTTTCCCTCAGACTCTTCTCTTTTTCTGCCTTTATTTCTGTCAAGTGAATCATTATCCTATCAGTCCCCTGGAGTCTCAACCCAAAAGGTATCCTTGACTATTTATTCTCCTTCAGCCAACATATCCAATCTTACTGTTTTTTATCTCTATCATACCTTTCTAGTCTTCCCCTTTCCTTCTACCATAGAGCCATGATTCTCATTCAAGCCCTTGTCAGCTCTCTCCTGAATTACTGCAATAGCTTTCTAATTGGTCTCCTTTTCTCAAACCTCTCCTTTACTCTAATTCATCATCCCTATAGTGAAATCAACAAGCATATATTAAGCTTTTGCCATGTGCCTACCACTAAGACAAGCTTTAGGGACACCAATATAAGCAAAATGAAAGACGGTATCTGCTGTCAAGGAGCTTGCCTGCTAATAGGGGAAGAAAACACATAAAAGATAGATGAAAAGGGGTAGTGTGTTAGGGTATTGAAAAGTAAATGTAGCACAAGTCTGTTGTCAAAATCAATCAAGTAAAATAATTTATATCATAGCTAGCTAATAATACCTCTGTTTGGAAAAGAATTTATTTTATCTCATTTAAACTTCAGACAACCCTCTGAGGTAAGTGCTATTATTGTCCTCATTTTGCTGATGTTGAAATTCAGAAAGAAGCATGTTAAGTGACTTGCCAGGGTCACATAGCAAGAACATGTCTGAGGCAAGACTTAAATTTAGGCCTTCCCTGACTCTGAGTTCAGTATTCTATCCACCGTGCTACCTGTCTGTTGATTTATATAAATGCTGTTGTCACCATGAGGTGCTATATACATATATATATACATATATATATATGTATGTATGTATGTTTGAGCGCTATCATTATGACAGTAAGGTGAAGGAACAAGTAAAGTTCAGAGAAGAAAAGGAGGAGGATGAAAAGAAGAAGGATACTGAGAGGAAGCAGGAACTGAGTGTAGTACTAGAGGAAGAGTCAGGAAGCCCTTGGATCAAACTTCATCTCACAGGCAAGTCTCTTATTTTGTCTCAGCCTCGGTATACTCTAAAAGGAGGGCAATAATATTTGCAGCACTGATGTCAGAGGCTAATTGTGAGAGCAAAGTGAGAATATGTGTGTGTACATATGTGTGTATATATGTTTGTGTGTATATGTTATATATACACATTCATACATATATGTGTTGTTGCAAACCTTAGAGTACTATCTAAAACATCTGTAATAATGTCTATTTTTATTACATCACTTAAACAGCCTGGGATGTCATTGCAAAATGGGGACATTCTTTTTTGATTCCAAATTGTATGATCTTCTGACAGGGTGATGATGACAACAGGGATAATGAAGAACATAGTGATTAGACAGCTAGGTGGTGCAGTACTTATGAGCTCTGAACTTGGGATCAGGAATATCTGAAGTAAAATCCTACCTTAGATACTTAATATTTGTGTGACCCTGGGAAAGTCACTACTTCCCCCCAGGATTATTTACCTTATATATAAAATGGGAACTAATAATACACCTGCTTCACTTGGTTGTTATAAGGCAAAAAATAACTATGTACAGAGAATTGCGAACCTTAAAGTGCATATAAATGCTAGGCATTAATATTATGAGAATATATTGCTCACTAACTTAATCAAAAAATATTCATTGTTCAGCTAATATGTGGAAGGGCATTGGTTAAAGAAGGTCTATAACGGATATAATGTATAAGACTGTGTGGTGTAGTGCAAATACGGTGGCACTGGAGTCAGAAGAGACCTGAGCTTGAATTCTGTTTGTGTCCCACAGCACTGTCACTTTATGACCACAGGGAATGAGTTGCCTCTCTGACCTTCAGTTTCCTCATCTGTAAAATGAGATGTCATAAGACTTTTCTACCTCATAGTTGTGAGGATGAAAGTAGAAACGAATATAAAGAGCTTTGTAAAGGCTTCAAGAGCCACCTAATATTTTAGTCAATAACTGTTTTTCCTGACCTCAAGAAACTTTTAATATTTTGGCTGGGGAAATACGATATGAGTACATAGCACATTAAGCAAAGAATTGAGCTAAATAGTACTATAATCCAAATATATAATTTATTTCACAAAGAAAGTCCACTTAAATCAGGACTCTGCAATGTCCATGAGAAACTATCCTCTAAGCAATTGAACCCTCACATGAGTTTTTCCTTTTACAACGAGAGTCAATTTACCCATTCCATTATTAATTCTCACACGGTTTCTTTCTGTGGGATTGAGAAATTTTAATATTCAGCATGGCACTGAAGAATCAGACATCATTTTTGTCCTTGTTAATATAAATAACATAAACGTCACTATTATGATTGGTATTGTTACATCTCTGTGGTCTTATTTAATTCTCCCATAACAGGTTCCAAGGATTGTTTTTAGCACTTGGATATGAATTTCTATCAACTCTCTTATGAAAGAGATCACCATAATAAAAACAAATTCAGAATACTTTCTACCCAGCTATTCAAATGAGAGCTATGTAATCAGAATTATTTGGAAAATTCAAATCAAGAAATTTGTTGTATTTTCTCCCCTGAATTACTGAGATAATCAAGAGATTGACTGGAGACTGAATTGCCAAGATTTTCTGCCCGTTTAATAATCATTTACTAGATAATTTATAGAAAGGAAAGATTTAGAGCTGGGAGTAGTTTTAGAGATTAAGGAGTACAAAATCATCATTTTATTGATGACAACGTTAAGTTCCAAAGAGTGACTTGCCTAAAGTCACCCAACCTATAAGAAGGTTCATAGATCATAGGATCATAAATTTAGAGTTATCAGGGACCTGAAAGGAAATCTGCATCTAACCTCTCATTTTACTGTGGAAAACCTGAGGCCTGGATAGATTTGTCCAAGGTGATACTATATCTTGGGAGTTACTAGTAAATAGAAGAGGAGGGGTTCAAACCCTATAACCCCAACTCAAAATCCAATATTCTTTCAATTATCTTTTGATTTCCCCAACAGCAAAATTAGAATTTTAAACTCTGACTTCAAATCCTATTAAATTTCTACATTATTTCTTTTTAATTATTTTTTTTGTGGTAAAATACTTCTGTGGCCATCTATTCCAGAGGTGGATAACCTGCGGCCTCGAGGCCACATGTGGACCTTCAAGTCCTTAAGTGTGGCCCTTTGGCTGAATCCAAACTTCAGAGGGCTGCACTAGAGGGCCACATGTGGCCTCAAGGCTGCAGGTTCCCCACTCCTGATAGTTCAATCCATATTTCTGTTTAAAGACCTCCTAAGATCCCTGATATATGTTAGCTTCCGAAGCACAGGAATGACTTCATTTTTGTCCTTGAATGGCCATCACCTAACAAGGATTGATAAACTGGTGCTCCAACTTAACCATAGGCTTTTAAATATAGATCTAGAAGATGTGGACTAGGAGTCCAATGGTTGAAGTGACTTGTCTAAGGTCACATCAGTACGTTCAGGATCATAAACAAGATTTGCTCTTGAGTCCTTTGACTCCAGAGATAGCTTTCTTTCCACTGTCTGCATTGTTTCTCGCTAATTAAGTAACTTTCATGTCCCTCATCATGGAAGATCATTGTGTGTCCAAAGATTTAATAATCAAGGAATAAAAAAATATGAAATTTCCAATGGAGAGAGATCTTCCTCCAACTTTCAAATAAAAGTTACAAGGATGCTCTACCCTTTTTTACCATATAAGGCCCTACCTATAGATACCTTCTAAATTCCTTTCTTTATAACCTCAGGGCTTGGCACTGTGCCTGGCACATAATTAGCACTTAATAAATGCTTGTTGACTGCTGACCAACTGCTAGAAACTAAGACATTGTGTAAGATTTGTGTTTTCTTTTGGATTTTTTTTGGAAACTATGGGGTTTAATTAGTTTATGTAGAGATTGTGGTCAGTTAATTGAAACCCACATACCTCAACAACTACAGCAATGATAATAACAAATTGAGCCTAGAAAAATGTAATAGACATTAACGGCAATGCATGGAGAACTATACTTGCCTTCATAGGATTTATAGTCTAGTAAAGAACATTACACACAAAGATACACACACACACACACACACACACACACACACACACATGCAAACTGTAAATGCTTTGGAGAGATGCAAGAAAATGATTATGGTATATGAAAGGCCATTGTTGGTTGAGAAGACTGGGGAAAGTTTCCTAGAGGAAGTGTCATTTGAAATGTGATTTAAAACAAGGAGATGAAGTCATTCTAGAACATCCTCCTACCAATTAAATATTACTTCTACTAGAAAATCTGGACAAAGTTGATTCTTTTAGACTATCATTCTAGGACCAGTTTCAGTCTATCTGGAAACCGTCTAATCCATAACATGTACAGGATGTCCTAAAACTTTCAGTTTACCTTTAAAAGTTTTAATAGCTTAAAACTACACTAAGAATTTTAGGACATTTCGTATAAGCTCCTTATAGTTATGGGCTATACCAATTTTGTTTTTACATCCCTGACACCTAGTAAGTGTCTGCTACATAGTAGGCACTCAATAAATTAGCATTGATTGTCTGATTGTTACTACCTAAGCATTGACTCATAGATAGATAAGAGTCGAATAGGACTATACTAACCGTTCAAGGAGGAGCTGCATCTTGGCCACTGTGAAGAATATGAACAAAGCACAGACGCGAGGGGAAATTCAGAGTACATACAGAAGATGGTGGGTATACCAATTTCGCTGAAATATCGAATACATGGAGGGAATTACTAAACATTTATTAGCTCTGTGACCCTGGGTAAGTCACACGAAATCTTTCAACTTCAGTTTCCTTATCGGTAAAATTGGAATAGTAGTAACTCCCTCATAAGGTTGTTGTGAGAATCAAAAGAGTTAATATATGGAAAGTACTTTGCAAACCATAGAGAGCTGCATAAGTGCTAGATATTATTGCCATCATCATTGTGATTTTTCATCACATTATTTTTCAACCTAAATTCAGAAATTATCCTTAAGTTTCATTTTTCCTTTTTTTAGGCAGATGGTGGGACTGGGTTTCAGATTATCGAGATCTTTTCGAATCTGAATTTTAGCTAAGAATAGCCATACGATACTATATTGCCGCCACCACAGTGCATAGAGAAAGCACTGGGCTTGGAGCCAGAAAGAACTGAATTCCAATCTGGCTTCAGAAACTAGCTATGTGGGCTTGAGGAAATCAATTTAAACTCTCTCCCTCAGTCTCCTCATCTTTAAAATGGGATTAATAATAGCATCTACCACCAGGTTTGTGAGAACAGAAGGAGATAATGTTTGTGAAGTGCTTCACAAACTTAGGGGTGGGGAAGCCTCATGCAGAAGGTGAATCTGAGACTTAAATTATTCTATTATTAAATCACTATATAAATGCTGCTGCTTCTGATGATGATGATTGTTGTGTTGTTATTGACATTTAGACAAGATTTTAGTTTTGTGAATCACTTTACTTACCTTACTTTATTTACTCATAACAACACTGTGCAGTGGGTACTGAAGGTATTATTATCCTTACTGTATAGAAGGAATCTCAGTCTCAGAGAAGTTCCCAAGTATGCATACACACACACACATACATGTATACATGTATATATGTGTATGTGTATGTGTTTATGTATATATATGTATATATGTTTGTGTGTATGTCTCCACATATATATGGTGGCCCCAAAGTTTTAATTGCTTAAGCCAAATCATGTATTTGAACCTATCCCTCTCAGCTTTGTGGCACATATGTAACATGGTATCAAAGTTTCCATCCAAATTATTAAATTAAAAACAACCAAGTATGGCTAATGATAGAACTCTGGGTTCCTTCATTAGAGATGACTCATATTGATCAATTAATTAAGGTTTTTTGTCCTTCTGATTCAAATAGTTTCAAAGACCTTTGACTATACTATAATCTGCCCTGAATGTTTCCTATGTTGTTTATGAAAATTTTCTCAAAGATTTTGTGAAATGCTTCATTTAAATTATAGAGTGGCAGAAGCAACATTTTACTTGATTCTGAATCTTTTGCCACCTATTAGCTGTAGGAGTTTGAACAAGTCATTCCACTTGTCTAGGAAACAACTTCCTAGTCAAAAACAAAAAAATACCCAAAAACATGGGGTCCTTGGTTGAACTAAATTATCTTTAAGCTTTCTTGTCATTTTGATATTCTGTGATTCTGCCAAACTTCACAGGGACAGCTAGTCTTACAGTCACCCATATTTGCAACCTAAGTCTCATTCTCAACTTTGCACTCTCTTTCACTCCACATATCCAGTACTTTCAAGTATTGTTTCTCTTGTCATAAAAATCTATCAAATACATCACCGTCTTTCAAGTCATATATCCATCACTCTAATGCTGGCCTTAATCACCTCTTGCCTAGACTATTGTAGTCGCTTTTTAAGCTATAGTAGCAAATTTCTCAGCTGCCAAAGTGATATTCTTAAACCCGGTTTTGACTATGCCATCCCCTCTTTAGTAAACTCTACTACTATTACCACCCTATTACTTCTAGGATCAAAGAGAAAATCCTTCATTTGCCTTTTAAAAACCTTCACAGCCTGCCATCCTTCTGTTATTTCCTGCTTTCTGATGCTTTAGTCCACTGTATATATTCTATGAACTACTGCTACTGGTATTCTTGCTGTTTTTCCCATTCCCCCAAATCATGTCCTCTCCAATTCCCTGCTCCCCTTACCCAGAATGTTCTCCCTCATCATCTCTATTTTCTGATTTCCTTGGCTTCCTTTAAATCTCGGTTTCACCTTCTGCAGGAGACTCCCCCATCCCCAAGCCTGACCTATTGACGGTAATTTCCCTCTAAGATTACTGTGAATTTACCCTGAGTATATTTGTATGTACATAATGGCTAGTGTGTTGCTCCATTCCACCTTTCCTTTTCCTTCCCTTCCCTTCCCATGTAATACAAGGTGTATAATATCTAATCTTAAGAGTTTTATTATCACTCCCAAGAAGAAGCAGAGTTTACTCTGGCCTGAGTCTTTGAGTTATATTGTTAACTATGCCCAAACAGATGGGATTTAGTCTGCATTAATGAAAAAATTTGGATTAAACTTTTTACAATTTAGTTATTTCTTGTACTGGATTCCATGGCTGGAATCTGACAATTTCCCTAATTGTGCAGACATTAAAATCTTTCCAGCGAGTTATTATTTTATGTAGCTTTCTTAAGCTTGATGAACCTTTCTTAACTTTAACTAAAAAAGCTTCATGCATTGGTGAACTACTAAACTTATGGCAAAAAGCCAAGCATTCATTAAGCTCCTTTTAAAGTTAGCTGAATAAAGACCCCATTCGAAGAGGATTGAATTTGGTGCCTTTGGAAGCATTCTTCAAAATTATACTTGAATGGTTGCTGATGATATGTATTGGGAGGGCAGGAGCATGAATGTATGTGTTGAGGGGGGTGCTGTTGAACTGGGAATGATCATTTGATAATTACTAATAACTGATTATAGCAATTTATGATTGCAGAGTTCTCTCTAATACTTTAGCTCATTTAATCCTCATAATAACCATAAGAGTTGATGTAGTGGGTAGATGTTGGACTTGGAGTCAGAAAAATCTAGGTTCAAATATTGTCTTAGGAGGTTACTAGCTTTGTAACTCCAGGCAAGTCACTCATCTTCTCTATTCCTCAGTTTTGTCATCTATAAAATAAGAAAGTTGGTTTCGAAGTCCTTGAATTTTCCTTTCACCTCTAAATTTATAATCATATGTAATTTAACTTCTCTGTGCCTCATTTTCCTCGTGTATAAAATGCAGAATTTGAACTCAACACTGCTAATAGCTCTAAATATGTAATCCTATAATGTTATGACTCATTATCAAGGCTCATCTCAGATGCCACTTCCTTTTTGGTCCATTTCCTGATCCTTCAGTGTTTAGTTTTTCCTCTTTCCTCAATTCTTCTTCTATTTATTGCTGTACATGGATATTTCCCCCAGTAATTTCATTGAGAGTAGATATAGCTCCTTTTTTTAATCTCCTAATCCCCAGCACAATATCTTACATATAACAGTTGTTTAGTTTCTGGGTGGCTTTTCTTTGTTTGTTTTTAAACATTGAATGGAATTGAACTTGCCCATCTGTAAAATGGGAAACTTATTATTTCTGAAGTGCCTATTTCACTCTACTGTGGATTTGGTTTTAAGTGTAAGATTTAATTCAGGCCAATTTAACTAGCAGGTAATCAAGTGTATACTCTATGCATGGTGTTGCCAGTCAGTCAATAAGTATTTGTTGAGTGTTTCCCATGGACTGTGCTAAGTCCTGGTATACAAAGAAAGGCAAAAACAGTGTCCTATCATTCAAGAGGATTGAATTCTAATTAAAGAGACACAATATATACAGAGTAGATGTAAGACAAAAAATACACCAGTTTTAGTGATGTATTCTAATGGAGGAGAAAGGAAAGTTTTTATGATTATAGATCTTGAGCTGAAACCATCAGGGATCATCTTGTCTGACCCTTTCATTTTACAAATAAGAGACAGGGTCCATACAATATAGAGTGAGTCAATAAATGAATTTATTAAGGATCTACTACATGTCAAGCACTGTGCCAAGGTTACAAAGAAAGACAAAAGAGAGTACCTGCTCTCAAGGAACTCACAAATTAATGGGGGGAGGCAACTTGCAAACAATTATGTATAATCAAGCTTTATGGAGGCTACGTTGGAGATAATCAACTGATGATGGTAAGAGAATTAAAAGGAACTGAGGAAGGCTTCTACAAGAGGTGAATTTTAGCAGGGTTTTGAAGGAAGCCAGGCAATCCAGGGGGCAGAGATGAGGAACCAGAGCATTCTAGGCATGGGAGCATGACATTCAAAACATTTATTCAACTTGGGCAAAGGTGTTTTAGGGGTGAGGGATACAAAGATTGAAGCAATGAGTAGAAGTTGCAGAGAGATAGTTTTCCACTTGATATAAAATTTCTTAATAATTCAAACTTCCCACAATTTCTTTGTAAATATACCATGAACATTTTGTTTACCTATATGTGTAATACCTCCCTCCCCTGCTCCAATTGAGTATAAGCTCTTGATGACATGAACAGTTTCATTTTTGTATTGGTATTCCTTATACCTTGCATATACTAGGACCTAAATTAAATTCAATTGAATGAATAACTATTCAGTGAAAGAGTGAATTGCCTGTCATTAGTGATATTCAAGGAGAGACTAAATTATTGATTGTTGGAACTGTTACACTAGAATTTCCTTATGAGGCACAATAAGGACTGGCTCTGAAATTCTGTGATTCTGGTGGGAATTTCTGTCATATAGACACATCTTATAATGTCTATATCCAACTCCTTTTTAAAAGCCTATGCTGTTATCTCAGAGGAAGTAACTAAATAGGATTTCATGTCTAGAAATAATAGAATTAAATCTCATAAAATCATTTCTGGAAATCTCTAAAGGTCAGTGAAACTGCAGACATCAGATACCTGGATTCCATGCACAAAATTGGCTTTGGGGCCAATTAAGTGTGCTTGTATATCAACCTGACTTGCATATGGTGACATCAATTGGTCTTTGGAGTAAACTTCTGAGAAAGGTGTCATCATTATTTATTGGGCTAACTGTATTTTTGAATCACCACAGAAAGAGCTGAGAGGACTTGTTTAACAGGGGATTGATTGAATCTCTATTCCTTCCAAAGAAATTCCCTATTCTTAATTCCATAGTCTTTCACTTCCTCACCCTGTGAACTTCAGTGAAGAGTGTCTTGCTTTTAATAGCTAAATCGTTGCCCGTCTTTAGAAGTTGATTCTTTAAAGGGAGAAAGAAAGGAATGGGGAGGTAGGGTGGAGGAAGGAGTCTTTCAATGGTGTGTGTTCTAATTTTTGGGTTGATAGGTTACAACAGGTAGTTCAGCTGATGTAACCTGATTTGACACTTCACTAAGCAATTCATCCATTCAAACCCTGTTCAGAAACCCTCCATTACAGACAAAACTAGGATTGGGCTTACTGAGAGAAACTGTTTTTTTGCTAGTGTAAATGCTGTCAGCAAAATCTAGCCCTGACATTCTTAGAGATAGATATTTTCATAGATAGTCTTCTTCCTTTCCCACATATAAAACTATTTAGTCCTTAATGGATGTGTAAATAAAAAGGAGGTAGGGGTATAGACTTAAGGTTAGGAAAATATGGGAAAAGTTTTAGATCTGAAATCAGAAGTGGATTCAAATCATAGCTCAGACATTTCACTACCTGTGCGACCTTAGGAAAGGCATTTACGCTTGTTTGGTTACATTTTTCTCATCTGTAAAATGGAGTTGAAGATAACTCTCACTCCCACCTCATCAAGTTATTGTGAGTGAAGTGTTTTGTAAACTTTGAAGCACTATAGAAATGTGACATTCTGTTTTTTCCCTGAGCCTAACAGTTTGTTTATCTTCCAAGGACATAAAATACATGAGATCAGAATTTAATTTAGTCATCAGTAGTTGACTAAATTAAATTCTGGTCAAATGAAAAAGATTTCACTGAAGGTCTTCTCTAATTTCCTAAAGATAGAGTCCTCATAGTGTGCAGGCAAACTCCAGGTAACCAATGTTATTTTCTAATCCCAGTAATTCATTATAACCAAACTCCTCTCACCTTCATGTGGCTAGCTGGACAGGGATTGTGTATAGAAGGCCTGCCACAGAATTAGGAATACTTGTTTAAAGTCCTTTATTTTACTAGCTGTGCATCATGAGTGACACACAACTTAGGGAATACATAAAGACGATAAATTAAAGATGCTTTGCCAAACCTAATTGGCAGAGGGAATTTCCCCCAAAGAAGTTGCCTATAAGGAAGATGCCTTTCCTTCCCCTCTACAAAAAAAAAAAAAAAATCATACAAACAAGTCTTCCTCTTTCCTTTGTCACTAATGGCTCGTTTCCACACTATGAAAAGTGGAAGGTTGGGGTAAACTCCCCTGAGCCTCATCTGACTCATCTCCCATTTAGAAAATTGTTTTTATGGCACCACCTGACCTTTGTAATCTTATTGACCAATGAGTTACATTAGTTGAGGTATGTCTGGACTTGTAGCTTAGTGGAGCCTTTGTTCTTTTAGTTCATATTCTATGACATTCGGCAAGCCATTTTTAGGCCTCACTTTTCTTTCCCACTAAATGAAGGTATTAGATTAGGTGGTCTTTAAGGTCCCTTCCAGCTGTAACTAAAACTCTATTATCTGTGTTCAGATATTTTGCATTCTGAGGCCCCTACTAGCTCCTTCTATGTCTTATTTTCTAGCACTTGATGTTCTAATGTTTCTTTTGGCTCAATACCCCATTATTCTGTGTTCTAATATCCTATGCCACAGAGATCTTTTTGAAATCAATCATGGTGGGGTTCTATGTGAGCTGTGTTATCGAATGAAAGCATTAATGCATTAAAAACAAATGATGCCCAGAGACTTTCTTTGAACATTTCCCCCCTAAATCCTTCTTGAATTTAACATTAAAAAAAACTAAAAGAAAAACTAAAACCTCCCTGTCTAATTTATAGAAAAGACTTTAAACTGCAAGATCAAGTCAACAACCTATGACCAGTGTCCTAAAGTTTGTTGTTGTTCAGTCATTTTGATTGTGTTTGACTCTTTTCAATCCCATTTGGGGTTTTCTTGGCACGAATACTGGAGTGGTTTGCCATTTCCTTCTCCAGATCATTTTATAGATGAAGAACTGAGCCTAACAGGGTTAAGTGACTTGCCCAGAGTCACACAGCTAGTAAGTGTCTGAGGCCAGATTTGAACTTCGGAAGATGAGTTCTCAGACTTCATCTAGCTTCCCTAGTCCTAAACTTAACATACATTTATTAAAAATCTATAAAGTGCATATTAGGTGCTTAATAAACGTTTATTGATTTAGTGAATGAATGTAAATTGAAAGTAATCTCAGAGTGAAGGGACTAGCCAGTGGTGAAAATTTGGAGGAGAAAGTGCAGAGAAAGGCTTTCTGCTCAAAGTGAGATTTTAGCTGAGCTGTGGAAGCCAAAGAAACTAAGTGGCAGAGGGGAGGAGACGACTGCGAGCATGGAGGAGAGCTGGTGCAAAAGTCCTCAGGTAGGAAGGAGGAAGATGGAGTATTCTGGTCAAGGTAGGACTTGAAATGTGGTTTTAGTTGTTGTTGTTGGTGGTGGTGGTTTTGTTGGTTCTATTTTGTTGGAACCCTGGGATGCCACTGTAGGGAACTCCTGACAGATACTCTTTATCTAGGACCTCTTGGAGGTGGGACTGGAACCCAGCCTTTCCTGATGCTAGCTCTCTATTCACATCCTGTTGCTCTATGGCTTCACAATGCTCTGAATATAAGTGTGTATGTGTGTGTGTGTGTGTGTGTGCATACACATATATACATACACGCATCTTTTATTTTTCCTAAACATGTTGAGAGTATGGGGCTGCTAGGTGACAGAATAGATAGAGCACTGGGCCTGAAGTCAAGGACTCCTGAATTCAAATGCAGCCTCAGACCCTCACTAGCTATGTGACAAGAGCAAATAACAATCTTTGCTTCTCATCTGTTAAATGGGGATAATATTAGCACCTGCCTCCCAGTGTTTTTGTGAGGATCAAAAGAGATGATAATTGCAAAGTGCTTAGCACAGTTCCTGGCACATAGTCAGTGCCATGCAAATATTAACTAGTAGTAGTAGTAGTAGTAGTAGTAGTAGTAGTAGTAGTAGTAGTA
>NW_020945437.1:13979972-14005275 GCF_900497805.2 Vombatus ursinus
TAGTAGTAGTAGTAGTAGTAGTAGTAGTAGTAGTAGTAGTAGTAGTAGTAGTAATCATTCTCATCTTCATCATCACCATAGTAATAGTCCTCATAGTAGTCATCTTCTTTTCTTGTTTTTTAATTTCCACTCATTGAAAAGTGCCAGGCATGTAATAAGTGCTCAATGAATATTATCTATCTATTTAATCATTCTATCTATCATCTATCTATCTATATATGAATGATTGCACCTATGTGGGTACATGTCTGTGATATTCTGACTTTCATGAGCAGGAGTAGAACAATGTGACTGGTCATTGAAAAATGGTCTTTCTCCCTATAGCTGTTTTTCAGGATTTATCTCCCCGTCATCTAAAGCTAACTTACTATAGCTCTTCCTGAGCTATTTTCACTTCAAACAGTTCCCTTGAAATCCTTCAGCAGTTCTTTTCATGGACACATTCTCTCCACCCCCTTTTCTGACACCCCAGACAAGTTTGTCAACCTCCAGTGAAGAGAGCAATATAAATCTGCTTTGTTAATATTTATTTCCATTGATGCCTTCAATGCCTCCAATATTTAGGATGCCTGCTCACAATCAATAGAGAACAAAACCCATATCCTGAGGTGCCTGCCTATGGTGGGGGGATAGAAACTTTTTGTTGGCTGAACACAGACTGAGCTTTTGAAGGGGAAAAGCTACATTTTCCTCTTGATTTTCAAAGAGTATTTAAGGCCAGTCTCTTCCATCAGCCCTCCTCCGGATTCTCTAATCCCCCCTGCCTGGTCATTGGTATTCTCAGAGCTTCTTCTCTCACCAGGTGAAACTTCACAGCTGTTCGGCTACTTTCCTTCATTTCTAACCTGGGCTTCTTTTTCCTTAATTCCCCTTCAATTTCCTGTAGGTCAGATTACAATGCAGGTAGCTTCTGGCTGTTCCTGAGTAATGAATACCCACCTTTCTGCTCTTCTCCTCATTCCCTTTGTTCATGCCATACTCACTTGGCAGGGAGGAAGGGGAGAGTATTGTCAAATGTAGTCTAAGTTTCCTGTCATTCTGGCTATTATGTGTCCTGATGGGTTTTGGCTCTTATCCTGTCATGTTTCTCCACTAGAACACAATGACTGAGCTCCATCTGGAATTCTGTTGTTGTGTTTTGCTCCCTAGCCTCTTATTTATTAAGAATATTGAGAGCTTTTTAAATTTGCACACCTCATAAAACCCAAGGTGGTTGTTGGGGGCTATTTGTTTCTGAGCAACTGTTTCATTTGAATAATATACCACAGTGCCTTACGGGAATGAACTGGGCACAAGTTAAGGGTGTCTCATAGCTCTGGAAGAATTAGGTTGTGTGTTTTACAGAAGGTCACCTTACTTTATAAGCAGGGCTGGATAGCAACTAAGATAGGGTGAGTTAAGGCATAGGATTCTCTAACTGATGAATGGGTTGAAGTTTATGGCCTCTCCCTCTTTGTAGTAAGAGAAGAAACAATTTTAGAGGGGAGAAGCACTGGATAGGAGCTGCTTTTGAAACCACTCACTGAGGGGCAGCTAGGTGGTACAGTGGATAGAGCACCGGCCCTGAAGTCAGGAGTACCTGAGTTCAAATCCAGCCTCAGACCAAACACTTGACACTTACAAGCTGTGTGACCCTGGGCAAGTCACTTAACCCCAACTGCCTAAAAAAAAAAGAAACCACTCACTGAGTATGACGCAACAACTCTGAACTGGAGTGAAGTGAGCAGAATCAGGAAAACGTTCTACACAGTAACTGCCATGTGGTTCAATAACAAAAAGAAATGAGATGAATCTTAGAAAATAAATAGGCCTATTCATTTTGTAAAGGATGTGTATCCAGCATAACCTACAGTAAAGAATATACTTAGAGTCATTTTGCAAAGCAGTTTGGAGTCATGAGAAATGCAATGATTCCAAAGTCCTAAGACCTAGGTCAAAATCATGAATATGACATTTAAGAGCCATAGAATCAAGGGTACAATGGGCCTTTCCACATTATGCAGTATAATCTGCTAAATTTACATGTGAGGCAATTGCACTACAGAGAGGAAAAGTTACTTATCCCCATTCATATAGGTAATAGGGATTCAAATCCAGCGCCAACTCTACAACACTATTCTATCCATCCCATAATACCAGCACACGTCTGTACCCCTTTGAAAAATCACACCCCCTCTCCAAATCTCAATTTCCTCATGCATAACAAGGGGGTTAAGTAACACCTCTTTTACCTGCATAAGTCCTGTGACCTAATACACCTGAATAATTTAGGGATCAGAAGATATTTTGAAAAATGGAGATCTTGCTGACATTTTGAAACTCATTGGCCACACCCAAAATTTTCAGTTCCTCTGGGACTAAGATCTTGAAGAACACAGCAACATGGCCTCCCACATAAGATGCACTCAGACATATACAAAACACAAGGAAAGATAAACAGAAAGAAACACGTGGAGACAGACATCCAGCATTAGCAGGTACCCAAAGACATACTGTTCAATTATAGAGATTCAACGTGTGGTATTTTATCTTTCCCTATTTCCTTTCATTAAAGATGAGAGAGAGAGAGAGAGAGAGAGAGAGAGAGAGAGAGAGAGAGAGAGAGAGAAAGCGCTAGCTTTTATATGCTGCCTACAAGTAGCCCATCTGTGGATCATAGACTTGGAGTAGGAAGGGATGTTAGAAATTATTTCATCCAGTTCTGTCATTTTACAAATTTAGGTAGAAATACTGTTCCAATTCTTCTGCATGCTAAAGAAGTTGAATGACTTACTCAAGGCCACACATGTAGCAAAGCAGGGAATCAAAAAGAGGGCCTCTGACTCCAAATCCATCACTGTTTTAACTAAATCACACAGGTCTTATACAGTTTAATCATCAGGATTGTTGGTCATTGCTGCTGTCTTGCTATCCTCATAGCTCTGTTTCTCTAGCTCCTTTGATTCGGCAATGTCATTTATCCCTGCTATTGCAAAGTCCAAAGGAGATAAAGCACAAATCACACTTGGCAACCATAAAATACAGTATAAAGGTGAGTTATCATTATCAACTGTCTTCAATGATGACTACATAACAGGACAATTAATTGGAGTGCTAGCCCCATTTTATAAAGGAGGAAATGAGGAAACAAAAAGAGCAAGACAGATTATAGCACTATACAGAAATTCAAGGTAGACATGGTATTTGAAAGCAGGGCTTCTGCAACTTCAAGCTAGTGCATGACATTGGTGCCTGACATGACTTCAGACACGGGCCATGTTCCATGACACATTTCCAACAACCCTTACTTGACTGAGCCCAAGATTGATAGATTGTGTTAGGTTTAGGAATAGATCTGTATGGGAGCAAATGAATTTCTAAGGTTCTGGCATTTGAGAGAAAAGTGCTCCCAGCTTGAGATGTCTATCTGACTTCTCAAAGTTTGTCTGAAAATTTGTTGCCACTATCAGTCACTAGAGTGAAAGTTCTCATGGTTTTGTTGGCCTAAACTATCTCTCGATGTTTTGCATCGTAAGGGTTTTTTTTTTATTTTTACATTTTAACCCTGGACAGATGTGAATAGTTCATAAAAAAGACATCAGACCCGTCCCATGTGGGTGGCCCTTGGCAAGTCATTTAAACTTCCTGGGCCTCAGTTTTAAGCACAGGGAGTTGGACTTGATGAAATCTAAGGTCCAGTCTGGCTCTAAGTCTATGATCCTATTAATATTAGTATAAGAACCATATTATTCTATAATTAAAATGATTTATTAAGTATGTGAGTATATTAAAGTCATAGCCCTGTCTGCCAGTGTCATTGGGTAACTGAAGTATTGTCTTTCTTCCCCCTTCCACTTGACAGATTTCTGACAGGATCCAGAAGGTCATTTATGTTTACCACCCGTGTTTCCCTTAAAGGCTTTATTCACATAACCAGACGAAATATATTCTATTCAGGTATAAGCAGCCTCCAGCCCCAAATTGTCTGATATTGTTGTATTTTTCCTTATAGACCCTTTTCAAATTACTATCCCCTTTAGCAATCTCAGTCAGAATCACCTCCCTCCACAGCACTAGAGAAATGTACTTTAAACTAATGGAATGCTAAATCATGCTGAGGAAGCTCAGGCAACTGAGCTTTGGGTATGACGAGGAGTAAGCGAAGGGAATAGCCCTAAGGACTGCTCTAATCACTCTGAGGCTATGTGCAGTCAGGAGATAAAAGTACAGAGAATCAAAACTTCTGGATTGATGTTAGGTTGCCCCTCTTGAAGGCAGTCACAGAGCTGTTTCCCTTGGAAAGTGACAGCTGTACTCTTGTCCATATCATCTTTGCTGTCTCTCTATCATAAGCTTCAGGACTCTCTTGGTTGAACACTGATTAAAAAAAATCCCTGAAATTGTTTAAAAATAATAGTTTGCACATACTTAGCAAACATTTCATGTATGAAGATCAATTTTAATGTTGAATGAAATTTAAACAAAATTGGGAGTTCATCATAAATATTACTCAAAAGTGTGCAGATGATATGACGCTAGAAAAGACTACTGGTACTGTTGATGACAAGATTAAGATTTGAAGCAATTGGGACCTAGGAACTGCAGAATTTAAGAGAAATAAGATCCTTCATTTAGGTTTAAAAAAATCAGCTCCTTCAATATAGCGTAAGAAAGAAATGGCTGGGTAATTAATTCATGGTATTTTATTTATCATAGGCTTATTATGAGAAAACACATAAATGATCTGGTTGTCTTAAGTAAAGGTGGTCCTAGGCTTCATAACTAAAATTCAAGAGCCTAGTTCATGGGATGGAAAAATACCACTGGCTGATCATATTCACAGCATTGTGTTTAATTCTGGGCTTCACATTTTAAAAGGGATATCAATAGGTTTGATTGTATTTAGGGGAGTGTAAATAGGATGGTGAAGGATCTGGAAACCAAAATCAAATCAAAACTAAACCAAAGCAAACCAAAACTAGTCCTTTTTGGTCTGGGCATCACATATATATACACATACACACACACACAAACACACATATACATATATATACATACATATATATGTATATATACATATATACACATGCATGTATATAAATATGCATGTATACACATAAGTGTTCTATACATGTATATATGCACATATGTCCACATATAAAATTATAATACATTCAAAAACATAAACTATATTACATATACTAAATGCAATATAATATACGTAGTATAATAATATATATTGTGAATATGTCTATGATTTATAAGAGAAGCTATGTTCTTTTCTCAGCCTTTATCCTTATTGATCACTCAAGAGAATTGTATACTATTGATCAGTCCTCTGCCCAGCTGATAACTCCTCCCCGGGTTTTTGTGATGCATTTCTGCTAGTGATCTTCCTATCTTTCTAGCCACTGCTTCCAAGTCTCCCTTAGGTATTTATCAAACATTCTCTATACTATATCAATAATCATCCAATATTCTGTCCTGGGATATCTGTTCTCTTTCTGAAGTTTCTTGGTGATCTCTTCAGCCCCTATGGATTCCATGCAAGAGAAAATCATAGCTTTATATTTATCTCAGGTGTCTTTCTGTCTCTTTGTCTTTTGAGTTGCCATTTTGCATCTCTACATATTGGAAATTTCCAATTAGGTAACATATAGTCATCTTGAATACATGTAAAAAAAATAAAACAGATCTTTTCTTTCTCCCTAAATTCTTCCCTTTTCTCATCTTCTTTAAGTCCATAATCTTTGTACTTGGATTCAGAAGACATTAGTGCAAATATCAGGTCTGACACTAATTAGTTCTTTGACAATGAGCAAGAAACTTTGTTTTTCTGGAATTTTTGTTATCTGAAAATTGATATATTTACATTATATAGGTTATTCTAGATTTAAGGTTATGTTCTTAAGTCCCCTATCTCTAGCATGGAGATCCTGTGATACATGAAATGTTAAAGAGCACACTATGAGTTCAAATGATGTCAAAATCACATTGAGCTGAAGAGCACTAGGAAAGGCTTCATGGAAGTGATGACATTTGGAACAGTGAAGATTGGACAAAATGTAAAAAAGAAAATATGGAAATGTAGGCAAGTAGAGCACATTATAAGCATATAGAAATATGTAAACAAAAACATTTAGGTAGAAAACCATGGGGATGAGAATCCAATATTTTGTGGATGGATTATGGACAACAGTGAGTGAAAAAGTATTTATGAGACACTTATTTTGTGCAAAGTACTGGAATAAGTTCCAGGGATACATACATACGTACACAGTTATATACTTCTACACACACACACATACATACAAACACACATGCACACAGACATATACATACATGCATGCATACATATATACATATACATAAACATATACTCATACACACACACACACATATAATGTTTCAGGTACAAGTCAGATGGAAAGGCCCCATGGTCATTAGCGTGTAATGGCTAAGCATAGTATAATGCATCTTCTAAAATGTTATTTGTACTGATAAGACTTTTTCCATTTCTAACATTGGACTATTTGATAGTGCTACAGACTTTTGTAGGGAACAAACTTCTTTTCCCAGTATCAGCAAATAAAATTTTCAGGTTGTATCAACACAGGGGTTGCTCTTTGGCTGATGGTACAAGGTTAAGCTGGGATGGACTAAGGGATGGTGTTACAGGGGACAGCTATATTGAGGGCTCGCAGTCTAGGGAGAAGTTATGATCTTTTATAGATAAAATATGAATGTTCAAATATGAACATAAATATGTCATACATATACCATAAACACATTGCACATAATGTTAGAATATTATATAACAGGTAAAGATTAACATATAAACATCTAATATATGTATATTCTCTCATTCATGCTGCATGCTGGCCATTAAGAATACAAAACACCCCCCCCACACACACACAGAACTACTGCTTTCAAAGAACTATGTATAAACAATGAGGTGGTGGAGTGTATAGAGTTCTGGACCTGGAGTCAAGAATAACTGAGTTCAAAACCAGCCTCAGACACTTATAAGCCTTAGGACTTTGAGTAAGACATTTAGTTTCTCCCTGCCTTAGTTTCCTAAGCTGTAAAATGGGAATAATAATAGCACCTATCTCTCAGGGTTGGTATGAGGGGAAAAGAGATAAAATTTTAAATTTTCTACACCTTAAAGTTATATGTATATTCTGCACATTATATGTATATTCTATACCTTATTAATATAAATATTGTTATCATTATTGTTATTATTATCATGTTATATACATAACTGATATATTAGTAATATGGCTGGTTATCAGTTCCCTATTACGTTATTTACAAGTTCCTGTGCTGGATACAGGACCTTCACCACAGCCCTCAGTTTATCTATTTGTTCATAATATATAGCCATTCTCGTTTTTTTTTTTTTTTCTTGAGCATTCCCTGACTTGGCAGCACATTTAAGTGAGTTGATACAGACCACAAGCTGACTTGTGACTGTCACAGCCCCCACTAGAGAAGTCACAATGTGACTGCCTTTTGCTTTACAGAAAACATATACCATATGGCACAGAAAGCTGCCATCTCTAATCACATTGTCACAGTTCTTTTGCATATGTTCTGTAAGCTGCTGGTAGTCTGTGGTTTCTTCTCAAGATGTGGTATCTGTCATAGATCATTCCTAGAGCCAAATTGAAAGGTCTGAAAGAGTTATGTCCAGGAAAGAAACTGTTGGTACTGTGTTGAACCACAATAAAAAGACCAAGCTAGAACTATATAAATACAATGGAAATTCAAGGTGTGGGGTCAGAATGGAGGCACAGGGAGAGAAAGGAATGAGATAGGATATGAAAGGATAGATTTCAACTGAAAGCCTGCATTTTACGAGACACCGACTGATACTGTTCAAGAGACAAGAAAAGTGCGTTAGTTTAAAAGACTTGAGTTCAAATCCTATTTTGGGTACAGAATACCTCTGTTACCTTGGGCAAGTCATTTAATCTCAGGTTGTTTGTCCTCTGTACCCATCATTCTATTGAAATAATTCTTGCCAAATTAAAATAACTTTGAGGTACCACCTCACACCTACCATATTGATTAATATGACAAAAATGGAAAATGATAAATGTTGGAGAAGATGTGGGGAAATTGAAAACACAGTAATGCATTCTGGTGGAGTTGTGAATTGATCTAATCATTCTGAAGAACAATTTAGAACTATGACCAAAAGGCTATAAAACTGTGATACCCTTTGATCCAGCAATACCACTACTAGGTTTGTATCCCAAAGAAATCACAAAAAACGGAAAAAGACCCACGTGTATAAAAATATTTGTATCAGCTCTTTTTGTGGTGGCAAAAATGGAAATTGAGGGGATGACCATCCATTGGGGAATGACTAAACAAGTTGTGGTATATGAATGTAATGGAATACTACTGTGCTATAAGAAATGATGAGCAGACAGACTTCAGAAAAACCTGGAAAGACTTGTATGTACTGATGCTGAGTGAAGTGAGCAGAACCAGGAGAACGTTGTACACAGTAACAACAACATTGTGCAATGACTCACTTTGATAGACTAAATCTTAGTAAGAAATACAGTGAGCTGAGACAATTCCAAAAGACTCATGATGCTATCCACATCCAGAGAAAGCACTATGGATTTTGAATGAAGATCAAAGCATACCATTTTCTCTCTCTCTCTCTCTCTCTCTCTCTCTCTCTCTCTCTCTGTTTTTTTTTTCTTTCTAATGTTTTTTTTTTCCTTTTTGTTCTGATTCTTCTTTCACAACATGACTAATGTGGAAATATGCTTAATATGATTGTGCATGTATAGCCTATATCAGATTGCTTACCATCTTGGGGAGGGGAGGAGAGGGATGGTGACAGAAAAAAATTGTAACTGAAAGTCTTACAAAAGTGAATGTTGAAAATTATCTTTATATGCAATTGGAAAAAATAAAAATAAATGGAAAAATAAATTAAATAAATAAGAAACAATTCTTGCCAAAGGCACTAATGACCTCCTATTATTGTTCTCAGTCACCTCTGCGGGCCTTAATTTTGTCTTCCACAGATTGGATTAAAGGTTCTCTAATATACCTTCTACCTCTAATATTTCATAATACTTATGATAATTTAGGATCATAGATTTAAAACTGGAAGGAATCCTGAAAGTCACGTATTCTAAAGTCCTCACTTTATAGATGAGGAAATTGAGTCCCTGAGAGATAAAATTACTAAGAGTGTTGTGTCACTGAAGCCTAGCATTTCATATTTTCTTCAAGTAGGGTTTACAAAATAAATTAAGATATTTAGTTTTAACTACTCACAAATTTTACAAATAATTTTCAGAATTGTATATTTTATTGAGTTATTTAGCGTGTTTGTATTGTTCATTGCTTTTCACTACCCCCATTAACATAAATCTTGTCCATTTCTAAGTCTATCCATCCCTTTCCCTCCAATCATGCTGTCAGCACTCTGGATCATATTCTTACTAACTCTCAGATAATTTAGTGAAACTGTCTTTTAACTAGTATTCCATTCTCCAATTTTTCTACCTCTTCTCTAGATTCTGGGAAAGATTAATGTTTCCTAAAAACTACATTTGGTACATCAGCCACACGACATTCTCTTTCAACTGTTCTGCCTGGTTTCAGTTCCAGGAACATCATGCCTCCCCCAGTATAAACTATTAACTGAAATCTCATCATCACGAAAATTAATTCAGCTTTGATACTCAACACCTCCTCAGTACCTTTGGTAATCTCTCCTATCTGATTGGAGGGCAAGAAGGTAGAGTAATAGACTCCTTCCAAAGCTTCACTTTATGAAGGCTCAGAATTTTCCAACTGACTCTTAGTGTACTCAACTCCATAAACAACGTACCCACACAGATACCCTCAGTGCCCTTTCCCCTCTTTTTTTAGCTTATTTTTCTGTATTGTCTTCCTTCCTTCCCCCTTAGATTGTAAGTTCCTTAAGGCAGGGGCTATCTTTCTTTTTTCTCATTTGTAGCCCTAGCACTTAGCAAAATTTTTGACACATATCACACAATCAATTTTATTGACTGTTAATTATGACAAAGCATAAATGGCTTTCCATTGCTTGCAGGAAACTGTCCAAACTCCTTGTTCATTTAGCAATTCCAGGCCATAATGTATCTCCCCACCCATGTAGGGCAGTGTAAAGATCAAATTTGAAGTCTACCTTGAGTTTGAATACTAGCTGCGTAGTATTGGGACAAAGTTCTTCCCTTCTCTGGTTACTTATCTGAGTGTTGATGATCCTGAAAATCTCTTCCAATCCAAATCTTTGATTCTAGTAACTATATTTTCTATAATTCCCCAATACAAAATCTTTACTCTCAATGGCCAGTCCAATACACACACACACACACACACACACACACACACACAAATATGCACAGAAACATTTCATTTTTATTCCTATACTTTTCATTAGTCTTCTCTCCATGCCTAGAAAATCTCTCTTTTCCTATTCTCTGCTTCTTCCATTCCTATCAAGGCCAATCCCTTTGATATTCTTTGGTGCTCTAGGGCACACTGATTATTCCATTCTCAGGATTCCTCTAAAGCATGCATGTTGATCGATTCAAGTCAACCATTGTATTGTTCTATAATAATTTCATTTGTCAGTTTTAACTCTAGTAGAAAGTAGACTTATTTTGTGGAGGACTCAAGCAGCTAGGTGGCACAGTGGATAGAATTCTGGGCTGGAGTGAGGAAGATTCATCTTCCTGAGTTTGAATCTGTCCTCACTCTCTTAGTTGTGTGAAACTGAGCAAATCACTTAATCTTGTTTGCCTCAGTTTCCTCATCTGTAAAGTGAGCTGGAAGAGGAAATGGATAACCACTCCAGTTTCTTTGCCAAGAAAACCCCAAATGGGATCATGAAGAGTCAGACACGACTGAAAAATTATTAAACAACAGCAAGTTTTGTAGTTCTCTGATATCCCCCACAATGCCTAAAGAGATAAATACATTGTGATGCCCAATAAATACTTCTTGACTTGAAAGAAATATATTACTATCTACTGAGGAAAACTTGAGAGGATGGGAGATTTGAGGGAGGAGGGATCAAAACCTGGAATCTTGGAGTACATCTGGCTCAACCCATACATGAATAATAAATCCCTTTATAGCGTAGTCAACAAGTAGTTATCCAGGATTTGCTTAAAAGCATTGAATAAAGGGTAAGTCACTAGTTCTATAGGCAGTTTATTGTATTTTGAAATAATCTTAATTTTCTCCTTTGTAACTTCTATTGTTCCTTGCTGTCTGTCCCTCATGCCTGGGATACTATTTGTCCTCCTTTTTACCACTTAGCTTCTGGCTTCCTTCAAGTTTCAGCTAAATTCATACCTTCCGCATGAACCCCATCCCAGTCCTCCTTAATCTTAGGGTCTTCCCTCCAGTTAATCCTCTGTGTAGCTTGTTTGTGTTTATTTGCTTTCATGTTATATCTTCCATTAGACTGTGAGCTCCTTAAAAGCAGGGTTGATACTTCTGCCTTTCTTTGTGTCCCTAGTGTCTGGCATATGGGAGGAATGCTAGTTGACTGATTCTGGGGTCAAGTAGAACAAGTCTAATCCTTCATCCACATAGTAAAGTATACAATGTATCCAAGTATCATATCTCATTAAGTCTTCTCTAGCTAAATGTTCCCTTATTCCTTTAGATCTTCATATGAAATGAAATTAAGGTCTTTTACCACCATAGTTTACATGTTGTGAATGTTCTCCACTTTATCCATAACCTCGCTAAAATATACTGTGCGTGATGTTGCTCTAGATGTGATCCAGTGATGGCAAGCACAGTGTAACCATCATCTCCCCCTGTTAGGAACTATTCCTTTCTTAATGCAACCCAAGATTGTATTCAATTTCCTGGCTGTTTTATCAAAACATTGATTCAGGCTCAGATATTAGTTCACTACAATTGCTACATTTTTTTCCCCAGGTAAAACTGAACTCTAACTATATACATGACTTGTGTTTTCTCTGCCTTAATGAAGTCAATTTATCAATGCTTCATTCATGTATTCATACATTCAATTTAATAAATATATGTGATTTGAACATTTATTATAGCCAAGCTTGGAAATCACCATTATAGGAAACACCCCAAGTTCTGTCAGTTACAATTTTTCAGCCTTCATTGCCTCCTCTATAAAATGAGATTAAATACACATTACCTGCTAATTTTTTTTATTATTATACTAATCTATTGCACTTAGAATTTCATTTCAGGGGTGTGCCAGAGCCCAGTGTAAACTGGCTTGCTAGAGCAGATTGTTAATTTTTTAAAAAATATTTTATTTCCCCAATTATATGTAAAGACAATTTTTAGAATTCATTTTTATACAATTTTGTGTTCCAAATTCTTCTCCGTGACTTCCTCCCCTCCTGTCTTCCTAACTTAGTAAGCAATTTGATACAGGTTATATTTGTATAATCATGTGAACCATATTTCCATATTGGGCACAATTGTGAAAGAAGCAGAACAAAAGAAAAAAAAATACAAACAAAATTACGTTAAGTAAAAAAACAAACAGCATATGCTTTGATCTGCATTCAGAGACCATCAGTTCTTTATATGAATGTGGATAGCATTTTCAATCATAAGTCCTTTGTAATTATCTTAGATCATTGTGTTGCTAAGAAGAGTGAAGTCATTCATAGTTGTTCATTACACAAATTTGCCATTACTGTGTACATTGTTTTCTTGGTTCTGCTCATTTCACTTTGTTTCAGTTCATAAAAGTCTTTCCAGATTTTTTTTAATTGGCCTGCTTATTATTTCTTATTGCACAATAGTATTCCATTACACTCATATATCACAACTTGTTTAGTCATTCCCCAATTGATGGCCATCTCCTTAAATTCTAATATTTTGCAAGCACATAAAATACTTATAATTATTTTTGCACATGTAGGTCCTTTTCCCTTTTTATATTCTCTTTGGGACATAGACCTAGTAGTCACCTGCTATCTTCATAGAGCTATTGCTAAGATTCAATGAAGCCCTATATTTGTTTCTCACCCTAAGGGTACTATGTCAACATAAACTAATTTTTGTTATTATTGGTAATGATAATTAAGGAGTAAAAATGAATAAAATGTACTTTTTGCCTAAGAAAATTCACAGTTCAATAAAGAAGATGAATAAATATGCAAAGTAGATATAATCAAAAACATGGTTAGACGATTGACCTTGAGAGAGATATAAAGTGCAGTGATAATTTAGCAGATACATAGATCATTTCCAACTGGAGAAAATCAGAGAAAGTATCATGGAAGAGGGATGACATTTGAACTGGGCTTCATAAGCTACATCCATCCCAATTCGGGGAATGTTGCCATTATTATAATTACCCCTTGATCTTTAAATCTCTCCATTCACTGAGCACATACTACTATTAAACTTTCTATTTCTCTGTTATTTTTTCCCTAGTGAGAATATATTTTATGTCAATATCCCAATTGTATGAATTATTTTTTAATTAGCTAATTTATTTTTATTTTTCAACATTTACTTCCACAAGATCTTGAGTTTCAAATTTCCTCCTCATCTTGTCCTTCCCCTCACCCCAAGATGGCATGCACCCTGTATACCCCTTCTCCTAATCTGCATTCCCTTCTATCTCTCCCCTCCCCTTCTCTTATCCCCTTCCCCTTCAATTTTCCTGTAGGGCAAGATAGATTTCTATACCCCATTTCCTGTATATCTTATTTCCCAGTTGCATGCTTTTAAAACTTTATATTACAAATTTTCTCCCTTTCTTCCTACCCACCCACCCTCATTGAGAAGGCAAGCAATTCAACACAGGTTATGTACGTGTAGTAATGCAAAACACTTCCATAGTAGTTATGTTGTGAAAAACTAAGAATATTTCCCTTTATCCTATCCCACCCCATTAATTCTATTCTCTCTTTTAACCTTGTCCCTCTCCAGAAGTGTTTGCTTCTGATTACCCCCTCCCCCAATCTTCCATCCCCTCTATCATCCTCCTGCTCTCTTGCTCCTTTCCCACCCTATTCTCCTGTAGGGTAAGATAAATTTCCATATCCAATTGAGTGTGTATGCTATTCTCTCCTTAAGTCAGATCCAACAAGAATATGATTCACTCATTCCCTCTCACCTTCCCATTTCCCCTATACTGTTAAAATATATTCTTGTCTGTTTTATGTGAGATAGTTTACCCCAGTCTACCTCTCCCTTTCTCCTTTTCCCAGTATAATTCTCTCTCATTCCTTAATTTTATTATATCATACCTTCATCTTCAACTCACCCTGTGCCATCTATTTATCTATCTATCTATCTATCTAAATACATATAATTTTTTTCCCCTGCAACTACTCTAATACTGACAAATTGAAAACACCAAGGAATACAGTAGCCTCAACACATCTCTGGGAAGTACAATGCCAAAAGGCAATGCTCCAGGCTAACAGAAATGCACCAGCATAGAAACATCTCTGTGCAAGGACTGGTTACCAGGAACCAAACATTCAAGTGCAAGGCTCCTGTGAGCAGGAAAAGAAGCTTGAGTAAGTGTCCCCTTCACTCTGGCCTGAGAACTCAACATTTATTTATTTATTTATTTTTGGTAAAAAGTCAGAAAATAGGCAAACAGCATGAACAAAAAGTCGAAACAGAAAATGACCATAGATTGTTAATTTTGGGAAAGGGAAGATCAAGGCACAAATTCAGAAGAGGATAACATTGTTAATATACTCACATCTGAAACCTCAAAGGGGAATATGAACTGGTCTGAAGCCCAAAAGGCCTTGGAAGAGTTCAAGAACAATTTTTAAAGTCAAATAAAAGAGGTAGAAGAAAAATTGGGAAAAGAAATGAGAGATATACAAGAGAGAGTCAATAGTTTGGAAAAGGAAGACAAAAATTAACTGTAGAAAACAAGTCCTTAAAAAGTAGAATTGGCCAAGTGGAAAAGGAGGCACAAAAACTCATTGAAGAAAAGAACTCCTTAAAAAGTAAAATGGGCCAAATGGAAAAGGAAGTACAAAATCTAATAGAAGGGAACAACTCCTTAAAAATTAGAATGGGGCAAGTGGAAGCTAATGACTCTATGAGAAAGCAAGAATCAATCAAACAGAAACAAAAGAATGAAAAAAAAATACAAGAAAATGTAAAATACCTCTTTGGTAAAACAACTGACCTGGAAAATAGATCCAGGAGAGACAATTTTAAAATTTTTGGTATAACTGAAAACCATGATGAAAAAAAGAGTCTGGACAACATCCTTCAAGAAATCATCAAAGAGAAGTGCTGTGACATCCTAGGGCCAGTGGGTAAATTAGTCATTGAAAGAATCCACCAATCACCTCCTTTCAATCACAGATTGAAAACACCAAGGAATACAGTAGCTAAATTTGAAAATTACCAGATCAAAGAGAAAACAATGCAAGCAGCCAGAAAGAAACAATTCAAATATCATGGAACTGCAGTGAGGCTTATGTAGGACCATGCAGCATCTACATTAAAAGATCAAGGAGTTTGGAATACAATATTGTATAAGGCAAAGGAGCTTTGATTCCAACCAAGGATCAACTACCCAGCAAAACTGAGCATAATCTTTCAGGGGAGGAGATGGACTTTCAGTGAAATAGGGGACCTACAAACCTTCCCAATGAAAAGATCAGTGATCAACAGAAAATTTGACCTTCAAATACAAAGACTCAATAGAGGCCTAAAAAGATAAACAGGAAAGAAAAACAACAGCAACATATCATTAATAAGGGCAAACAGTTTACATCCCTACAAGGGAAGATGACATTTGTAACTCTTAAGAACTGTAATGTCATTATGGCATTTAAAAGGGGTATACTTAGACAGAGGGTACGGCTTTAAGTTGACTTGGATGTGATGGTAAAAAATCTTATTAAGTGGTGAAAAAGGGATTGTACTGGGAGAAGAGGAAAGGAGAAGGCAGACAAGGATAAATTATATCACATGAAAAGGCACAAAAACCAAATACAGTAGAGAAAAAGGAAGGCGGGAAATGAGCATTGTTTGAACCTTATTCATCAGATTTGGTTCTAAGAGGGAATAACATAATTAGTTAGGCATAGAAATCTAATTTACCTTATAGGAAGAAGAAAGAGTAAAGGAAAAAGAAAAGGAAGGGGGCTAATAGAAGAGAGGACAGACTGAGGGAGGTGGTGGTTGAAAGCAAAACTCTTCTGAGGAGGACAAGGGAAAAAAAAGAGAGGAAAAAGCATAAAAGGGGGGGTGAATAGAATGGAGAGGAAGACAGATAGTAATCATAACAGTGAATGTGAAGGGGATGAACTCTCCCATAAATTGGAAGCAGATAGCAGAGTGAAGTAAGAACTATAATCCTACAATATCTTGTTTACAAGAAACACATTTAAAGCAGAGATACACGCAGAGTAAAAGTAAAAGGCTGGAGCAGAATATATTATGCTTCAGATACAAAAAAAAGCAGAGGTAGAAATCCTAATCTCAGGCAAACCAAAAGTAAAAATAAATATAATTAAAAGAGATAAGGAAGGAAACTACATTCTAGTAAAAGGTACCATAGATAATGAGGTAATATCATTACTAAACATATATGTACCAAGTGGTATAGCAGCCAAATTCTTTTTTTTTCTTACCAATCAATCAATGAATGAGTATTTATTAAGCATTTATTATGTTCTTAGCATTGTGCTAGGCACTAGAGATACAAATGCAATGAAAGGAATAATCCATACTCATAAGATTATATTCTAACAGGGGATAAAACTAGGACTTTTATAAGTATATACAGAACAAATGCAAAGAGAACAAACATAAATAAAAATAAAGTAGTTAATGAGAGGCAGATATGTGACACATATATCCACATATATCCACATATATTCACATATGTGGATAAGAGTGCTGGACTTGAAGCTAGGAAGATCTGAGTTCAAATCCTGCTTTGTTTTTTTAATTTTTAATTTTAATTTTTTAATTTTTAGATTAACTTTAACTTTTTGAAAGGATTTTTTTACTAAAGTAGCATCAGTTATTACAAAGCATTCCTCCAAAACCTGTGACACAATATCCTACCAATACAAACAATTGGGAAATTGGGCTTCAGTTCAAAGGGCAAATGTAGCAAAGAGGTGAATCACAGCTCTTTATTGCTAAAAATTCTTTTCTGCCTTTGTGGGTTACTCAAGAGGTTGCCCTTAAGCACAGTATAGCCTCTTAGCTGGGGTCCTTATAAATCCATGAATCTGTGTCCATTATGGCTCTCATAACAGACACTGCTACCAGCTGTTCCAGAGATGCAGCTAAGACATCAATGGGAAGCTAAGAAATTCTCCAAACCTCCAAAATTCATGACATCCTTGACTAGTGAAAGGTAGGGAGGAGGAAGGAAGCTAAAGTCAAGGTTAGGGTACTTTCCTTTCTTACCCCGAAATTGATTTTGCCTCAGAGGCAACTCTCTCCCCTCTTCACTGACAGACGCTCAGTCAGTTCAAATATCTCTTGGACCTAAATGTCTTGGTGTTTTTGTTTGTTTGTTTTTTTTTCCCTTTTTATTATTAATAATTTTTTAATTTTAATTTTCAACATTTACTTAAACAAGATTTTGAGTTCCAAATTTTTACCCCATCAAAACCCTCCCCCACCCCAAGATGGCATGCATTCTGAATACCCCTTCCCCTAGTCTGCCTTCCCCTCTATTTCTCCCCCCTCTTCTCTTATCCCCTTCCCCTTCTATTTTCCTGTAGGGCAGGATAGATTTCTGTACCCCATTTCCCATATTTTTTAATTTCCCAGTTGCATGTGAAAATATTTTTTTTAATCATGTGTTTTTAAAACTTTGGGTTCCACATTTTCTCCCTTTCTCCCTCCCCACCCACCCTCATTGAAAAGGCAAGCAAATCAATATAGGTTAACATGTACAGTTATGCAAAACACCTTCCATAATAGTCATGTTGTGAAAAACTAACTCTATTTCCCTTAATCTTATCCTGCCCCTCCCATTTATTCTATTCTGCCTTTTGACCTTGTCCCTCCTCAGAAGTGTTTGCTTCTGATTACCCCCTCCACCAATCTGTCCTCCCCTGTATCATTACCCTGCTCTCTTGTCCCCTTCCCCCCTATTTTCCTGTAGGGTAAGACAGATTTCCATAGGCAATTGAGTGTGTATGTTATTCCCTCCTTAAGCCAAATCCTATGAGGATAAGATTCACTCATTCCCTCTCACCTTCCCATTTCCCCTCCACTGTAAGAGTCTTTTCTTCTCTGTTTCATGTAAGATAATTTACCCCATTCTACCTCTCCCTTTCTCCTTCTCCCAGTATAATCCTCCCTTACTCCTTAATTTTATTCTGCAGATATGGCCCCTTCATCTTCGACTCACCCTGTGCCATTTATCTATCTATCTATCTAGATAGCTAGCTAGCTAGCTATCTACATACATACACTTTTTCTCTTCAACTACCCTAATACTGATAAAAAAGTCTCATGAGTTACAAATATCATCTTTCCATGCAGGAATGTAAACAGTTCAACCTTAATAAGTCTCTTATGATTTCTCTTTCCTGTTTACCTCTTCATGTTTCACTTGAGTCTTGTATTTGAAAGTCAAATTTTCTATTCAATTCTGGTCATTTCATCAAGAATGCTTGAAAGTCCTCTATTGCACTGAATGACCATTTTTTCCCCTAAAGGATTATATTCAGTTTTGCTGGGTAGGTGATTCTTGGTTTTAAATCTATCTCCATTGCCCTCTGAAATATCATATTCCAAGCCCTCTGGTACCTTAATGTAGAAGCAGCTAAATCTTGTGTTATCCTGATTGTGTTTGGAGCTCTGGAATTTAGCTAAAATATTCCTAGGAATTTTCCTTTGGGGATCTATTTCAAGAGGACATCAGTGGATTCTTTCAATTTCTATTTGGCCCTCTTGTTCTAAAATATCAGGACAGTTTTCCTTGATAATTTCTTGAAAGATGATGTCTAGGCTCTTTTTATTTGATCATAGATTTACATAGTCCAATCATTTTTAAATTCTCTCTCCTGGATCTATTTTCCAGTTCAGTTGTTTTTCCAATGAGATATTTCACATTGTTTTCTAATTTTTCATTCTTTTGGATTTGTTTTACAGGGTCTTGATTTCTCATAAAGTCACTAGCTTCCAATTGCTTTATTCTAATTTTTAAGGAAGTGTTTCCTTCAGTAATCTTTTGGACTTCCTTTTCCATTTGCCCAATTTTGCTTTTTAGGGCATTCTTCTCCTCATTGGCTTTTTGGAACTCTTTTGCCATTTGGGTTAGGCTATTTTTTAAGGTGTTATTTCCTTCAGTATTTTTTGGGTCTCCTTTAGCAAGCTGTTGACTTGTTTTTCATGATTTTCTTGCATCACTCTCATTTCTCTTCCCAGTTTTTCCTCTACTTCTCTTACTTGCTCCTCAAAATCCTTTTTTATCTCTTCCAAGGCCTGGTGTTGATTCATATATCTCTTGGAAGCTTTGGATGTAGGAGCTTTGACTTTGTTGTTTTCTGGTTGTATGTTTTGATCTTCTTTGTTACCAAAAAAAGATTCTATGGTCTGACACTTTCTGTGAGGTTTGCTCATGATCCCAGTCAATTACTTGAGTCTTAAACTCTTTGTTAAGATAGGAGTCTGCTTCCAATGTAGAGAATGTACTGTCCCAAGCTTCAGGGGTTTGTATAGCTGTTTTCAGAGCTACTTCTAGGGACCTGTAAATTTTCAGTTCTTCCAAGGTGGTATGGTAATGGGCGAGGTGTTTACTCCTTTCCTGGTCTGTGCTCAGGTCTATGAGTGACCACAAGCACTCTTTTCTGTCTTGGAACTGTGAAGAGGATTTCCTCTATACCACAAGTACAAGCTCTACCATGCCAGCACTCCTTCTTGCCCTAAGATCACCACCCAAGACTGTGACCCAGATCCAAGCACCAGCAAAGCAAGAGATTCCCCCTTCAGCAGTGGCAAAGAGATCTCTGCAATCCCCATCTGATCAGCCACTTGATTCCCCCTCGGTCTGTATCCCAGAAGCTCAGGAAGCAGCTGCTGGGAACTGGGACTGGGACCTAGCTTCTCTCTCTCATCACAGAAACAGACTTTTCCCACTGACCTTCTAAATTGTCTTTGCTGTTAGTGGTTTGAGAGGTCAGGAAACAGCCACAGCTGCCTGTGATTCAGTCCTCTGAAGCCTGCTCCAGGTTCACTGGGGCCTGCCTTGCCTGTGCATCCCCATTGAACTGCTCTCCTCTCCCTGCCCAGCGTGATATATCTTACTGATCAAACATCCAAGTTTTCTTGGGCTGGAAATTTGTTTCACTCTGTCTTTTTATGGGTTCTGCTGCATTAGAATTTGTTTAGAGCCATTTTTTACAGGCATTTGGAGGGGTTTGGGGGAGAGCTCAAGTAAGTCACTGCTTTCACTCCACCATCTTGGCTCCACCCTTAAAGACTTTTTTCAATCATGAATTTGTAAAAGATGATCTATATCAATTCTAGGAATTCCTTTAAATTGATTCTAGTATAGTGCATTAGCAAGGATTCAATTTGAAAACAGAAGAAAAATGTAAGCTCCCAAATACCATGAAAACTATAATATATTTGTCAGATTATAAGTATAATGAAATCTCTGAACGCTGATCAAGAAATCCCAAAGTAACCTAATGTGGTAGATTTAAGACTCAGAACACCAATTCGATTCAGTTTCTGGAATCTGTATACTAATTCCTGATTCTCTCATTTAGACGAGAAGGTGACTTTTGTTATTGGTGATAACTGGGAAAATTGATGACATTTTACAGAAATCTTAAAATCAAGGTTAATTCAACTGACCTTTGTTAAAATTTCAGATGTCACAAGGTTTCAAAACTACAAGGAATAAAATGAGCAGTTAAATGACATTGAATTATATAATAACCATTATTAGAATGGTCTCCTTGTTTTTTTTTTTTTGCTAGATCATCATTTATATATATCTCACTAGGGCTCTCTTCTTTCTCTGTCTATTTGTGCTCATTTGGAGTTTCTATGGTTTTAACTACCATCTCTATTCACATTTGAACAGAAATAATCTCTCTCCCTAACAGTCATGAATCTCCAAAAGTATATTGGATATTTCATACTAGATGTTCTACACATACCTCAAACTCAACATATCTAAAATTGTACTCATTTTCTCCCCAAATGCACTTGCATTTTGAATTTCCCTCTTCTTAGCAAGTGCACTATACTCATAACTCACATTTACAACTTATGTATTATTCTTGACTTCTCTTTCTCCCTTACCCAATATAGCCAATGAATTGCCAAATCTTGTCATTTCTATATCACACATATTCCTTGCTTTCTACTCACATAGCCATCACCCTAATTTATTCCCATATCACCCTCCTGAACTACTATAATGGTCTTCTAATTGGCCTCCCTATCCCATAACTCTCCTGTATCCAATCCTTCATCCACATAGCTGCCAAAGTAATTTTTCTAAATTCTAAATGTATCATTTCATAATGGCTACAATCCAATAGCTTCTTACTGCCTTTGGAACCAAATATAAATTAGTCTGTTTGTCATTTAAAGCCTTTTAGAACCTTGCCACAACCTATTTATTCCAACATATATTAATCTGCTCATATTCTACAATCTAGCCAAACTAGTCTTCTCAGTTTTCCTCACAGAAATGTCTCTGCTGTCCATCTATCATCTCTGTGACTTTGCAATTTGTGTGCCATATATTTTATATTTACTCCTTAGAGAATGATAAGTATAAGGTAGAAGGGACCTAAGAGGCCATCAATCCCAAAGGCTTCATTTTGCAGATGAGAAAACTGAGATTGAGATAGATTAAGTGACTTTCCCAGAGTCATACAGCTAGGGCAAAATTTGAACTCAGGTCTTCCTAAGTCCCATGCTCTCTGAAATCCACCACTGACATGCCAATCATAGGATTCTAGAGCTCAAGGTAGGTGGGATCACAGATGCTTTCTAGTTCATCACTCTCATTTTAGAGAAGAGGAAATTGAGTTTCATGAAAGTTAAATGATTTTTCAAGGTCAAATGGGGAGGATGAGTAGAGGAATTTAATCCAAAGATAGTGTTCCTTCCACTGTACCATGCCATATGTTATCTTCTGTGAGAGAATGTAAGCTCCTTGTAGGCTGAGACTCTTTCATTTTTGTCTCTGTAGTCATAATGCCCACACAGTGCCTGACAAAATAGACACATCATAAATATTTATTGATTGATTGTTTTTGTTTGCTTTCAGAAAATAACTGTTTTTTTTTGTTTTATTTTGTTTAAAGGTTTGATACCCACTCATTTAGGAAACAATATCATAGAATCAAAAGTTTTAGAGCTGTTTAGAACTGGACTATGTGGCCCAACCCATGTCTAAGAAGGAATCTTTTCTTTAACATCATTGATAAGCTCTTGCCTAATATCTCATGAGACACTTTTAGTGATAGAGAAACCCACTATTTCCCGAGGAAGCTCATTCACCCCTGGGCAAGCTCTTATCAACAGACAGTAGGGAGTCTTCCTTAAAACAACCTGAAATCTTCCTCCTGATAAATTATTTCCACTGTGCCTAGTTCTGTCTTCTAGGATCAAAAAGAAAAAGTCTTGTCCTTCTTCCATGTGACAGATCTTCAAATACATGAAGACAGCTATAACTCCCTCTCTGCAACGTTTTGGGCTCTGTGATAAGAAATGAGACATGTACACATGAAAATCAGTTAAAGCAATGTGTATTAATAGCTTACTGCACATGAATCCTCTCTTAGTGCTATGGAAAAAATATAGACATTTTGTGCATTCAAGGACCATAAGTTTACAACTTAATAGCCCTTTTTGGAGATAGTTCAGGTATTATTATCCCCATTTCAGAAATGAAGAAACTGAGGTTCAGAGAAGGTAAACGATTTATGTGTTGTCAAACAATGTTTCAAAATACTGTATTTACAGCAGAAAGCTTTAAATAGAAGACATTATGTATTCATGACAATCCTTTTCCCCTATTTATTTTCCTTTGTTATGGGAAGGATCATAGGATCAAGAGTTTAAAACTGGAAAGACTTTAGAGGTGATAAAAGGGACTGGTTACTGCATACTAGCACCAGGCAGAAATCCTACAAGGTCAATGAATCAAACTTTTTCTTAAGAGTTGGGAGAAATAAACTATGAAGAAAGCAGGAGTTTTGAAATTCACCCAGCCAAAGTCCATTAAGAAAGGGGAGGTTCAAAAAGCTTCAAAGTTCTAAACTGAGGATCATATGATCCTAAATCATATGATACTGATCTATTAGACATCCTTAACATCCAGATCTACCTTGTGATGTCTCAGAGAAATTCTAACTAATTATACTTTCTCTTCTGCTAATAAAATACACTTTATAGAACCAGAAACCAAAAACTTGTTGGGTACTGAGAAGTAATGTTTATGGATGGGCATTGTTCCAAGCATTGAATTGGGGATGCAAAGGCAGCAGTCTCTAGGACCAAAGGCAGTGGACTTGGTTTTCATGACACTTGAATTCACATCTTGTTTCTGGTAATTATTATCAGAGTGACCTTAAGCAAATCTCTTAACTTTTCTTTTTCATCTATAAAATAGCTTTAAAAATGCCCCCCCCCCATCTCATGGAGCAACAATGTGGTCAAATAGACAGAGAGCTAACCTTGAAGTCACAAGACCAGGGTTCAAGTCCTAACTCGAAAACATACTAGTTGGAGGACCTCGACAAGTTGTGACCCCTCAGTGCTTTTGCCAGTTCTCTAAGACTGCCATATTTCACTGCATAATCATTGCAAATTTTATGTCAATTTTTTTTTTTGGAAAAAAAAGTAGGGTGTGACCATTATGTGAAGCTTTAAAAATAGTGTGCCAGTATTACTTAAAAATCATTTATTACTGATTTGTCTTTGGTTCAAGATTAGGATGCATAGAATATTTATGAATATACATGAAAATTGAATACTGACAGTGAAGGTGTGCTGAGCATTCTAGGCTTAGGGCTTGCAGTGGATGAGAGAAGAATGCGTATCCATATGCCACTAGTCAATACATGGCTGCTCTGTTTACTTTTTAATCAGTGTGATGAACAGAATTGTACCATGCCACAATTATGTGATAAAAGGTTATAAGCCAATTTTTGGACTGAAAAAAACAGGGTGGGACAAATATGCGGTGGCATTGATTTTGTGGTGAAATATGGTATAAACTTCAGAGAGGCTGATATCCTGCTTTGGAGAGTGAATTTTCTTATTGAGGAGTTCCCTTTGCCAATGAGATGGGAGAATCTAGTCTTTATCCTTATCACATTGGTTTGTAATTATTTAGAAGGAAAAAGTACTTTATAAACCTTAAAGTCCTGAGTGAATGTGTTACAATAATAGCAAGAGCTGACCTTTATATAGTGCTTTGATCTTTGCACTATTCCTGTGACATAGATACTATTATTATCACATTTGACAGATGAGGAATGTAAAGCTGAGAGAAGTTCCCAGAGATCACACAGCTAAGTTTCTGAGATAGAATTCAAATTCAGGTATTCTTGTTTCCAAGTCCAACAATAATCACTAAACCAAACTGAATCTCAAAACATAGCCCCTGCTTTCATGGATTTATACCAATTAATAGTGGGACAAATCACATGCATTTATAAATATGATAAAAATAAAACATAATAAGCTCATCAAAGACAAAACAAAGCTGTATATATGGTCCAAAGTGGAAAATGTATGTGATGACTGGGAATATAAAGGAAGGCTTCATGGAGGAAGTGATGTTAGAACTGGCAACTCTACACTTACTTTCTCCATCTACTCACTCTTTAGCATCTTTCAAACATCTCTCCATATCACTCTACTGAAACCATTCTCTCCAAAGCCATTAATGACTTCCTAGTGCTATACTTAATAAATACACTTGTTGATTTGATTTGAATTTAGGTTATAGACCATCATCAATTTAGTTTACCTGAATAAAAGGGCAGATTTCGGCTGTTTTTGACACTCACGTGGAAATTGGTTGGCCCTATAATTTGTTTGTGGTCATACACAGTTTCCAGAAGAGGAAATTAAAAATGTATTGAACATGTCCTACATGCAAAAACTGTGGTGGTAGGGATACAAAATTAAAGATTCATAATTCTTGTCCTCCAAGAACTTAAAATTTAGTAGGATCCTACTAAGAAACATCAGACTAATGGGATCCCAAGACTTGGTATCAGTAGGGAATCAGTATTCACTCAGCAAATATTGGTTGAATAAATCAATGTATGGGCTGATAAAAGTTACTCCTGGGAAA
>NW_020945437.1:14005285-14013548 GCF_900497805.2 Vombatus ursinus
GTGACAAAATTGCCGGAGGCTCAGCCCTGCAGGGATAAATGCAGCCAGTTAGTGCCTATTAATTGGCATGGATTATTTTTGTCTGCCTTGGAGAATTGTCTCATCTTGAAATAGTGAAAGTAATACTTGGTGGAAAAAATATCAATGGAAGCAGCTGGACTATAATGGGACAAACCATCAAACTGCAAGTCAGGAGACCTGGGTTCTCATCTTTTCTTGGTCATGACCTAGCTATGTGACCTTGGGCAAACCACTGAACCTTAGGTGGCAAATCACAGAGTGTCAGAGCTGGGATCAACTTTAGAGATCAACCCTGTCATGTTCCAAATGAGGAAACTGAAGCCTAAAGAAGGTCAGTGACTTGCTCAACATCCACAGATATTAAGTAGCATAATTGGGACTTAATCCCAGATCTCTGGGTTTCAGTTTTTCTTTCTGTAAAAGGTTAGGGATGGACAAAATGATCTCTAAAGTTACTTCCAGCTTGTGGGGTGTGTGTGTGTGTGTGTGTGTGTGTGTGTGTGTGTGTTTGTGTGTGTGTGTGTGTGTGTGTGTAAGAGAGAGAGAAATTTTATCTATGATTATTTCTGAGTAATTCACATGTAAATACTGATCATTCTTTTCATATAGGAAAATTAAGGCAGAGAATTCATTTTTAAGGTGTAAGCCTTATAAAATGATAACCAAATGTCAAACTACAATAGAATTTGACTGCCAAATTCTAATTAACATTCTTGTTCAGATACAAGTTGGACTAGATGACCTGTGAGGCCTCGTACAACTCTGAGATTTTGTGATTCTGTGTGTAATTGGTATTTTATGTGTGCATGAAGTGTCATTTAGGTCAGATTGGACAGGTTGCATTATAATGATTTTGATTAATTATTCAGTACCAGATCTGGACTTATGCATAGAGATTTTGTTTGAATTCTGAAGACTGTAGTTGCCTATATGACATAATTATAGGGGCTACACTGAGGGGTTTCTTGACCCCCATAACTTCTTTGCTCTTCTGACTCAGTGTCTGAAATCTCACCTTAAGATGGCCACTGCTTCTGCTTAAGAAAAAAAAAAACCTTGTCACATTTCAATAACATTATTAATCACATTAACAACTTACATTAAGATAGAGTTCTGCAAATAGAAAGTACTTTGCTTAAGCACAACCATGTGTGGATCATATTATACATATGTTATATGGAGAGGCATGACGTTGATATGGAAATGGTCACTCATCTTGTATTGAGGACAACCATGTTTGAATTCTGCCTTAGTAAATCCCTAGTTGTACGGATATGTTCAACTCATTGAATCTCTCTATTCCTCAGTTTCTTAATTTGTTAGAGGGAGAGGGAGAGGGAGAGGAACTAGATTGTGATTACATTAGTATAGAAAACTCCCAGATAATGACATTCACTCTACTTATGGGAGTCAAAATATTTATTGAAACATATAGTCTTGAGGATAATCTAGGCCTCTGAACATTAAAGTTGCTCATTTAAGGTCACACAGTCATTATATACCAGAGGCAGCACTTGACCAACAACTTCTTGATCCTGTAGCCAGCTCTTCCCATCTACCATGTTCATCTGTAATGTGTGATTTCCTGACATTTGTACCACCTATAATCAGTGTTGTCAAGAAAATATTATGGAAAATATAAAACTTTATAGAAATAAATGATGCAAATGTTAATTGCATTTTACAAATGCAAGATTTTAAAGATGAAAAGAATATCATGGACTAGCTAATCCAACCACCTACTTTTATTAATGAGCAAACTGAGAATTCATAGGGTAAAAAAGTATACTGCAGTAGGAATCAGAAGACCTGGCTTCCAGTACTGACTCCATTACTCCATTACATCTGTGATACATTAGGCAAGAAATTTAACTTCTCTGGGACTCACTTTCCTTACTTGGACATGAGCCTCAGACCTGATGATTTCTATATGTTTGACTACCTAATGTTTCTATGAATCTTTTGTATCTATGAGGTTAAGTTACTTGATCAGAGTCATACAATTGATTATTGACAGAGCTGAAACTTGAATTCATGGCTTTTAACACTATGTTCTGAGCTCTTTCCACTACTCTGACCCTGGTCTAGTTTCATAAACTTTCAGGGTTTTTTTTTTTAATTTGTAAAATAAGACATCTGCCATAGAGGGATGTTGTATAGCTCAAATGACATTTTATACATACATACATACATATGTGTATATACATACAGTATATATACAGATATATAATGCTTATATATAAGCTTTCATCATCATCAGTGAATGCATGAGGTTACTTTCTCCCTCTGAGTAGGGCCATTAAGCCATTGTGTCCAGGGCAGGTAAGTTTTGATAGGAAAAGATGGAGAACATGGACCCTATGGGAGAAATCATGGCAAAAGAATTAGGAGGTAACCCTTTGCACATAGGCAGCAGCATGACAGAGCTGAATTACAGAGAAGAGAATGGGACTAACAAAGGGGATGAGAAATAGAAAAAGGAGAGAACAAGCTTTGAAAACTTAATAATTTTACCTAGGGCTGACCCTGAAAGAAAATATAACCTGAACTTAATTTTTCTTGTTTCTACCACACAGTATTAAAAAAAAGCTATCTCACAATGAACATTTATTCTTTGAAAAGGCCCCTTCCCTCTACCTGCTTTGTCAATTAGTCCTATGGTGTTAACTCATTATCACAGAATAAGAATTGGAAGATGATTCAGTGACATATAACGGAAGAATTAAAGAGTTTTCAAGCTGAGCAGCCCCCAGTTTCCACCTAGTTTAATCCAGACCTGAAAAAGAATACCCTTCATCATACATTCAACAAGCACACATTTGGCCTTTGTTTAAAAACCTTTGTGGTTTGGAATCTCACTAGAACATCAAGTTCACCTCTGCATAACTATCATTATTAGGAAATTTCTCCTGACTTCAAGCTTAAATTTGCCTGTGAGGTATGAAGAGGAAAAGATTATTAACAAGTGGGTGAACTGTGGAAGAATTGATGGAGGAGGTAATATTTCAGTTGGGTTTTAAGGTGGGTAAGTTATGGTGAGTGTTCTTTTCATCAATGACTGGACTAGATGGTCAATGAAGTCTTTTCCAGTCCTCAGGTTTGTTAATTCTTTGTGAACAAGGCAAAGGCAGAAAGTGTCAAGTAACATGAGATAAGTCAATAAGGTAGGATTCCACTCAGTTGTAGAGACCACCAAATGTGAGGCCAAAAAGGTCGAAGTTTGCTCAATAGAAAGCCAAAGAATAATTTTGAGCATATGAGGAATATGTTTGGAACTATGAATAAAGAAGATTATTGCAGCAATGGTTGGAAGGATGAATTGAGGGAAAGACTGGAGGCAGCTAAGCAGGAAGTCTGTGTTTGAGAGATCATAAGAGAACACACATATTGTGTATATCAAAGGAACTTGATACAATTGTAGCTGCATTGACAATTTCAACATATGGTTAAATTCAATACAAAAGAAAGGAGACAAGGAAAATTTGAGAGAATGGCAACTTTTAAAGTATGGAATATTGCATAGGTCCACTGTCAGAAATAGTGAAGTTAAAAAAAAGAGCATACTTAGAAGTAAATATGAAAAACAAACCAAAAAAACAAACAGTAACAACCACACCAAAAAACTCAAACTAGGTATCAGGTATGTAGAGTTTGGGAAGTTTGGTGATATAGTTACATAAAAATATCTTATAGGCTTTTTGAGATGTGGGCCTGAAACTTTTATATATTCTCTTGGAAAATAATGATAGCTAGCATTTATAAAATGCTTTAAACTTAACAATGTTTTACATACATTATCTCAGTTCATTCCCACAACAACCCTGCTATTATTATCTCATTTAACAGATGAGGAAACTGAGCCTGAGAGAAGTTAAGTGGCTTGCCCAAGAATCATGTAGATTGTATTTGTCTGAGGCAAAATTTCAACTGAGGTCTTCCTGCCTGCAAGTCCAACTATTTAGATGCTATTGGAATGCTGCCATGGGCCTAGCCCAGACCTAAGTGTCATGTGGAATATAAGAGAAGTATGTAACTACTGTTCTTGCTAAAAAGTGACTTAGAAAAGCCAGTCCTTCAAAATGCTGAAAATGTTCCACTGTCCTAAACTCTTATGTTTTAGAGAATCTCTCTCTCTCTCTGTTTCTCTGTCTCTGTCTCTGTCTCTGTCTCTCTCTCTCTCTCTCTCTCTCTCTCTCTCCTTCTTCCTTATTCCAGGCCCAACCCAGTACCCCATCAATTTCACCACCTAGCTACCACTAAGTATTGAACACTTTAGAGCTTGAAAAGTATTGAGAGGTTCCATAATTGCGAGCCCAAAGAAACCTGGGTATATGAAAATATACGTGCTACAATTTGTCTTCTCCCTCTAAGAAGAATGAGGAAAATATTGGAGAAAAGTAGTAAATTTTAAGCCTCTTTTAATACTGAAAAAATAATTTATGCTGAATAACTTTGCCATTCAAATAATTTCATATTTACTATTATATAAGAAAACTACAACAAAATTCTCCACTGACGCCCTATTGTTCTGAGGATTCAATCCTGGATTCCCAAAAGCTATGTCAGTAAAGCTAAAATTCTAGCAAGTTCTACTCTTCTGGAAAGACTTCACATACAGATCTAGCTTTTGAATGTATGCTCATTATCCAAAAACTAGTAGAAGCAAATCCAATCATGACTTTTCTTCACCGTTGAAATCTGCTTTTCTTTGGCATTCTCTCTTCTCTTAACTTCTGTGATACTGCTCTTTTCCAGTTCTCTTACTATCTCCTTTATATAGTTATAACTAGGGTAGATCAAACAGGATTTTATCCCAGCGAGCTGACATAGAGGTAAAGGTATGGGGTGACATCTTCCCTGTTGGTGTTGGCTACCATTACCACGACTATCTTCAGAGTCTTTTGATGACCCACCCTGCCAAATGAAGTATATACTTCAAGGTCTCTAATCTTAGGATGTAGTTATTGTAATGCCCCTCTCCCAAGATTCTGCTTTCTTCTTACTGCCATGGGAGTGAGGATCAGCCTAACTGACTAGAGAATGGGCCACACCTTCTCTTAGATGACTTTATTATATATTTAAAAAGAATAACAAGTTATACATAATAGAGTTGCAGTTTCATATGCAATTTTTAATTATACTATGTTATGGAAATGCTTGTTTTATTCCATAAATTAAAAATAAAATATTTTTAAAAATAGAATAAATATATGGAAGGCATACTCTGATTTCTGTACCCTGATCTGTAACAAAATATGCCCATAGGTATGATTAGAATTCCTCATTAAGGTTCTGATCTCTTTACTCCTTTGATGAGTCATCTTGCTCTTGCTGTCTATGTGAGATTATCTCCAAAGGCCCTATCTCCTATACACTTTCCTTCTCTTTCTCCTTGGTGAGGTTATCTACTACAATGTATAGATAATTTCTAAATCTAAATATCCATTCAGAATCTATCTCCCGAGTTCTCACATCTCTGATCTCTACCTAGATATTTCAACAGCATTTCTATCTTTAAGTGTCCAAATCTGATCTCCCGGTATTCTCTCAATAAACCTTTCTGTACATCCATTTTTCCCTATTTCATTTGATGGCACCAGCATCCCTCCACTCATCCAGACTAGAAAACTGAGAATCATCTTTGACTTCCTTCTTCTCCAACCAAATGGCCACCATACTCATTAACTCTCACTTAAAGTATTGCAATGATCTCTAATCATTCTTTCCTTTCTCCACAGGTAACTGTCAAAATAATCTTTCTAAAGCACTGGACCGACCATGTTTCTTCCTTGCTCAAATTTTAAATGGCTCCCTTTTGTGCTTAGGATAAAATATGACTTCCTTATCCTAACATATAAGCCTTATTTGATCTAGGTGCAGTCAGCCTCTATGCCTTTAATGCCTTCCAGACTCTTCTTTGTCTGACAAAATTTCAAGGTTTCGCTCACCTATCATTTATTTTGCAAATTCTTCTCTGGTATTTCTCACATGAAAGCATCCTGAAATGTTTCCAGAACACTTTGCCTGGATCTTTCCTTTGTCTCCATTACCCATTACATTCTGTTATATTTATCTATGTATGCATTTAATTTAATCCAGCAGATGGTTTTTAAATGTTTGGAATAAACAAGAAACTTGATTTATATAATAGATATTCATACAGCACTTGAAGGTTTACTAAAAGCTTTTTATCTATCACATGTAATCTTTACAATAATCTGGATATATGGACTACTGGTATTAGCATCCCTGTTTTACAATGAGAAATGAAGGCCCAAAGAGGAGGCCCATGGTAATGCACATAACAAGCATCATAAGAAACATTTAATTCTGTATCTTTTCTAACTCTCATTTGAAAGTTTTTGCATTTCTCTATGCTACCTTTTACTTACTATGTGCATCTCTCACCTTCTTGAAAAGTTCAAGTAATTGTATTTACTTGTATGCCAGGTGTTTCCCTCCAAATTTTCTGTTCTTTGATTAGTTAGTTGAATTTAATGTTTCTCATCTATTCCTAACTGACAGGTATACTGCCTAGTACTTAGTATTTAATAAATGTTTATTAAATTTAATTAAATTGAGTTAAAAAGGGCAATTACTGGGATGGCCTAAAGATATTGAACAGATTCTTATTCACTCATGAACATCATCCACCATGATTCCAAGAATGGATATCTGCCTTACTAAGGAGAATTCTCACCTAGGACAATCAAGATCTTTGAAATAATGAGTTATTGAGTGTCAGATATTCTCAAAGGTTTACTGTAATAAGGAACTTTTACAGTTTAAAATTAAAGGAAGACTTTTGGAATATCCTGTAGTACAAAGGAAAATCTATCATGTACATTAAAATGTTCTCATAGAACCTGATTCACTTTGAGTGGATCACCAGGAAGGAAAGAAGGAAATAACAATTTATTAGGTGCTATGTGCTATATGTGTAGGTACACGAAATAGAGGATAAAGTACCAGGCCTGGAGTCAGGAAGACTCAACTTCCTGAGTTCAAATTCAGCCTCAGACACTTACTGTGTGACTTTGGGCAAGTCACTTAACCATTTTTCCTCAGTTTCCCTATATGTAAAATGAGATGGAAAAGGAAATAGCAAACTACTCTAGAATCTTGGACAAGAAAATTCCGAATGGGGTCATGAATAATTAGACATGACTGAAATGACTGAACAACAACAAAAAATGTGCCATATAAGAAAGTGCTAAGCACTTTACAAATATTATCTCATTTGATCATCACAACAACCCTGGGAGTTAGGTTATATGATTATTTTCATTTTACAGTTGAGAAAACTGAGACAGAGGTTAATCATTTTGACTGGGGTTACACAGCTCGTATGTGTCTGAAGCTTTATTTGATCCCAAATCTTTCTGATGCCAAGCTCAGCATTCTATCTACTGCACCACTTACCTACCCTTATTAATTCTATGGAGACCATATAAATGTTGTCCTAGAGAGTTTGGAGATCTTTTTTTTGGGTTTAGGCTCTGTCACAGCTCAACTCAAGCACTACCTACTATGTGAGGTCTTTGTTGATATCCGTAGTTACTAATGTCTTGCACACATCTTCCCTAAATACTTTGGATTTAATCTTTATTTATTTTGCATATATATGTATATGCATTTATATATGTATGCATGTGTGTATATGTGTACATGTATATGTGTATATATATGTATGTGTATGTATATGTATATATATGTATGTATATACATATCTTTACACGTTGTTTCTCCTTCTCTTTGTAGTTAGGTATTACTTTTCTTTAGTTTTTGCATTTCCACTAACTACCTTAAGTATAAATAGAGATAGAAACAGGGGAAGGGCCTGTGATTTTATTCCTCTATCAGTTCTGGTTGACAATTTCTCTGCAAATCATAGTGTAGGGGGCAGAGCCAAGATGGCAGAGTTAAAGCAGTGACTTGCTTGAGCTCTCCCCCAAACCTCTCCAAATACCTATAAAAAATGGCTCTAAACAAATTCTAAAGCAGCAGAACTCACAAAAAGACAGAGTGAAATGAATTTCCAGCCCAAGACAACCTGGATGGTTGATCAGAAAGGTATATCGCGCTGGGTCGGCAGGAGAGTGCAGTTCGGCTTGAGTGCGCAGGCCACAGGAAACCTGGAGCAGGCCTCAGAGGATTGAAGCATGGGCTGCTGTGGCAGTTTCCAGACTTCTCAACCCAGGAACACCAAAGACAACTTAGAAGGTCAGTGGGAAAAGTCTGT